>NW_025953555.1:1731339-1898762 GCF_022495145.1 Xylaria bambusicola | reverse complement strand
GTTTTTTTTTTTTTTTACTTTGTTTTTTTTTTTTTTTTTATACTTTTTTTTTTTTTTTTATAATTTTTTTTTTTTTTTTTTTTATATTAATTATAAAAAAAAAAAAAAAAAAAAAAAAAAAAAAAAAAAAGGTAAAAGACGTCATGTAGGCTTAGGTATTGTTATGCAGGTACGCGAAAAGAATTCCTATTGCCCAATATTGTGCTTGGCGCGTCTGATTTGTGAGCCGTTGTACTTAGTGTTAGTAGCGTCAGGTACAGGGTATCGAGGGTGTATCTAGTGTAGCTACTAGGTAGGTAGCTTCACGGAGATCGGCATCGACGTGACATTGTAGCTAATATCTCTCGGAGATATATTGAGAATATCTCATCTGTCTCATTGATCTCATCTCGAAGGGTAATAAAAGGGAATACAGATAGGCATCGTCGCATCCCACTGACAATACACAATCTCTCTTTGGAAGCCCACCTTCGCTATATTCCCTAGGTATTGTGCATTAGACTACCTACTATACCTAGGTAGTCCGAGGACAACGAGGCTTGTTGAAGGATTTGGGCCGGAAATTGGCGAACAGATAGAGCCCAGGATCACCAGCCATTCCGCTCCTCTCTCTCGCCGACGCGGGATGATGGGACCTGCATGACGAAAGAGGGGTAGAGGGTAAGATGGTGAGAGAATTGTCATAGGTTGATCCGTCCCCACGAACTGGCTGGTTGGAAACTCTGTCTCGGAAAAGACTTGTTCTCTCCAGCTGTTCGTCCATGCTTTGCTTCTATCTACTTACCAGGAATTCAGGACGTCAGATCATCATCCACTGCGTCCGCCGCCTAGCGCACATGCTACTGCGCACTACCTAGCTACGCGTAGGTACTGGTACGTACATCAGGTGTAGGTACGTACGTAGGTACTCGAGTGCTGTACGAAGTACATTCATAAGTAGTAGGGACTGCAACCGAAGAATGCGCTAGTCGCTTCTTTGCGTGGTTTTGCGTGCATAGTGCCGTGACCAACCCCTTGTGGGAATAGCACGATGTGCAGAATGTTTCATCTTGTTTTCTAGAAGGAACCCCGAATCTGCCCGAATCTCTGGGTTGCCCGACTCTACTGTACTGTACATACTTACTTAAGTATAACCATTATACCTAGGTAGGTAGGTAGGTAGGCAGTAAGTAAGAGGTTTAGTATCATTGCTGGTCAAGATGATCAACAAACACCAATGTCTGGTGTACTTTGTATGTGGTTGTCTGGATGTTTGTCCTGCTCGAAATAGAATCGAGCAGCACCCAGGGGTCGGATCAGTCTATCAAAGAAAATTCCTTCGCTACTAATGTTGGTCTCCATCTCACCTGCAGACTTTGGACTTTGATCCAGCAGTGGGCACTCTGAGCGCATTGCTATCCATACTGCTTACACACCCTCGACGTCTTACATACGAAGTAGGATAGGTACTTACGTAGGTAGTAGACATGCTTATCGTCCAACAGCGACGACAGTTCCTCGCGCTCACAAACCATCGTAGGGAGTACCCCGCATACCACCTATAGCAAATCCCTTGTTCCTTGTCCTTCTCTTTTTCTCTCGCTGTCCCTTGCTTTTGTCTTTTCTTTTCTTGGGGTACGATCCTCAAGCCAGGTAGGTAGGTCGGTAAGTAGGCAGACCACGGCGGGACTCTCGGTTGTCTGGTGGCTGAACCTTTCCTTGGCTGGCCTAACTCTCGCTCATATCAAGCAAGATGCCTGTTTATCAAGGCCAGAAATGTAGACTTGTTGCCTAATGATTAAGTTATAAGTTCCGATATGTCGGGATGATGCCACTGTGTCTACACGGGTGTATGCTCCGTATACAAGGAGCAGGAATCTGCAAGATGCAGGAACAAGGCACCGAGTGCAGCGGCGGTGAAAGCTGGTGCAGACTGGTGCTTCCAAGGCTGTGGAACTGCCCGACCAGGCCAATGGGATCTCAACGAGGCTACACTAGATGGTCGTTGCAGCGCACGCTACCCATCCGGAGGACTCCCGGTCAGACCCGGGCCCCAGAGGCCGAATATTTAGTGTGCAGAATGGATTCAGGCCTGAATTCGTGTACATAAAATACCGTATAAGCTAGTGGTCATAAGAATGTCTACAGTAAGGTTACCTAGTATAACGTGGGATAAACCCGCACGCTTACATACAGTAGAGAGTAGGATCTGAGTAGGTCGGATGTTATGTAGATACTATGTAAATAGGCAGGTATGTAAGCAGCATAAGCACGTGTTGCAAACTGTGCATCTCCACATGGCACTACTGTATGGCGCACTGTAAAGAAACCGCGTAATTCGTTACGTGCCCTCGCGTGCCGCACCACGAGGTCTTCACCCACAAACCGCGAAAGCCTCGCTGACTTTGGTGTGGTTCATTGCGTGCCGCGTCAAGAAAACAGCCATCACTGCAGGGACAACCCAATCATGTTTGGTGCAACTGTGAAACCCTCTGCAGGATATGCGCGTTAGGAGTTGGAAAGGAGCAAAGAGAGCACGGTTCGACTACGCGTATAGGTAGGGTCATGTTGCAACGCCGTTTTCCCCTCCTCCCTCTCTCCCTACCTCCCCTCTCTCTGGTTGTCTCTTTTCCTCATCCCATGCGGCTGATGGTTCTTGATGGTCCTTGATGAACGGGCGTAAGTAGTCAAGAGGAGAGGCCAATTGCAGAGACCGCCCCCGCAAAGGATTTCTGCGAGGTACTACCGCACCAAACAGTTGACTGTGCATTTGGCAATCCCCGTCTTCTAGGAATAGCCCTGCAATATATACCTGGTATACTTATTGTAGACACCTCACGTTATATTAGTCGTTCCCCTCTAAGGAATCTCACCACCGAGAGCTACATGTGTTGGTCAGCATTCGCGGCACCCAGCCTCCAACGCATTGCCGTCTTCTTGTTGTGCACTAGGAGATGGTATCATAATTGCTTATACAGCCTAGTTATTGTAGTCTAGCTATTTAGATCTGCCCGAGATTTTCCAGGGCGGGATCTGGCTCCTCTAGCTGTGGTCGACGGGTGCGTCACCTTACGCCACGGCATCTCCGTGCTATTAACTGGCATCTTGTTAGCCATCACCATCCTGTAATTCTTACTCATCCAAGCCCTTGTTATACACTGCTGAGCACACTACATGTGCACTACGTATCAAGGGGTGCGCCATCTACACTACGCTGGCTGTTAGTGTACTGCTGCACAATTTACCTTAAGTCCAGAATGTTACATATGAGACAGGCGCTCGACTTAACTTACCCCAGAGAAGCACGCCATCGCCCTACCAGAAAGAAGGCTTGAAGAAATTTTTGGGATGGACTGGTCGGTACCGGCACTGTCGATGAAGGGGACAACGGGGTCCATCGTCCACACCATACCTACTGCACTAACCTAGGATTACGTAGTTTACGGGCTTTAGCCTAATCTTCCATGATTACTAGACTTTACTTGGTATGTATATTTGAGTAAGTACGCAAGAAGGTCGAGGAAACACTACACGACGCTAGGCATCTATACCCATGCGGCGGCCTTGGCTCCAGTTGATGTCTACCTACCTGGGTATGCAATATCACGGGTATACGCAGTATCGTTGGAGATTCTCATGGCATTTTATTTCAAGTTTGCAGATCTCTCTTGCACCTTCCCTTGTGTGACGTGTAGAAGAGCCGATTAGTGTACACTACGCTGCCAAATACAATCCTCCGAGACGTCTAGGTAGCATGATTTGATAATATACCATATGTATAACCTCGCCCGGTATCGTGTACAGAAGTGCAGCAAGGTGAAAATCAGTATCCTCATCCGTCCTAATATGGCCACCCGTGTCCAAAAACGTGGCTCGACGCTGGGTCGGGATGATATGACCTGCCTGGTCCGTCGAAGCAGATGGGGAACGATGTAGCCAAATCCGTTCACATGAAACAGCCCGCGCCGGCAGAACCCAAGGAAAATTTTCGAAATGACGGGAACCTTACCTGCCACGCCTACAGTACAGTAGTGCAGCCCGGTTGATTACCAGAAGAAGATGACCCCAAATAATCTGTGTCACGTTCGGTTGGCAGAAACAGGTAGGTGGCTAGCAACCCGCTTCCAACCCGTCGGGTTTTTCGGCTGCTGCGTCAGTCAAGGGGGTTGGTTGGTTTGGCTGGTTCGTCTGTCCCTGTCTGTCTGTTCGTTGGCTCAATGGAAGGGTACAGGCAAGGGAAAAGTCGTTTCTGGCCCCCAGCCTTCCCTCGGAATGGTTGAGCATCCGATGCGAAGAGGTGCAGTGTTCCAACTACATATTGATCTCTCTATTTGTTGACAGCGTGTTGTATACCTGCACTGCGACATCCGGCGTGGAAGGGAAGATCCTTGAGCTATCACTTACATTTTTTAGTTTCAATTACAAGACTCCAACCCAATCCAGGCGTGCCCAGGACGGCCTTGCCAGCCGTACATACTCGCTAGTTTTGAATACTATATAATCAAGTATATACGTGTATATATATATATACTATATAGCTTAACACAAGGTATGGGATTTGATACATATTTCGACACTTGAAGAGTAAGAAGAAGGCGGCGGTCCAGCCTCTGAGTTAACCTATTCCACAGACAATAGCCCAGCCACTTCTCACCCTGTGGCGCTATTTGCTATATCATATCTGTTATACCATCTACTAAGCGATCCGTAGGCATGAGGCGGGATTTTGCATATGTGTTAAATTTTGAGGCGCTGGTAGTGTGGTGTCGTATGTCTTTTGCGCGTCGTACTCCACGTGTAGGCTTGCTAATATGATAGATGTTATAGTATAAGATATAAGTAAGCGGCACGATATATACCCTCGAAACCAATGGGCGTCCGTCTTTCCGTACCGGTACCCGCACTCCTACTACACAACGCTAGGACTAGACGTAGACAGATTCATGCCTAGCCCAGGCTCTCGATGACAACGCGAGTTATTTTCGGGTCAAGGAAGGGGAGAAGCAGGGCCATGCCGGTAGATACTGGCGCTCACTCACGGTTGATACTCGAATCTAGATATGCCCACCTGAAGACAGGCGTAGAGATGCAGCGTTTGCTCTCGCCCACCAGCGAATATCGATAAAGGTGCTGCCGCATTCCTCTGATGGATGCTAGCTGGCCTCCAAAGTCTCTCATCCTTCATGGGGTCCTGTGGGGGAGGGCCTGTATCGCTCTTTTGAGGGGGATCCTGATGATATAGGGGGCATATGATATCAGCGGGTCGTGGACTTGTCAGATTCCTTGCTGCCTGGAGCACAGGTATCTCCCGTGCGCAAGTAGCGGTCACATCTCAATGTGTACGATGTACATTATGATGGTGACGCGACGCGACGCGGCGTATAGGGTAGCTCCCGTGCCCCTAGGTGACACCGAAGCTTGGGCAAGTTGAGTTATAAGTGGCAGATCTTATAGCCAACTCCATTTGTGCGAGTCCTCTCGGCATCGGGATATTTGATATCCCATGCTATTTCAATACTTCCCCAGCTTATCGCAAGTGAACTCGAACCTCAAACAAGTGATCAGGAAGAGGTTTCATCGCCAAAATACAGAATGACGGATGGACATCTCTTGTTAGAGGGTGAGAATGACTTCTCGCATTGACTTACGGAACATGGCATATACGTATGATTAGAGGGGTGAGTTTTTATATGATTACGTAGTGAAAAGTGACCCTTGCTCGCCTCATTTAGCTATACGTTTCTGCAGTTTAACAGACATAGTAGAGTATAAATCAAATCCGTTAATGGCCAGTGAGATGGCAAGAGATATTTGGCTCGTTTTAGTATGGAGAGGAGATAGATATTGGGTTTTTCACCAACAGTCACTGGCCTGGAAAGTATTTTGAATCGTATTTTCATGATGGAGTCATGCGCATGTCTCCCAGAGTAACGCCTTCATCGCCAACACTGTTATACTATACCTAAGTTACCCTGGGGTTCAATATATTGATCTGGAATATTATGTGATACATGATCTAGCTCATTATTGGATCCTCGTGTCAAAAATCCCGGGCGCTCTCTGTCTTTCAGTTCCTGTCCACACAAAGCTATATTTCCGCTATGGAACAGCTGGTCCTCAATTTTTGCACTCATTCACGTGAAGTAACGTCTATAGACTGGACGGCTAGACTTGCTAGTGCACCGTAAAACAAGGTTGACGGGCAAGGGTAATGGGGATACAGTTGGTGATGCAACCATTGATGACTGGTAGAGAGGGGATGAGATTTCCAGCTGAATACACAATGCTGTGGGCAATCTCACTTTTCCTTCGGCCTATGACTGATATAGTGAATCGTAATTGAGTAAACTCAAATGTATTTATTCCTCATCCTCTAAACTTGCCTTACGTTGAGGGCGATAGTTCGAGAGATGTGTGACATATTGTCTTGATCATTGCCACTGCAACATGTTGGCGCAATTTCAGGCTTTCTAGGTTGCCGCCTTTATTGACTTTCATGGAGATGATGAATGACTGACCATCCACACTAATTAAAAATTTTCAATCAAACTTCCCGGTATCATAGTTGGTGCTATGTTCTAGCTCATGAACCAAGTCGCTCGTTTGCTCATATGATATCCGCGTCCGTAGTCGACCGAGGTACAAACAGGCGTTCTCCTACCACTTTAATGCTATTTGAAAGAAGTGAATGAACTTCGCAAGATAATTAAAGACGTATTATTCATCCTGGTGATGCATGTGATCCATGAGCTGTAGTCTTTGCTGAGCATGGCTCATACATGAGTTGATGAGCTGCATCTGAAGGGCGATGATGTCGGGTTTGGAAGAGTAGATATGGCCTAAGGCTGTATTTACAACGAGATCACCAGCGTATTCTAACCTTTCGCTTACAAGACACTGAAATGTCTCTTGAAGGCTTATTAAGAAAACCAGGCATGCGGCGATGAGGATTAACATTGTCTCAGTATTCGACCTCAACGGCAGCCCAAAATTTCACATATTCACATATTCTTTAGCAAGACTAATGATACCTGGTGCTCTAGAGAGTAAAAGTATCATAAGCCATCGAGACTAAGCGTGGTGAGAGGAATGTGTACGGAGAATGATGTGTAGCTTGCTACTATCAGTATTTGGGATGTGGGAGTCCTATATTTGCTACGGTCTCAGCCCATGGCGTTGACTCGACAACATCTGATACATTCATCGTAGAGAAAGGCCTCATATGCTCGCTTAGGTATTCTCCAAAGCAAGTAGCTAGGCTATGAACCCGAAGTAAGACACCGCAAACCCATCACGTACGTCAATGAGCTCGAACTGGGCGTTTATGTTCTAGCCCAGCCCAGAGTGTCGGTGTGGTTACGCCAAACGCGGTGACGGTTATATTGGTTGCAACATGTTTCGAGGCTGGGTTTCGTGCTACAACAATATGCCTGGGCAGCAGCGATCGAAAGGCCAGCTTAGCCATATATGTGATGCCGCGCCCCGAATCATCATGAAGTTCTGCTGTTTGACTCAGTTAAAACTCCTAGGTTACTATCGTGATATGGGACCGTATATCCCTGGGAAGGAAAGTAGCATTCTAATCGGCGGTCGTGTTACAATTGGGGACGAATGAGCGCCGGCATCTCTCCACTCCGTCCGGGACCATCAACACAGTTGACGATATTCAAGGTCTATTCGTGGTATAACGGGTGTTTATTATAGGAAACGCCCAAGGAGCCTAATCACACGATAGCGTTCCGCGTTATGTAGGTAAGCGAGACGATGCCCAATGTTACTTAGACACGGATTCAACACGGACCGCTTCTGCCGGGCTTAGGGTACGCCTCTTGCACGATTGAGGCAAACTACGTAACTTCACGGCCTATCAGTCACCTAGCCATCTCTTCTAGGATCAAAAAGAAAGCGAACACGAGAGAGGTCGTCGCGAGGCTCAACGCGTGTGACACGTCAGACGGCGATTTTCGCAGATCTATAGTGCGACCTGACTTAATTCCGTGCCATTCGAATGCCCTGGACTCGAATCAATTCCCCGGTACATGGACCTTCTGTCTTTCGTCTGTCGGCTGAGGACATGGCCACTTAGGAGCAAGCCCTCATGTGGGCTTCCACCGTTACGATGGTAAAGTATCACAGCCATGAAGGGCCGGGCAAGAAAGATCTTTGGAGAGTGGAGATACAAGCAAGGCTATCGTCGCAGATGTACTCCATATATCGTGTGCTTAAGTCGAGGACGCATCGTAACTCGTCGCCGATCAACCTAGTCAAACGAATGAGCACTGCGTGCTGTTGCTACATAGGAGGGGGACATAGCTTGTAAGTTGTGACAAGCAGCCCAAGATTGGCAAGCCACGCGTCCGCCAAATGCCTGAACGCGCGCCTTCAGCAAGAAATAGAGACTGCAGATTCGACATAGTCGATAGTGATTGTCTCGCCGCCAGTTCCCTGCCGGAGTTTTACTGGATATGTCGGGGTAATCTGCAACTACCCGTGAGACAAGACGCCGTCCCCTATCAATCGCGCCCGGCAGGCGGACTCTCCCTGGGGTCGGCATTGATTCGCCGATGCTTCCATCTGTATAATATGCTTTATATAGCCAAGGTCGAGCCCGCAGCGAGACAAGAGTGCCGAGTCGTCTCGGGTGACGGCGGCGAATCTGGCTGGGATTTGTCAAAGCTTCCCCGCCGCTAGCTCGATGGACGAACGACGGGCGTTGGAGCTCGACGGCCGAGTGCCTTCTGTTATACCAAACCCATGTACAGTAAGTGTTGTAGTGAAGGTGTCATGATGTAGCGCAAGTGAGAGTCGTCAGCAGCCATTGTTATTACAGAAGCGCAGACCATGGAATTCACGTGAAGCATGGAGACCTGATGTTTCGCTATGGCTTGTTCGTCTCTGGGGGCGAGTTTGATTCAAATAGGTGTGTTGTAATGTCGCACGGCTGGCTGAATGAAAGCTCGCTCATCAACTACAGAATCTCGTGGCACGTCAATGTCTCTCGATTGAAATGGGGGCCGTGGCATGGTTCCTACATTGTAGCGGCATTAGTTTTTTCTTCCCTGCCTCACTCTTCCTCACTCTTCCTCTATTTCTCACTCATCTCATACTTAGTACATACCTAGTGTACGGGTAGCAACCTTGCATTCTCACCATGCATGTTTCAACAAAACCAGATCGGGTAAGGGGCTGACACCATCGCATGCAAGCCCAATCTTGGCTTAGACGGACATCAAACTGCTAGGAGCGCCCGTTCAGACGTGTGAGCGCAAAAATAGAAAGACGATTTCGAGAAACGTCGAAGTGGGCTCTGATCTCATTAAGGAACAAAAAAGTTCCCATCGAGATTCCCAAATCGTCAATAGCCCTCTGATCTGGGACTAGACATCGGGACCGAAAGAGACGTGCAGGAGATCCTAGGGCCTCCGGGGTCGACGGGATCAGAGCTGGATCTCGGCCACTAGGAACCAAACGATGTTCACCTAGGCAAAGTGGGATTTTTCCCCACTGCCCACGACCCCTTGTTGCGGATTCATGTATCTCTGTCTACTCAAGTGGTATAGCGTAAGACAGAATAATATAGGTTAGCACATATTCCAACGAGGAACAACCATGAAGAGAACCCATGATGAAATGCACTGTAACCTAGGATGCTTCGAGACTCATCCTGAATCGCAAGCCACCTCAAGGGTCGGCTCGGCTATACTGGCTGATTCAAGTCTACTACAGGTGGCGTAGAGGTAAGAGACGCATCATAGTACCGAGCATACCTCAAGTCTCAGGCTACTGTTCGGATGAAACTATTGAGTTGACGAGAGCACAACTATATCTATGCAGTTGCACAGCATTTCGATACCGACATTGTCCGTAAGAGATTCTTTCCATATGGCATCACTTATTCTTTCTCGGCGAGTTTAGGCTGGCTTAAACCTGGTCGTACAACTCTTGGTTTTCGTCCGACGTTGTGGGTTGAATCCAGTTCAGGAAGGAAGTTTCAAGACCTGCATCTGCACGTACATTTTTTTTTTTCCCTCTGTCTTTTTAACGTGGCTTGCGGTAAGTCGAGCGCGCTCAGGGTCACTATGAAGAAATCAGAAACAACCCAATACCGGGCAGTGCTGATCAGTGTGCGTCTTGACTCAAAAACCATCACTCAGTGTTTCCCGTTCAAGAACTTGTTTCCCATATGAGTTCTGGATCGGTTACTCGACGCCAGGGGTTTGATGGCTAGTCTGATTCCTGTCGACAAGTAAATACCGAAATCTGAGAAACATCATTCGTCGCCCTATCGTAGCCACTCCCTTGCGCTCTCTCTCTTCCACCTGCCCCCAGAGAACAGCCACATAAGCATTAAGATACACTAGATAAATGTCTACTTAAGCAACCAGGATAGTTCTAAACTGAACTTTACTCGATTGGCTCAACAGAGTCTGCCGATATTTGAAATCCCCACGTGGATATCGGCGGCCATTTTAGATAGAACGGATCTTGTATTGACACGGCAGCGTGCAGAGGGTCTCCGAGCTTCCGCGTTCGAGAGTTATTTTGGGTGGCCCTATCAGCGCAGTAAGCTGAGAGATGTTAAGGACGCTCAAAGGTCTGATAACACACAAACATGCCTATTGACTTAAACATGCCGGGACATGGCATAATAATCCTGCTGCTGGGATCAGACCGTCTGGGGCTGTTCACTTTAACTTGTTTCAGGGCTCAAGTCTGCACTGGCGACGTTGAAAGGCTTTTGTGGCAATACAGGGACAATGACATCCCCTACCTGGATTGCCCTAGCTGTTCCAGCAGCTTGAGTTCATGGATTATTTAAAAACCCCACGAAGTAAGCCTGCAGTGGCTGTTCGAGGTGACATGGTCTTGATAATCCTCTTTTGCTCTTCAAGCAGCAGCACCAACAACAACTTAACTGGAGCCTTCGGCAACTAAACATCGGTCCAAAAATTATTGCACCCTACTGGTACCAGCATCACAGACCCCCGAGCTTAAGATGTGGAACGTAGGACATCTAGATCGGTCATACGATGACTCTGTCGTCCAACAGCTCCATGTACGTTGTTCCCCAGAGCCTTGTATAAAAACTCCTCGAGGCCCAAATGCATTCTTCCAATTAGAGCGCTCAGTTTTGCTTCCCACACGAATATTCTCACACCTGGGTAATGTCACAAGACTTCTGTGTGCGTTGGGTGAATACCCGCAGTTGGCAAAGCAGGGTGTATCTCCGGGAGCTATGCATCGCACGGGACTCCCAACTGTCTAGGGTCAGCTAACATGGAGCCTTAGACGACGTCGGCAGAGTATCAACCGCCGTCACTTGCCACAGAAGCTCCTTTCTATGCGACGAGGGCGCCTAGTACGAGCGGTCACAACAGCACTCAAGGATATTACCACACTGCTATATCAGCGGATGGTGTTACGGAAGATCTTTCCAGGTTTCAAAACCATCCACGTGCCTTCTACAGAGCAAACACCAACCATGTTTACTCAACAAACGAGTACAGTTCTACAGATGGGAACCCGGAGTCATCAAGTAGCGCTTCGTTCATTGCATCCAGAGCAGGATCCTACGACTCGGCATTCCCGCAGTCAGTGACGCCAGAATCAGGGATCGGAAGCCATGTTGACGCCTACAACTACATGTACGCACACGGCCAAGGGCCCGCAGGCGTAGTGACGAGTCCACCCGAGCTGTCATCACCAACGACAGCATACCACCAACAGCACCACAAGAAAAACAAGGCATCTTCACGGCAGCGGAAGTCTAAGCACCCGTATCAAGGCTTCGCCCCAGAGGGTCTGACGCCGCCGGGGAGCAGTAGTGGTAACAACAGGTCGAAGCTGCGTAGCGCATCCCGTACGTCCAAGAATACGCATCATAACCCCCCGGCGACGGCCGAGGAGCGCAAGAGCCGCGAGACGCATAACAATGTCGAGAAGCAATACCGCAACCGACTGAATGCACACTTCGAGAGCCTTCTCAGCGCACTACCCGAAAGGATGCAGAGCGGCGAGGGCGAAGATGGCGGCGATCTGGATGCGGGAGACAGACGGGTCAGCAAGGCCGAGGTCTTAGAGATGGCCAGGAGACATATCAAGGCACTAGAGCGGGAGTGTGCCCTCCTTGAGGGAGAGCGGGATGAGCTTCGGGATAATATGGAGAGGCTTCGTTGGCTCTTTGGCCGCTGCGAAGGCGGCGCTGGCAGCGCCGAGGGCTCTTCTGCATTCCTAGATGCCTCATCTATGCCTTAAAGGGATATGGCCCATCAAACTCTTTTACGCAATTCCTTTTGTTTCCCTAAGGTGTAGAAATATCTAAATCTGTGTGTTTTTCCGGTTGGAACTTCTATTTGGCGCTGGAGTAACGGCTGGGTACGACTCAAGACGGACTACCAGGAAAAAAATGGGATATAAACGTCAGAATCACGGATCAGGAAGCCTTTGGCACTACCACAGCTGGCTTGATGTTTAGCGTTAAAATTTCGATTCTATCTACAAGTACTGTGCATGACTTTCATGCTAATAGGACAATCATTGCTTCTTCTATCTAGGCATTTCCCTATACGCGCTACCTCTATGCATCCCAGGGAAACATGATAATCGAGAGATATCTTGTAGGTAGGTGCAAGCTATGAGTCAATACCACGAAATGCGGGCTTCATAGCCACGACGTCCGAAGGGAGTAACTGAGAATATGGGAGATGGCAATTGGTTTCTGCCAAAGCCACCCACGCCTGCGTTGGACAGACAGACCTGTCAGTCCCGGATCCCACCGAAGGAGCAAGAGATGCTTCGTGTTCAGGGGGCGGGAAACATTTCTCTCCCGTGAGGAATCACAACCTAGCAGCCCTATCATATAGCAAAGAGCTCAAGCTCCCCCCCTCCCTTCTGCAACCACGATCCTTTGCATGTAGGTCCGTTCCCGCGGTCATCCACTAGTAGTAGTAGCAGTAGTAGTCATGAGCGCTCTTTCCGACAAGTTTGTATACACCATTCGCTCTGCTTCTCATGAAAGGATCATAGTCTGCCATTGGGTGACCCTACGAGCCTGCAATCTCGCGGTTTCCGGCCAAAGTCGCCATGTTCACTTCAGTGGTCCGGATCGTAGGCCGGTGAATCAGATAATGTTGTTATTAATACTAGTCGCTGTAACGTGATGTGACATCCTATGCAGGCACTGCATGCTGTCAAAATGCTATACAGCACGGCATATCGGGTCGGATCGAGGTTCATGCAGCGTCCAAACGTATTGCTTCTGCGTAACAAGGTGGTTCTTCGCCGCTAGGTGTGCGGAGAATATCTCTCACTGGAATTTGTTTCATCCTTTCTTTATCGAATATGCATACTTACGCGGCTTCGCTCCGACGGACAAGGGTGCTGCTACACTAGGCGGGAACTAAGTTTTGGTGCGTAGATCTCTATAGAGATAGACCCAGAAACTACTGTAGCGAACCATGGATAGGTTTAACACAGACATCAGGGTAAACAATGAGCCGGGTGAGACCAAGCATCCTTTCCCCATTCCTGGTGGATGGACCACCCGCAACAAACCCTTGTTGGGACATCTCTGGCGGCATGGAGGCCGGTATGAAGGAACGTACATACATGATGATGGAAGCGAATGACTAGAGATGATGAGCCTTGCTCCCAAGTAATCAGTCTTACATCCTCTCCTCCTTCTGACAAAAACGCAACTCACGAAGACATAACGTAGTACGCGGCATATCCAATGTGATCCTTCCGCAGAATCCCTGCCCATTATGCCAGGGGTGCACAGACTTACTAGATGTAGGACGAAACGAATTGTAAAAATAGCCCTTTCAGAGAAAGCCACTTGGATATCTGATGCAGTGCATCTGAAAGCATGGAATAAGAACGCAAAGCCTCGCGCGGAGGTGGCGGCTCTGGCGGGCATGACGGTGATATGGCGTATCAAATTCCCTCCATGTGGGAACATGTCATTGTGTGGTATGCTACGGTACTTACTCTCCAGGAATACTCTGCGTTGGAAACGCAGTGCTACTGTAGACGGTAGCATCACTCGATAATGTAACAAGTATAGGCTGTATTAGCTACTACTATGGAATCTATCGGCTGTAGAACATCCATGAAGGTTTGACAAACATATGGGTATAAAAACATTGCCTTTGGTGTTAGCGAGAATTGGTCGCGGAGGATGAAAATGCCAATAGTGAACTCCTATCCAATGCAAGCAGTGCTCCCGGGGTTTCCGATTTGCAAAGAACTTCTTATCGTTGCCCAATCAACTTTGGGCTCAGGGGACTCAATCTCCCTCCTGCTGCTCATGGCCAGATGATGAGTCGATTTGGCTTCCGCCACTTTCAGGGTTTGATTCTCCCCTTCTCCTTTTTGCCCGACCGAAAAACTGCCCTATTGTATTACTAAGACTGCGTGCTCTTCCACGACTAAGCTCTTGCCCCGATGATGGTGGTTCGTATTCATATGGAATATGAGCACCTTCATCATCCCTAACGAGTAGTGGTTCGGAGACACCGGCGTCGTCCTGGTCATCTGGGGAGAAGAAGAGACTGGATCTGATGTTGGGCCTTAATCGCTTTGCTAATTTTCTCTTGATGGGGCTGTCTTCGCGTCTCAGCAAAGTGTCCGCAACGGCAACACTGACTGTAGAAGATAAAGGCAATGTTGATATATAAGCATTGGAAAAATGATGGTGACTATGAGATCGCGATGCGAGAGTGGAAGGACGTGGGGTGACTAGGCGCTCCGGAGAAGATGGAGGGATCGGCGGGCGAAGGCTAAGTGAAGATTGTACCGGTTCTGAGGCGGCAACAGAAAACACAGAATGAATCGTGGGGACACTGTCTACTGATATTGTTTGTGACAGACCCGGATGAACAGCCGGTTGATTTTCAATAGAGCTCCTCCAGGGATTACTGAGTAGGAAAGGTGATGTATCGGTAGGCGTGGCTAGAGCCGACTTAGAGTCAGGCTGATCAGCTGTTCCGTTAGAGGGTGCAACTATCGGTGCCTGACTTCTGAAGGATCTTCCACCGCGCGAAAAGCTAGCTCGCGAAGTCCGTGACGACCTTCTTGATGTCGACGTTGAAATGGTCTGTATCGAGGCTCCTCTCGCACCCTCCGTCCCATAACTATTATAAGGACCAAACCCTTCTTGGTCCCTTAGACCTATTGTCTCTTCAATATTCTCATCGTCTGACAGCCGGTCATCGTCGTTGTGATGGGGCCGCCCACTGCTGATGAGAAACACACCAAAGAAGGTTAGTAAACAACCACCGACAAACTTGATAGCTTGTTCTAAAGTAGTACGCTCAAAATCGCGATAAAGAACAGCGCTTCCAATAATCACAGATAGCGTGAATAGTACAAATTGGATAGGTATGACTTGAGTTGAGTCAAATCTTTGAAGGGCTTTGTTCAAGTAACGAACCTGCATCAATGCAGTACCAACAAGGATAATGGCGAGGCCGTAGCTCACAGGAGTGGCGAATATTTTGAGAAAGGACGAAGAAAACATAGATGAGACGCCTTTGGTCGTTAATACAGTGTATCCACCTGACAGCGGGTTAGTAACGGCGTTGTAGATGGCACAGGGCACAAACCAAAAAGTCCAACTAAACCCAAGTCGATCAAAATTGTCCTATTCCCATACCTTGGGCTCGCCCACATTAAGACGATGATGAGAAAGATGGTTACGCCCATATAAATCTCGAACGCCGTAGTCGTAATAGCATTCCAAACATCATGGGGATCGAGCTTGGTTTCCTCACCCTTGGCACTGAGAACCACAGTAACCGCGCCTGCAACGGCAATGACCACCCCCCAGAAGTCTCGCTTGCGGAATACCTCGCCAAAGAAAATAGGCGCAATGATACAGTTGGATATCAGAGCCACGACACCTAAAGTTGATACAATCGATGCCGGCGCGAACCCGTACGCTAAGAAGTTCCCAATCTCGCCAACAGTTACCAGCACCTGACCCAGCCACCAGGATGGAGACTTTAGATATGATGACGCAGACTTCTTGGGTAAATCACCCGAGGTCTCGGTCCAATTCGACCCATCAGACCGGAAGGATTGGGTAAGTGGATGAGTGTCAGTGACCGTGTCACCGTCATCTTCCTCGACTCTCGCATCTTCGGAAGCTACACCACCATTGCGATGATTGTTCCGGGCACGTTTCGAGGCCTCGAGGCGCTTTCGATGCAGCTGAATATGGCTATAACGCTGGACATTCAAGGCCAGCGCGATCAACACATTCCCGGCGATAGCTGTTATGATGCCGATAAGCGAGCTCCATTCTCCTAGACCAGAGCCGTCTTTGTGATCCGGCTCGTCATTTACTATGACGGCTGATAGTAAGTCGCGGGTGCCGCCAGCGAGGGCTGTTAAGATAGGCATTGCAGAGGCTAACGGGGAGCGCGCAAGTTCGCGGCTGAGCGCATCAATCGCCGTTGGACATGGACGCGCAGCAGATGTCCCCTCGAGTTCATTTACAAGCCGTCCAAGGTGTTCGATGAGAGATGGATAGGGGAGCGCAGAGGCTCGGTTGACTCGGGCTCGACGGCGGATCGATCGGACTACGTAAGGCGCCTACAAATAGGTGTTAGGACTAAGCTGTAGAGGCTACTCATGTAAATAGTACATTATTAGCTCAAGTACCTCGTGGTTATTAAAGCTCGATGCGAATGGATTGAAATGACACGCACAATTGTCAGTTGTCAGAAACGGCCTGCACGGCTTATTGATATCTGATGATGATACAATGTAGGGCGAGTGAAGCTTCTTGTGTTCAGACTGGGGGTTTAATGGGTTCGAGAAAGAAACTACCTGTGTAGGTACTTCCCTTCCCTACATGTACATATGTACATGATGTAACATGTATGACGTTAAGCCAATGAGATGTCGAGACAGGCTCACGCATGAACAATCTACGTGTGTGTACGTGTTGTAATGGTACTAGTATAGCTACATTCACGCACGTAAAATCTAAAATCACGTTGATCAAACCTCTTCGACTCCATCTTAGATTTAGAGCATAGGATAGAAAGGTAGAAAGATGGAACAAGGAATGGAGAAATAAGATGTCTACTTTATATAAGTCGTAGTCTGGTCGTAGGCAAGCTCTAGCCTCAGCAATGGATACGCTGCTGTAGGTATACTCTACCTACTGTACTTAAGTGCCAGGTACCTACATACATACCGGTAGTACTTACCTTGGAGATGCGGGATCCACTCTTTTATCTCATTTCAAGGCGCCAACATCACTCAAGAAACCACCATATCTCGTGCTTTATTGTCGCTGCCGTCTGATCATCGTACTCACTTCCTTCTTGCTTTCAGGTGCAATCGCAGGTGTCATCTTCTATCGCAATGAACAGCGATGATGACGATGTTCAGGTTGAGGCGCCTGACTTGGCCGAAGATGATCCCATGCGCGCCTTCTTACCTGCTTCCTTTGGGAAGAAGGCCAAAGATGCCGACGTAGCTGCGCAAATAAATCGAAGCAGAAGAACACAAGCTGTAAAACCCAAGAATCGATCAGAAGACTCCGGCTCACGCAACTCAAATGAAGATGTTTCAGATGACGAATCCGATACCGACACTGACGACGATTCCGACGATGATGAATACCCTACTTCACACGAAATGGTCATCAAGACGCACGAGCGTGCTGTCACCACTGTATCACTGGATCCTGCCGGTGGTCGCTTAATATCTGGATCCATTGATTGTACCGTCAAGCTCCATGACTTCTCGTCCATGACTCCAACAACCATTCGCGCCTTCAAGAGCGTCGATCCCTTCGAGACCAAGCGATCCACCGCTACCTCGGAAACACACCCTATAAATCATGTTGAATTCAACCCTTTGGCGGGAGGGGTCTTTCTATGCGTATCCGCCCATCCTCAGGCCAAAATTATGTCGCGTGACGGCGATGTCCTCACTGAATTCGTAAAGGGCGATATGTATCTACGTGATATGAATCATACCAAGGGCCACGTCTCTGAGGTGACAACGGGAGCATGGCATCCCACAGATAAGAACATCTGTGTAACCGCTGGAACAGACAGCACACTCCGTATCTGGGACATCAACAACAGGCGTTGCCAAAAGGAGGTTCTTGTTTTTAAATCAAAGGCCCCGGGTACTGCAGGCAGGAGTCGCATGACGGCCGTTGCTTGGGGTACGCCTACACAAGGAGGCAACAATATTCTTGTCTCGACAGCGCTCGACGGGACTCTGGTTATGTGGAGCGGGAACGGGCCATTCTCACGTCCAACCGCGGAAATTAGAGAGGCGCACAAACCAAACACTTGGACTGGGGGTATCGATATCAGTTCCGATGGGCGTATGGTAGTCACACGGGGAGGCGATGACCTCATCAAGTTATGGGACACAAGGAAGTTCAAAGAGCCGCTCGTCTCTGTTGAGCATCCATCAACATCCGATGAATATCCTATGACCAACATCAAGTATGGACCGAATTCCACTAGCATTATCACGGGCTCTAGTACGGGGTATCTCCATATTCTCAACCCGGGAAACTTGCGTGCTGAATACACTACACCAATTACAGCAGGTGTACCCGTGATTACTGTCAACTGGCATCCCAAAATAAACCAGATAGTTACAGGGTCTGCCAATGGAGAGACGCATGTGCTTTACAACCCCGAGATGTCTACCAGAGGTGCGGTGGATGTCATGTCGCGGGCTCCCAAAAGACGTCACGTTGATGATAACCCGGAGTTCACCACCGACATGTCTCTTGGATTATCGGCTGATGCTATTGTGACTCCCGGCGCTCTCCCGAGTGCACGGAGGGCCGGGCAAGCTAACGCCGGAAAGTCGAAGGACCCAAGGCGGCCACAGGTGCCGCAACAAACCCCGTTTATGCGCAGTCAACCGGACGAAAAGCACATCAGCGAAAACATACCTCTCAGTCGGATGTTACATGAAGACCCTAGAGAAGCACTACTCAAATATGCGGATGTCGCCAAGAAAGACCCCATGTTCACAAGTGCGTGGAAGGCGACGCAACCCGTTACTCAGTATGCGGATGTGAGTGATGACGAGGAGGAGGAGGGTCCGGACAAGAAGAAGATCAAACGATAAGTGTGCAGTCCTTCCAACAGTAGCCGACTAAAAGCGTGGCGTTTTTCTAGCATTTGATGAGAAGATATTCCTCCAACATGATGAGATGGGGCTCATGTTAGAACTCGCTTGGTGCCAATGACTGTGTAGCGTCAAACTTGCTATTAGGTACCTCTATGACAGGTAAGTGAAAAACGCCTGGAGCTGTGTCGCATTAGATGGATACATTCAACAATGAATGGCCTTCAAGGGTTATTGAGACTACCTACAATCAAATAAATAGGTACTACTGCCTTTGACCAGTAACAGCCAGAATGATAAAGTGCTCAGGTAGTGAGTGCGCTGCTACCAGGTACTTAGTAGATCTCCATGCGCGCTACCTTGGCGAGCAATGAGCATCCTGTATGAGTTGCTCTTATAGGTAGAATGATCAAGTACCTATTTAAATACCTAGGCAGAATACTAGCTTAACCATTTGAAAGCCTGGCATATATCAGAGCTATACATAGTACAGCTAGCTAATGCTCAAATATTCCAATTTTGAAGTGATAGTGAAGACACACTGGAAGAGATACATAGGTACTTATTATGCTTTATACTAGGTACCTACCTACTCTTATGGCATCCTTAAGGCATGAGGTACCTATGAATCTGTACATAGTTGGTGAGTACCTAAGTACATATATGTACCTAAGTATATAAGCTAGAATAGACCCAGTTTCAATGGCAAAGAGACGACCTCATTGGCCAGCGCAGTCCGGCGGAAGGTTGATCCGTGGCGCTAGCGCGGACTGTGGGCAACTGGGCGCACTTGGAGCCAAGTGGTCCGTGTCACGAGCTAGAACGGGGGGCACGGGTCTCATGGGGGAGGAAGTCTGCCTGTCTCCCTTGTGCGCATTCCTCCCATCAAACCATCTCTTTCCACGCCATCAATCGCGCATCCAAAAAACCGAGCCGCATCGCCTAACCCCCTCTGATCCATCAACATCCATCCGAGCTCACCAACACCTTTTGTTCGACGCGATTTATTTCGCGCCGCCGCTTCTCACTAGCCGCTTTCCCCCCCCATGTGCCTGTCCCAGCGAACACCACCCACCACCGCTCACACTCTTTTGACTTTGGCCTCTCCCCAAGACTTCTCTTCTTGCCCACGGTCCCTGACCGCGAACCTCGAAGTCTACATTCGCATCCCCATCCCCACCAGCCGCCCATCCCCCACAGAGCAGCACAACCACTACTTGACTTAGACTTGGGTGTTCTGCACACGTCTTGTATTGCTTTATTTGAATACCGACTTTCTTCACATTGCATCAAGCTTAGTAGTCGGGTTTTAATCTGCGGCGCAACTCTGTCCCCATTGCCATTTGTTCTGCTGACGTGATTCGCGACGCGATACCATCATCATCCACGCGGTTTTAGCTCCGCAAGCTTTCATCTGATTCATTTCACACGCTCCTTTCCTGCCGCTGCTGCCTGGCCTAGCGGCGTCGCGAGACGATTCATTGTTGCTGTCGCCGTGAGATATGATTGCTTGTTCATAGTCTGGGTGAAGATAGGTTTTGCCGGATCTGCAAAAGACACCCTTCCGTAAGATTCATAATTCAACATGGCATCGGTCCAGCAACCGCCCGCGGCTGCCCAGCATATAGGGCCTCCGCCCTATAACCAAGCCCAGGTTCAGGAGATGTTCATGGTTCGTCCTCCCCTGTGACCTTCCCCTCCGACAACATTTCTTTCATACGATTACGACATGTTGCTGATATTTAGGTTAGAAATTCCAGCAGATGAAGAAGCAGGGTGTTGCGCCGAATGATCCCGAATTCCTGAAAACAAGTCAATTCTTAGCCAAAGTTCAACAACAGCAGCAATTACGCCAGCAACAGCAACACATGCAAACACACATGTCGCGCAACCTTCCGAACGGCCATGTTAATGGATCCCAGCCATCCCAGACCACTCAGATACTTCCCTCTGCTGCGTCAAATATCTCCAGTCAGACTGGGCAGAATAGCACCTCCTCTCCTTCAACCGCCCCCACTGCTGCTCATTTTTCCCCTCACCAATTGTCCCTCCTGAGGCAACAGATTGCTGTATTCAAGCTGTTGAGTAAAAATACCGGCGTACCCTATGGGATGCAACAGGCACTTAGCCAACAACGACAACGGCGACAAGCGGTTGCCGAGCAGTCAACACAACCCTCGGCGGCTCCCCCAACTGTTGCCTTACCTGGTCCAGGTGCCACCAAAGCCGAATCAACCTCAGCAGATGGCGAGGTCGAAAGCGAGGCCGCCACGGCTCCAAAAAGCAAAGTATACAAAAGCTTCAAGTCACCTTACGACACTGGGCATGTCCGGAAAGAGATCAGCTATTTTGATCATGGGCACCGCAAGCATCGTCTGATAATCCCCAGCATATTTCCCACTGGAATCGACTTTGAGCAGGTGATGCATGAACGGGAAATTATCGTATATAATCGCATGGCAGCTCGGTACGCTGAGCTCAAGGCGATGCCCGGCAACATCGCTCATTGGGATACATCCAAAGACACACTGGACCCAGATGACACCGTTAAGCGTAAGGCCATAATTGAGCTAAAGGCTCTCAGCCTTTACTCAAAGCAGCGAGCATTGCGAGAAAAGATTGGTCGCTCGATGATGCATTACGATAATCTCGCCATGACGACTAACAGGAGCCAATACCGCCGGACAAAGAAGCAAAGTGTTAGAGAGTCTCGTATCACAGAGAAGCTTGAGAAACAGCAACGGGATGCCCGGGAACATCGTGAGAAGAAGAAGCATATCGACTTTCTCCAATCTGTACAGCATCATAAATCTGAGATTCATAATACGGCAGCGTCTTCAAGGAGTAAGATGTCTAAGATGGGTCGTGCTATGTATGCACATCATTTCAACATCGAAAAGGAAGAGCAGAAGCGCATTGAACGTACAGCCAAGCAACGTCTCCAAGCTCTTAAGGCCAACGATGAAGAGGCGTATCTCAAGCTCCTCGACCAGGCTAAAGATACCCGTATCACCCATCTACTCAAGCAAACTGATGGATTTTTACACCAGCTTGCCTCGTCTGTCAAGGCCCAACAACGTCAGGCTGCGGAGCGCTACGGCGAAGAAACCCTACCAGAAGAAGAAAGCGAGATTTACGAAGAGGACGAAGAAGCTGACCGCAAGATTGATTACTATGCCGTTGCCCATCGTGTCAGAGAAGAAGTCACTGAGCAGGCCAACATACTCGTTGGCGGTACCCTCAAAGAATACCAGCTCAAGGGTCTGCAGTGGATGTTGTCGTTGTACAACAACAACCTCAACGGTATCCTTGCTGACGAAATGGGTCTCGGTAAAACAATCCAGACTATTAGTTTAGTCACCTACCTCATTGAGCGTAAGATGCAACAGGGCCCGTATCTAGTAATCGTACCGTTGAGTACGCTCACGAATTGGAATCTGGAATTTGAGAAATGGGCGCCCTCTGTTTCTCGAGTGGTTTATAAAGGCCCGCCAAATGCTCGTAAGCAACAGCAAGAAAAAATCCGACAAGGTACCTTCCAAGTCCTCCTTACTACCTATGAGTATATCATCAAGGATCGTCCTATATTGAGTAAAATCAAGTGGTTTCACATGATCATTGATGAGGGTCATCGAATGAAAAACTCAAACTCGAAACTGAGCGCAACCATATCTCAATACTACAGCACCCGTTTCCGCCTCATCTTAACTGGCACTCCTCTGCAAAATAACCTCTCCGAGCTTTGGGCTATGCTGAATTTCGTCCTGCCAAATATCTTCAAATCTGTGAAAACCTTCGATGAATGGTTCAACACTCCGTTCGCAAATACAGGTGGGCAGGATAAGATGGAACTGAACGAAGAAGAGCAGATTCTAGTTATTCGGCGTCTCCACAAAGTCTTACGACCGTTCCTCCTTCGTCGCCTGAAGAAAGATGTAGAAAAGGATCTCCCAGACAAGACGGAGAAGGTCATCAAATGTAAATTCTCTGCCTTGCAGACACGCCTTTACAAGCAAATGGTTACGCACCAAAAGATTGCTGTCAGCGATGGCAAAGGCGGTAAGACTGGAGTTCGTGGCCTGAGCAACATGATCATGCAGCTTCGGAAGCTCTGTAATCACCCATTCGTATTTGACGAAGTTGAGAATCAAATGAACCCGATGAACACTAGCAACGATTTATTGTGGCGTACAGCCGGCAAATTCGAATTGCTTGATCGCATCCTGCCAAAGTATAAAGCAACCGGACATCGCGTTCTCATGTTCTTCCAAATGACCGCCATCATGGATATCATGGAAGATTTTCTTCGGTTTAGAGGCATACAATACCTACGATTGGATGGTACCACCAAATCAGAGGATCGATCCGATCTGTTGAAGACCTTCAATGCCCCAGACTCACCATACTTCATGTTCCTGCTCTCTACTCGTGCTGGTGGACTGGGTCTGAACTTGCAAACGGCAGATACCGTTATCATTTACGATTCAGATTGGAATCCACACCAGGACTTGCAAGCTCAAGATCGTGCCCATCGTATTGGGCAAAAAAATGAAGTCCGCATTTTGCGACTAATTAGCTCTAACTCGGTTGAGGAAAAGATTCTCGAACGAGCAAGGTATAAGCTTGACTTGGATGGCAAAGTCATTCAAGCAGGCCGCTTCGATAATAAATCATCGGAGACTGACCGTGACGCTATGCTACGGACACTACTCGAAAGTGCTGATATGACCGAGTCAGGGGAGCAAGATGAAATGGACGATGAAGAATTGAACCTACTTCTGGCTCGTAACGAGGAAGAGTATGGCATGTTCCAAAAGATAGACGAGGAACGAGCAAGAGATCCTATCTACGGAACTGTCCAGGCATCTAAACGTGTACCACGCTTAATGGCGGAAAACGAGCTTCCCGATATATACCTCAACGAAGGCAACCCCGAACCTGACGAGCAAGAAGAAACGCTCGGTCGTGGTGCCCGCGAGCGTACTCGTGTGAAGTATGACGATGGTCTAACTGAGGAGCAATGGCTCATGGCGGTTGACGATGACGATGATTCACCAGAGGCTGCAGCTGCCAGAAAGCAAGCTAGGAAAAACAAACGAGAGTCAAATAAACTCAAGAGACTGGCCGTGATGAATGCCTCTAGCGTGGGCTCTCCCACGGCAAGTCGTGCTAGTACTGAGGAGGCTGAGACACCACCAAAGAAGCGGGGCCGTAAACCTGGGAGTAAAAACGAGAAGCGCAAAGCAGACGATGACGACGGGGAGCCTCCAGCCAAGAAGCGTCGTGGACCTCAGGGTCGCGCAAGGGCACCAACTCTCGAATCGCGGGTTCCTGCGGAAATTCGCCCTGTTCTGCAGAAAAGTCTTCGCAACCTATTTGATGGCTTGATGAACCTGGAGGTCGACTTCCCTCCAGATGAGCCTATTGAAGACGATGACGACGAAGAGCCGCCAAAACGACTTATAATCGGGCCCTTCGTGAAATTGCCGTCTAAGCGAGACTATGGTGATTACTACGTCCTCATTCAAAATCCCATTTGCATGAATCAGATTCAAGCCAAGATGAAGAAGGAGGAGTACAACAGCATCAACGATATGCGCAAAGACATAACATTGATGTGTAACAACTGTAGAACATACAACGAAGATGGTAGCCTTCTTTATTCGGATGCCAATGTCATGGAGGTGGGTGCTCATTTGCTTCTAGCCCATTTTCATCCTGCTAACTGTTATGTAGAAATTCTTCAACGACAAAGCCCAAGAAGAGTTCAACGAGCATCCAGAGCTAGTAGACCTTGAGGATCCCTCTAGCTCCGCACCCCCTACCACTAGCGCAGGGACTCCCCAGCCGTCTACAAATACTACTAGAATAAAACTGGTGACGAATGGTGCCAATCAAATCAATGGAGCTACCACTGGTGGCCACAGCGACGGGGAATGATTTCTTGACATCCAATAGACCCTTACTTGTTGGCTGAGTCTGCTTTGACTGTAACGTAACGAGACTGTGGCCGATGGTGCATGTACGAAAGGATACGGCAGGGCGCATGTCTTTCGGGAATTTTATTTTGCGGCGTTTATGCGGGGTTTTCGTCGGAAATAGCTTATGGTTGCATATTTTGCTGTATATGTACAGAAAGCAGAAAATCGAGTCTGGCAAGGCAAAAACAATACCCTGGTTGATGCCTTATCGTCTTTCTATTTTTGAACATGAGATGGGGAGGGGCATTTCGAGCCAGGGAGTGTGTGTACGAGCGTCAGTGTTGACAGAATCATTCATCTTGTATGCAATAATAGACCACTACGTTGGTATCCTTTCCCCATGTCTTATATTCCCAGCCTGATCAACTTCACCTGAGCGTGGATAACTGATACTCGCGCGAAACCTCGGAGGCCGCGAACATGTTGCCCTGGCCGGTTCATGCAAGACTAACTTATTATTCGCCCGACGCCCTCGCTAAGTGAAACACGGTAGACGGTAATCCCCTATCATATATAACGTGAGGTAGATTCTCGCGAATGAGTCAATGGCTAAAGCAGTCTGCAGATACCAGTTGCGCCAAGCACGCACAAGCGGCTCATTAGCCGAACACCTCCTACTAAGAATCTACCAATCAAGCTAATTTCTGTGTCTTCATTTGGCCGTATCGGGTAATTTTTTCTTGGCCCTATTTTCCCCAGCGGGAGATATCTTGAGAATGGCTCGATCTTGGTACTTCTTCCATGGTTCCAATCAAGTGTCTCGGTCTATCCGTAGGTCAGGAAATGCCCGTATCATCAGGCGAGGGTGGTACAGGTGCAATGAACAAACTCTAGATGGATTCTTGACTAACTACCTGGCACATTGCTATGCAGAAGATGCCAATAGTCATCGGACAACTTTGTGAGAATATTTCGCCGTATTTGGTTCAGATAAGCGGCGCTGTTGGTCACGCATGTCGTAACCCGTGGTATCACGGGTTGGTACATGGCGTTACCAATCGGAATAGCCGCGGATCGAGACACAGTCTTGGTAGTCTCGAGTCATGCCCGGATCAAACCTGACGATTGCCTCGCTCGTCTCTGTTGACGCAATCCACTGTCCGAGCATGTTGCCTGGTCGGGACAGCCCAGTCAGCTACGATTGGTCTACTTTGCTCTTCCTAGTGCGCCACGTATCCAAAGAGTTTGTTGCGTTCAGCCCTATCGACAGCTAATGTGGTCGGTTGATTTTATGCTGCTGTGGACAGCTGATTTACTTGTCTCTATGTTACAATAACGGCGAGAAGTATTTACTAATGAGATTCAACTATCCCGAATACCACGAAGAACTTGCCTAGAATCCGATAAGAACCGGTAGCGTGAACCCTCTATTAGAACATTCCTCACATACAAACTAACGCATGAATTCTCGTGTAGCGTATCAATATACTATTTGCTAATATTGACAACCGGGTGACTCAAGGAACCAGGTTAAGGCGATGCCGTCCCGTTCCTCCTATGCATAAGCGAGATGCGACAGTCAAACATTCTGCAACTAGCATCTTGGTGAATCACGGTTCGTTAGGTATATAGAAGTCACTATGTAACACGCTACTAGCCTTGGAGGCAAATGATCCAGCAGCTGCTTCGTCTGCGCTACACAAACAACGCGCCCTTCGCAAGATTGAACTCTGCGCAAAACCATCGTCCTGCTCGAGTATAAAGAGTCCAGCAGACCTGCGATAATTCTCCAAATGCTCGCCAGCAATAATCAGGAGCATTGTGCTTATCATCACTTTATCTCAACATCACCTTGGCACGTCATAAGATAACCACAATGCATATCATCAGCGTCTTGGTTAGTTTGGTGGCCATCGCGGCAGCTGTCGTCATCCCGCCAGCAATCGAGGGGGATCTGGTACAAGATGGAGATGGATCGGGGACAAACGGTGACAGCTCGATTCCCTACTGCCAGTGCACGGCACGGCAGATGTTATGTTGCTCGGACTCGGGTTGTCAGACTCTGGGGCGCTGCTCTAGCTGATTGGAAAGCAATTGTATGCTTGACTCTCTTGATGCACGAGGATTTTACTAATCAGTTCATTAGTATTAATAGCACCAACGATGAGCATTCTTAAACTGGTGGTTACGTTACCAGTCTAGACAACTTGTTCTCATTAGGGCTTTCTGGGCATTGCCGCTAGGAAGCTATCTCCGCGCGAACTTCAGGAGCGCCAACAGATATACTTGAAGTGTCACACTCTACTCTCGGGGGCGGAATAATGGATACGTTCTAATTTTCGGTCGGTCAGCTTTGTTTTTGGGTAGACATTGTCGTTAAGGGGGGTACTAGTTAATTGTTTTTGACCGATTGCATGATACATGCTGATGGGGCGGCTTCTTTTCGCGAGGACTTAATGGTTGGGCTTGGGAGTAATTTTTACGCCTGGTGGAACCACATGCATGAATTGATACTGTTCTTGTTTTCTATGCTCTTCATTCTACGCAGCCCTTGATTGTCAACATCCTTAATAGCCATGATACCTCGATTAATAGGCTCCAAAACATGGATTCAAGAAGTTAGATTGACATATCTTTACAAGGTGCTAACTCAATAAATAGCTGCCCAAGCTAAGTAAAGCTAGCCATCAACCCCTTTTACCTCTGATATTATTCGTCTATGTGCTTATATGGTGTACCTAAACTTCGGGTGGCGATACCCAAGCCTGTCCACATCGCCCAGTGTCAATCTACTATCGCGATCCCCTAGCGCCCGCTTCTTATTCTCCCATCCTAGATACAGAGTCTGAGTACAGCATACGATGAAGCATAGCAAGAGTGCCCCAAGACTAATCGAGTGCCCTAGGCTGTAGTCTGGTTTATCTTTAGGCAGATAGATGAATGTTGCGATGAAGGCCGCGGTATTGGCAAATGCGATCAAGAAGCCAATGCCTGTAGCGCGGACGAAGTGAGGCGCCAAATTATTCGATAGCCAACCCTTTATGCAACCATTAGTTCTAAATACTCTGTCAACTGACGAGGGGTCTTACCATGATCAAGGCCGAGTTCGGGTATATTCCAATGGCTATGATGAAAGTACCAGCGTATCGAACGGCATTGTTTTTGCTCGCTAACAACATCACGTATCCAGCAGCCGCAATTACGCAGTTCAGGGCCATGTACGGACCTCGTGCCTTTGTATGATCAGACAACCGCGTCATTATTAAGACGGAGAAAACAGCAGCCACATTTGGAGGCGCGGTAAGGAGCTGTGCCTGCGTGGATTGATAACCCAAGCCGTTGATGATCGTCGGTAGAAAGAGGGAATAGCTCTATGAGCCCCAGGTCAGCTTTATATCAGAATATTGATGAGAAGGGTGGCCTACATAGAGTGGGACTAGTAGGAAGAACCAGATGAAGCAGGAAAACCACAACTGAGGTGCCTTGAATGCCATCCGAACCCAGTACCAGTCGAATTTCTCGTTGTTCACGTCCTCCTCAGCGGCCGCGCCGTGGCTGTCCACTTTCATCCGGCGCAATGCAGCGGCGCGCTCTTCCGTAGTTAGGAACTTAGAGTCGCCGGGTGTATGAGGCATGAAGAAGAAGCACACGATGCCGAAAAGAGTTGTCACAATACCCTCAACTGCAGGGGGTGATTATCAGTTTCAGACCAGGACAGCGAAGATAGAGAAATACCAGAAATCAAAGGCTAGCAACCCTGGTACATACTGAAGAAGATCCACGGCCAGCGATTGTACCCTCCGTAGCGGATCTCGGATAACCCTGTAGCCAACAGTCCGCCGAAAGCACCCGAAAGCGGCGCGGCACAGTAGAAGTAACCCACGCGCCTTAGCATCTGGTGTCTAGGGTAGAACATAGCAAGGTACACGACGATGCCACCGAGCAGCCCTCCTTCGAACAGGCCTAACAGGAGACGGGCCACGATGAGCCCTGCAAGCGACTCCGTGAAGCCTACAAACGTACTGACGAGCCCCCAGGCCGTGATGAGGGACGGCAAATAAATGCCGGCCTTGACGTGCTTCACAATCCAATTGCTGGGTACGTCGACGAGAATATAGGGAATGTAGAAAACCAGCAGCGCCACGTTGAAGGAGGTGCCCGTTGAGATCCCGAGATCCTCGGGCAGTCCGACGATTTTGGCGTTGCCGATGTTACTACGGTCGATGAAGGCAAACAGCCTAGAGAGATAGAACATATGTAAGTAAGTTCCCAGGTGAGACGGAAGGGCATTTTACCATATTCCAAAAACCCAGGGGATGATATGACGGTCAAATTTGTGGTCCAGTTTCCCGGAGAGCTGTCTGTCGATTTCGGTGCGGATGCCTTCATTGCCGATCTGCGTCTCGATCTGCATCAGCTCGGGCTTGGGTAGATCGCCAGAGGCCCTCGGACCTTCGTTGGTCATAGCTGCAGAAGGAAGGAGTGGCCCTCTGACAATAGACGGCGGTGAGGAACAGAGGACAAGAATTGCAGTGATGTTGCTTCTTGAGATCAGAGGGTAGGAGAAACGAACATTTTATATATCATGGTTGTCCTTGAGGCGACTAAATCTTGGAAGTCCGCTCTTCGCCGGCCTAACGTCCACGTGGAGGCGGTTACGCTCTGCCGGGCTGGGATTACCAGTGCGGAGATCATGTCATCATGTCGACAATGCCCAATATTCCTCCCGGTCCATTGGGGCCCGGAGAATGTGGGGGAAGTCTTTCGCCGCCTATTGCCGTGAAGATAGGTGTGCGGGGGCCAAGGTCGGGGTAAGCTTCCTTCTGGGAAGTAGTAATACCGTAGTGACAATCTGTTATGAGTCTAGTTGCGGGATCAAATGAGATGTTTGAGAAACAGCATGGCAAGGTATACTGATGAATGAGTATAACGAACATTGTGTATCTGTGTCGCTTTACGCGGCGTCTCTACGGGTTACAGTTATCATGGATAAGTCAGAAACCAGAGATCTGGTTCTATTTGAAAAACTTGTCCGAAATCTTGTGCTCTAAGCGCCCAACTACTATAACAAGGGCAGGATTACTATGCTTGGAATCTAGGCAATTCAGGTTATAATGAACTAGGGCTACATAAGTCCTTGACCAACCAACTCCTCTCGGTTGTTGGTCGCTTGACTTGACTCTATATATAATTGGTCTGCCAGCCCAGGCCGCCTAGGTCTCTGGGGTCTGTTTCAAGAAGCGAAGTCTGTATAACCTCACTTTCTAATATTGCCCAATATTGCCTGCATGTCTTGAAAGATCATGAACAGCCTGCAAAGGTCCTTCGTACGGCCGAAGCGCAAGGCGAACTGCATATTCAGCTTAGTACAGAGGTTACACGTGTAACAACTACCCAGTAATAGGATTTCGGATATACATAGGTATGGTTCTAGGTGAAGAGATTGCGGATGGAAACCGGCATCCCTCGCTCTATACACATCAAAACCTCTACTGTTGTGGAAAATGACCTTGTTAATTTCATTATAGGAACTATATACTAAAGCAGGATGGTGACTCAACTCGACTGGAGATATACTCGTACGTCGTGTTAAGGGTTAAGAAACGCTTAGGCATGCTGCTAATCCTATATACCCATATTGGCAGCTTACATGAAACTGGTAGAGCTGCAAGATAGCTGATGACAGGACTATATACACCGGGTTCAATGGTGGAATAGTAAAATCTGATTACCTTGGGCTGCATGCTAGATGCATAGCAGCAGCAAATTCCTGTCTTCGCCCTCACAGTTCTAGACCCAACTCGGCCAGGATCTCCGCATTATGTTCCCCAACTTCTGGTACCTTGTCCATGCGCGTGTCTTCTAGACTTGCAATGCCAGGAGGTAATAATGCTGGTATCCAGCCCTTTGATGTCTCAACTTCCGTCCATCGCCCCCGTGCTCGTAGCTGTTCGTGGTTCCATAAACCCTGCATATCCTTGAGTTGTGCATTGGCAATCTGGGCTTTATCAAGCTTATATATTACCTCGGCAACTGACAAGTTGGAGAAACTGTCACAAATAATTTTTCTGAGCTTGTCACGGTTTTGTACGCGAAGCGAGTTATTGGTGAATAGAGGGTTAAGAGCCAGATCTCGTAGCTCCAGCACCTCTGTACATAGCTTGGCCCACTCTCTCTCATTCTGGATTCCGAGCAGGACTGTGCCATTTCCGCCAGTCTCAAATGGTCCATAGGGATATATTGCCGCGTGAGCAGCGCCACTTCGTCTGGGTGCTGACTGCCCGTTGTACGCGTAGTACATGGGAAAGTTCATCCACTCGGTCATCGCCTCGAGCATGGAGATATCCAGTTTAGACCCTTTCCCAGTCTTGCTGCGCTTCATCAGCGCAGCCAGGACGCCAGTGTATGCATACATTCCAGCGGCAATATCGGCGATCGAGATGCCGGCCTTGGCGTGTTCCGTTTCAGTACCGGTGACGGAGAGAAGACCTGCCTCACTTTGCACAAGGAGGTCGTAAGCCTTCTTGTCACGGTAGGGGCCACTGTCTCCGTATCCTGATATGTCACAGAATATCAAGGATGGGTGTTCATCTTTTAATTTCGCGTATGAGATCCCTAGACGGTCGGTAGCGCCCGGCGTGAGATTCTGGACCAAGACGTCGGTTTTCTTGAGCAGCCTCTTCAAATTATTTAGATCTCTCTCTTGCTTCAGATCGAGGGCTAGACTCTCTTTAGAGCGGTTCACCCAGACAAAGTGAGAGGCCAACCCGTTGACTCTTGTGTCGTATGCCCGCGCGAAGTCGCCTGTCACCGGCCGCTCCACCTTGATTACCCGGGCACCTAGATCGGCGAGTTGACGGGTACAAAATGGCGCCGCAATGGCTTGCTCTAAGCTGACGACGGTTATGCCATCAAGCGGTAGGTGTGACCTGTCTCTTGACGAGGTATGAGTCCTCCGCCTGGATGGTTGCCATTGTATCCCAGGCCTTGGTCTTCGAATTGAAGTCCCGAAAGATTGAAGCATCTTACAAGCCACTGGGGCTACGTGATTCGGGGCCCGAGGAGACATGACTAATTGTAAAAAGATATGATGAGACAATAGAACAGCTAGGACTGAACAGCGTGGCGGGGAGCAGTGGCGGCTAAATGGTTTCTTGAATATGACATATGTATATAGTAGGTACGTAAAATGGTGGGAGATGTGTAACTCACGTATCATTTATGTAACCGACGATGCCTTTGTTTGTCAGTAGGTAGATAGTGAAGGCTTATTGTTACCTGCCCCTTTCCCCCATTCTTGAGTGTGCGAAGATTTCAATTCAGCATACTCAGACCGAGTTCCCATGTAGATAGCTAGGTGTCTCTGCTGTACCCGAGCAGAGCATTCCGCTATCGGTCAGTGTCCCCGGAAACCGTTTGCATTCCACCACTTGTAACCCTTGTGACCCTTGTGATCTCTTGTGATCTCTCGTTGAACTGGGCTCTAACGTTGACCCACAAAGTGCGCCCGCCGTGCCTGGAATGGCATACCCGGTCTATTCCCGGGCCAATTACCAAACCGAACCGAAACTGAATAGGTTACCCCACGATTCTCCCCACGAGGCTACGTTCCATGGAGACCCCAAACATACTCTGGTACTGGTAAATAGGCAGCCTTTACTAGACGCTCTCGGCAGCCGGAGTGCCTTGAACTTACAAGTAGGTGGTATCGGGTGTACTAGATTGCCTAGTGTAGAGTGGTTTAGTGTAGTGTTCGGAGCTGATGTGAGGATAAACGCGATGTAGGCGCGGCGAAGCTTGATTGAACAATGCCGCCCTGGAATGAGATGTCTTCTGCGTGGTGGGGTACGGTTACCGTGATTTGGGCCCAGGCCTTCGTTGGAGATCAAACTACATCGGTTCAATTCCCCGCTGTGCGAATAACCCCACGTCGGATGCCATGATAACTTTATTGAGTCGTTCTACGGTAGATGAAATCATGGTTCACAGAGGGTTGCGTCTTTCCGACTGGATATTTCTCTTTTCATGATACTGAGCACATCCTCAAGACGTGATTAGTTCCATTTGTCTTTTTCCCATTCCCTTTCTCGCCCGCACTTCATTCCGCCCGCCATGTCTAGAAATCTTGTGCGCCAGCTTTGTATAAGGCCAATTCCCAGCCACAAAGCCCGCGTGAGACCCTCAGGTGGCTGCCATACATTCTCTTCGACGGCCCGCCAAAGAATCATGGAAATGTCAGGCTTTACCGAGAACCAATTGCTTGTTAGGGAGACAGTACGCGACGTGTGCTTGCAGTTCCCAAATACATACTGGCAAGAGCGCGATCAGACCGAAGAAGATCCCAAGGAGTTCCATGCCGCGCTGGCGGAAGGTGGATGGCTGGGAATCGCCTTGCCGGAATCGTTGGGCGGCACCGGACTGGGTATATCTGAAGCTACTATGATGATGCAAACCATCACCGAGTCAGGCGCAGGTATGGCTGGCGCCCAGTCTATACACGCAAATGTTGTATGTAAACCGGTGCACGGAATGCTTCTATTCTGTTGTTCCATCCTTCTACTCAATCCAATGGTATACAGCTTCGTGTATGGACCATGCTCATGTTATGAGCACTTCGAATAGTCCTAATTAGCTTGTGTATCTTTGGTAGAAGGAAAAATACAATCGACATAACTGACCTAATGTGTTATAGTATGCAACTCAGCCCCTAGCCAAGTTTGGCACAAAGGAACAAAAAGAAAGCATAATACCCAAAATCATATCGGGGGAATGGCGAACATGCTTCGGAGTAACAGAGCCTAACACGGGGCTTGATACCACGAGGCTGACGACCTTCGCCGAGAAGCAAGACGACGGTTCGTACAGCGTCTCTGGGCAGAAGATATGGATCACTTGTGCCCAGGTCGCGAGGAAGATGATCCTGCTCGCCCGAACAACCCCTCTGGAAAAAACAAGGAAGCCCAGCCAGGGCATCTCCCTGTTTTGCATCGACCTCGACAGGAGCGCGCCGGGCCTCGAGATGCGCAGGATCAAGAAGATGGGCGGGCGCGCTATCGATGCCAACGAGGTCTTCTTCGAGAACTACAAGATCCCCGCGAACACGCTGATCGGGCAAGAGGGCCATGGCTTCAGAATGATCCTACACGGCCTGAATGCTGAGCGGTGCCTGCTCGCGGGCGAGGCGCTTGGTTTGGGCTACGCGGCGCTCAAGCGGGCTGCCGAGTATGCGCGTAATCGTATCGTCTTTCAGCGGCCCATCGGCATGAACCAGGTTAGCTCCCTGAACTCCTTCATTCCCCCTTGGGCAGGCTTCGCGCCTCATTTCTCCTGCATACCCCCTCCCTATCTGGCGGTCACTGACTCCAGCGTGTGTAATAGGGAATCGCGCATCCCCTCGCCGACGCTTACATGAAGCTCGAGGCGGCCAAGCTCGCGACGTACCACGCCGCGAGGCTCTACGACAACAGCAGGACGGACTCCTCCATCCGGCAGGACGCCATCGGCGTCGCGGCTAATAGCGCCAAGTACCTCGCGGCCGAGGCGGCGTTCACGGCGTGTGAGCGGGCAGTCATGACACATGGCGGCATGGGCTATGCGATGGAATACGATGTCGAGCGCTGGTTGCGGGATTGCTTCGTGCCGAGGATCGCGCCAGTCAGCCGCGAGATGATTTTGAACTATATAAGTGAAAAGGTGCTGGAGCTGCCGAAGAGCTATTAAATCGAGGATGAATAGGTAAGACAGGTATGGCGTTCACATTGTTCATATAATATCCACGTAGCGAATTTTTTGACCCAGCGATATTGGTCCTTTATATTGGTTCTTCTCCTGGGGACACCATTCCTTGTTCACGTCATGTTATAGAACCCATGTCTTAGATGTTTTATATGCCTCAATGTTAAGAAGCATCGACCCATGCCTATAACTTTAGGGTGTTAGATACTAACTAATATCTACCGTTCAAACGATTCTATGGTAGCCAGAACCAAGGACCAAAGTAGAAAAGGCTTGCATTGTTCTTGTTGTGCTTCTTCATTCCTTGGTTGCATGTCTGTTCTTGCTCAAGCCGCTTCTGGGTGGTTTCCATTTGAACTAATCTTCGTTATTCCACCAAGAAGTCTCCGTATTCTAAGGGGGTATAGATGCTTCCTTTGTGTATATCAATTGTCAGGCTTGCAATCATTACAACGATGGGGTTGATGGGTGCTGGTAGCTCCATAACACTTCCATCAACTTAGGTTGTCCGTATAATATGCTAGTAAACTTGTGAAGCTAGACGGATCAATTACTCTGAATAAACAGCCACACATGGGTGAATTTATGCTTAAGTAATTATAAAACCCTGCAGGATAGTCTCATTCTATTCTATATCACCTTGTGGTTGAAAATGTACAGGTGATGTTCCTGAGAATATTGAATTAATCAACCGTACTAATGAACCCATCCGTATATTAATTGTAGTAGTATAATAGACTCTCTTGTGGGTTGGTCCCCGCGTTCATTTTATTATTTCGATCCCGCCGATCTTCTATACAATATTGTGATATCGTAATATTGAAAATAATTATTAGCATATCTAATGTCTTCTCAGTGTTACGCAAACAAATATGATGAGCCTCGTGTGGAGGGTTGTGATGGTGGGTCTACGATTGACATTTTCGGAATCGACTGTATGGCGAACTTAAGTTCGCCTGCTCTTTTGAAAGAAGTTATTCTCTTTCTTTTACTTTTTGAAAAAGAATCTGTGACACCTCAGCACCTCTATCAGACTAAAATTACGGCGCCGATATCAAGTGATAGGGTCAATTCCCCAATTCCGGAAGTGACTATAGTATAGGGCACAGCAAATTAGGTGCGTTAGGGTGGTGATAATATTTTTGTCTGTAGCGTGGAAAGTTCCGTAGAACCAAAACCCTGGAGATATCCTGCCAGAATGTTCATTCAGAGGCCGGGGCTATGGTAATGCCGATAACTACTGTACGATGACCAACCGACTAGTCAGGACTAAGTAAATTACACGTCATCCCGGTTATGCGATGGATACGAGGCTATGGCGTATCTCGACTCACTTCATTAGAAGAGACGCGGCGTAGTTCTGCATGAGACCTAAATCGTAGCGAGGCTCGAAACGGACAATGACCGAACAGCCCCTCTCCAGCTCGGGGCTTCATGTGCAGATGGACTGGCGTGTGAAAGTTATCTATGGGACGCATTGTGCACGAAAAAGAACAACAGCGCGGATCCATGACTTGTGAGGTGGCAGTCGCATAGGTGGTAGATATTATTAGTTGACGTGACGCCACATGTCCCATCAGCTATCACCTCAACAAGGTCAAGGTTGAAACCGTCGAGATCCAGGGCAACAACCTGCCTAGTTCGGCGACCTTTTCTAGAAAACGGCGGCCCCCGGTACCCTGTCTGCTACCGCCTTGTCGGATCGTTGGTGTACATACATACATACATAGTATATGCCTAGGAGGGTGAGTACTAAGTAAGGATGGATGCGTGCCGTAGAATTGGATCATGCTAGTAATGATGGCCGAACCTTGAAAAGAGTCGAGAGATTAGATTACTGGGATCCTGGACGACATCCCGCGCGCGGGGGCAAAGCATAATGGACATATTTCGGTTCCTCCGGCCGCATCGAGCTGAGCCGGACAGGAGTAAACGAAGAGCAGGCAGACAGACAAGAGGCGCGCAAGGTGATGGAGCGGCACCGATGAGGTGGACGCAGGATCCACGGGTGGGTAAACAACCTGATGAACAGATGGGAGACAGGGAATTGGTAATATTATTTTGTTTTTGCTTGTATCTCAGGTAGGTATTCTCCTGCCCCTTGCTGTGCCCTTGCTGTGCCCTTGCTGTGCGTGCTCTTGCGGTGTACCCTTGCTCTGTCGTCGCGCTGAAGTTTGGCGGTAGTAGTGTCTGCACGGTGCTCAGGGTCGTCTAAAGTTGACATCATCTTACCCTCTTCTTACCCTAGCCTTAGGTCAGACTTGGGGATTCTCACGCGCGCGCGCATACATAGGAGCCAGGTCGATCTTTTTTCGGCGTGGCCTCGACAAAGTGGCGTCGATAATGCGCTGGCGTTAGAAGTGAAAAGCACGAGCCATGGCGCTATACCACACTAAGATCAGTTAGCGATGAGCATAATAGGAACAGCAAATTACCCTCGTCAATGCACTAATGCGCTCGCTACACCACGGCATGACCTACATACCTGTACATAGAGTAGACTTACCTACAACCATACCGGAACATGCATACATCATGGCTACATACAGATGACCTCTATGCGTACACCCCAGGCAGGTCGACGTTAGATATCGGCGTAGGTGTACTCAACAGATGTGTAGATGTTGCCTGCCTTGGGCTGGACTGGACTGGACTTGTCCTAGGTACATACATAGTAGGTATGTAGGTAGGTAAGTACTATTAGTAAGTACACCTGTGACCTCAGATCTCTTAACGAACGATGATGAACGGCGCCAGCACACTTACTTAGGTAATACCTAGTCAGATATGCGCAGGGGGAGTCTCGGTTTCGACGACGGCGCTGCAAGCTCTCTAAATGCCTGCTAGCTACGACGGTTCCCACCTGTCAAGAGCTGGTCCTAGGGTGCGCATTATAGACAGGGACTCCTCCAAACATTCTACTGTGTCAGCCAATATCAATGCTGCGTTACTGTGGCGGCCCAAAAGCTCGGGAGCCAATTTTTCATCTCGGAGAACTGGTGTCATCTTCGATCTCTGCCTGAGCATCGCAGGTCATGCACATACTAGGTGCTGTGTCTGTATACACGTCCTGAACTCAAGCCGGCTTGGGCCAGCAATGACTGATGAGGTGAGTCGCTCTGCAACAGAATTGGTGGGCGCCTACCTTATTCCCCACGCCGATGCGAAACACGTAGGAAGATGCGTTGTTGGTGTCAGGAATTACCAAGATGAACGAAAGAGGCAAAAGAAAGTAACAGACCCCGGGCTCCCTCGAGGCCACTGGATGCAATCGTACGATGCGCAGCGCAACAAATCACGCGCGGCGAGTTATGCATCTCAAACTAAATCGACCTTGATCAACGAACGTGCGTGCTTGGTAGGCGCGATACCATGCCCTTCGGCGCCCGGCTCCGTAGATCAGGGACCCGGAACTCGGCGGGTGCGGTTTGCAACGTCACAACTCGGATCAAACTCGACACAGAGTTCGAGCCTCTATTGGGCCCTCGGGTCGTCCTCGGGTCGTCCTCCAGGTCGCCCTCCAGGTCATCATCGTGGCTTCTTTCCCGCGGCAGCAGAGTGAGCGAGCGGGTTGGGCGCTCTCTACGTAGTAATCTGTCCGGCCGCATCCCTCGGCCCGTTTGGATACTCGTTAGTAGGTGCATTGTGGGTGACGGAGTGATTGGTCAGCCTGGAATAGGGATCCTTAACCTGCCTGACGATGCGTCATGCTGTAGCGTACCTCCTACTGCAGACATGGGCAGTTGTGGTTGGCGCAAATGCAACGCATACCGGTTCTATGTAAGTAGGAGTGTAGCGTAGTGTCGCGTAGTGTCGCGGGTAGCCACTCGAAAATGACGGCCCTCCCTAGCCCTACCCATCGTTCCGCGAACGTGCATACATGATCTACTCAGCAGATATTATTCAGATATTATTGGACTTTATGTGACGATGTTGGGGATCGTATACTATGTAGCAGCAGCAGCAGCAGCGATATGTAGGTCGTTTAGAGCATCCAATGAGTTGGCCGGAACAGTGCCAGAAATACTAGCATAATTATTAATTCCTAACCGCCGCCATGTTAGCAAATGGGGTACGCAGCTGGTTAGCTTAGGGCGTGCACAGAGCCATGGTTCAACTTAGTACCTAATTTTTTAGCGCGCGAGTCTAAATCTAAATCGAGAACAGGCATTGACGATTTGATTAACTTGTCTCTCTGCCTCCTGCTGCTTGCTCACCAGGTCCTCACCTTGGGACGAACGAACGAACGAATGAACGAACGAACTAACGGACGGACGAACGAGCAAGCGAACAAGCTAAGGAACGGTACGTCACAAAAATATACTTAGCAGCAACCTGGTGGCCATCCTAGGTATATATGTAGTAACCGACCTCATAACACACCTACCTACTGTATGTAGGTAATCATACAACTTTTATATGTACCTACATCTACACTTCACCCTTCCTCTACTACCTAAGCCGTGATGTAAGTAAGTAAGTTAGTAAGTAAGTGCTAACCCAAGTAGTCCGTCGTCGCGAGCCGGTGGCGTCTTCGGTTGCGTCTTCGGTTGCTACACTACTGTACCTTGTGTCTCCATGGTTCCTGACTTACATAGCAGGTACAGTAGTAGCTCTGCCCTTAGCTACAGATCCATACCTACATATTCAAACCCCCATGCAGTGCAGCCCGTTACTCTAATTATAACTCGAATATATATGCACTTACTTATTTGGTTGTACATATACAGATGACATATACAGACGACTACCTCTATCTGCTCACTTACAACTTGAAAAAACAGGTACCTACATCTCCAACGTAGATAGAGTCTTTCCACGTGGGTAAGTAGCTAACCGTCTACACGCCTAGACTGCTACCTCTTACTACTACACACGTATTAGGTATATATGCAGGTACGGTATGGTATGTGCAGCCTAGAGTACCTACATACATGTAGGTACTTACCGAGTAGTATATACAAGGTATAGGTACTGCCAACATTGCCGGTACCTAGCCATGATGTATCCCAAAAGTCTGCATACGCGATTGAGGCTATCTACAAAACACCTCGACCCGCACGGAAAGGACCAGGCGTCTACTGTATGAGTTACCGGTAGGTCTGTCTTTGAATTGACTTGTTGTCGCCTTGTTGTCGCCTTCTTCTTGATGCTCATTCGCTACTGTCCCGTCTCTGCTTTAAGTGCTCATTTCTCCGGTCCGTTCCCCACCCTCCCCAGCTCCAAATAAGTCCACTTCTTGAGATGCAAGATGAGGAGACACCCACCGATTATGTGCCTCGTTCACATGATGTCGAACCACGCTGTGGCTCAGGTACATGTGCGCGTGTGCGCGCGCGTGTGTGTGTGTGTGGTGTGCGTGCGAGTCAAGGTCAAGGTGTATGAGGCTCGCAACCCCTGCTCGCGCCATAGAAGCTCTTAAGCCTTTCTAGAAGCCCGAACCCACCGAGCCCACCCGCAAATTTCCCCTGACCCTTCAGCATAATACATCATTTAATTGCTTGAACTGCTGAGACGCGTTCAATTCATGCAACCGCTCGCCTTGGGATCGTCTGCCTTCAGCTTGCCCTCTGAATACGTATCAGAACCGTCCGCCGCCATGCCCCAAGTGGCTTCGACGCTCCTTCGCATTGGATTGCGCAATAACAGAACGCGAGGAGGATACATGGGTCGCGGGTCCTTCCACGCTACCGGTCTGGTCTGGTCCCGTACAGAGCCCGTAGGCGGTTCGATATCTCGCTGAGTCAAGATCAGATGCTCAACGTTCCGGTACAGTCATGGTCATGGTTGGGATCGCCGTCTCCGATGATGCGAAGAGGGGCCAATTGCTTGGTCAATGGCTCTTCGCTCGAGCCTCGCCGCAATCAACCCCCTTCGAGGGCACGCATTGAAGTGTACGGGGGGGTGCTCAAGGAGAATGTGTGGGCTTGCTCTTCTAACCCACGTAAGTAGTTGTACATGTTCGTCTCGTCCCAGAAACGCTTCGTCGCCTGTCTTGGGCCGAACCTCTCAACGTATCCTCTCCTTCCGCTACATTACTCCGCCGCCTCTGCCTCTGTGTACTACACTACACAACATGGCCCAGTTCGAACTCACTCGACGTTCATTTGGGATTCCTGCTCACATTAAAATCAGACCTCAACAGGCTAGAAAATCTATCGGTTTCTCAAGAGCCCTGCGACACGCCGCGCATCTGTACATAAAGGGCAAATTTGCTTGCTAGTTAGTGGCCCGAGGCCGGATTGCCCTGCCTTGCGACTTTTGTATTCGGCAATCTACCTACCTAGCATAACCTGGGGCTACTTTGTAACCTTGCTGTTCCCACTGCCCTATGGCATGTCAGCATCATAGCTCTCTGCTTTCTTATTATAACCACCCTAGTCTCAACTATAACCTCCAAGTGGAGGTGTGTGAACGGCCCAACTCCCCGATACTTGTTTCTTATTTGCTTCCTAGCAGCCGGTCTTTGTTGCGCCACCCATCAACCGGCAGTCTGACCTTTCAGGGATTGCCATAGCCTTGGCTTTTCTAAGCAGTATGTTGAGCAGGGACCTGGTTGCTATGAACTGAGGTGTGGGACACCTGTATTATTGCTGTCATGCCCTCTTCACACGCATGCCCAACCGCCATGGTTAGGGCTTGTTTCAGCTTTTCTCTCTTTCTTCTGCAGTCTTGCTTTGTCTCTCCCACGCCATTTCCTAAACTCGAGCATTGTCGGGCCACATCAGTCCCGCCGAGATTAGCTCGAATACAACCTTGCAAGCCTGGGTCGCCGCGCTTGCCTCTATTCGTGCTCCCCTGGTCTCTTAATCCTCTACCGGCTATACCCTGAGCTCGATCCGCCGTGGTGGTCGTCCGCCCCTAGTTGCATCATCACCTCCGGCCGGGGCCTTGTCTCGTTTCTATATCCGGCCAGGCATACCATGGCATAAGATCCCCAAATTATGCTAACGTCCTCGCCGGCCAAGGTACGCGAACCTACACACCCGTTCAGGAACCATACTCGTCTCGCACAGATCGAATCCGGTCAAGTGCTTTGACTTTTGGATGAAAGTGACCTAGTCCAGGTGCTTGCCTGTCAATCCCAACCGCATCCCAGTCTAGGATGGTAACTAAGAGGGAAATCAGACGATATAATGCAGACAGTTGCCCGCGTGCCCTAGTATCCTCTGACACTCTGTCACCATATAATAGAGCTTTTAAGGAAAACAAGAAAAAGGGCTAATCCCCAAACTCGAGTGCTTAGCTGGCAACGGATTGCGCCGAGTTTGGTTTTTATTTTTTTTTATTCTTCCCTTTAGTAAATAGAAACCTACCTTATCACTCGCAAGATACCAACACCAATATCAACACCATTCCTACGGCAACTCAACCCTGAAAACCTCATCTACGAGATTCACCACCTACCAACACATGTACAGTGCTGTTAGATACGCAAGACATCACCCGATCTCTGCTTCAACGGCAAGCCAGCACGACGTCGACTCTTCTCAGGACAAGCGACAAGCACCCACCTGGGTTACAGCCCCCCGCGCACCAGAAACCCCGAGGGGTTTCCATTTTTCAGATTCTCTCAGTTCAGAATCCGGCGACCGTTCAGAGCGGTTCGCTCTGGCGGGACCCATGTATCGAGGACACGCTGGCGGGCAACTATCGAGTAGGACCAGACTACCATGTCGAATACTCTCCACAAGAGTCGCACCCGGGGGAGCAAAGCCAAACTCCGCACGCATACGACTCACACCACCATCATCGAGCTAATCCGATGCAGCAACATTCAGGACACGGCGGCTTACACGAGCAGCCCGCCTCACACTCCCACCATACAATGTCGCAACATCATCCTGCCCACCATCACCACCACCAGATCCTGATGGATCCGGGCCATCTGGGAGGGCACCCGGCGGCCAGGCACATGGGCCATCAACCTCCGCACTATGGTGCAGGCCCCTCGCCTCATGCTGTCGTCGGCGCGCCATTGTATCCGTCGTTAACACCAACTCAGTCGCACAGCGCAGGTTCGAAGCGCCCACGGCCGGACGACCTTGATCTCTCAGTTCCCGGCATCCCCGACCTCGAGCAAGGTGACCTCGATCCCATGCAGCAGTCTTCCATGGGAGCTGCGTACGCACAGGCGGCGGCGGCGGCGGCTCCAACCCATCATCATCATAGACTCCCAGATCAGGGACCGCCATCCAAAATAATGAGGCGCGACGGCGAAGGAGGTATGGGCAGTGGGGTAGGAGGCGCACCAAGTGTGGTAGGACAGGTTGGGATGCCTGCGCCTGCACCGCGACCAAGGGGCCCAAAATTGAAGTTTACTCCAGAAGACGACGCACTCCTCATCGATCTGAAGGAAAACAAAAGCTTGACTTGGAAGCAGATAGCAGACTTCTTCCCTGGACGCTCTTCCGGAACCCTCCAGGTCCGCTATTGTACTAAGTTGAAAGCAAAGACTACACAGTGGACAGATGAAACAGTAAGATTGTCTTTTAACGAGCGCAACTCGTTTCCATCTAAGGTGTCGAGTTGGGTACTAACATAGGAGTAAACAGGATCAAAAGCTTCGAACGGCACTTCAAGACTACGAAAACGAGAAATGGCGCTATGTCTCAAACAAAGTTGGCCCAGGATTCACTCCACAGGCCTGTCGTGAACGAGCTGCACAGTTGTCCGGCGAGATGCCAGAAGAGGTCGGCGCAGAAGAGAGCTTATAGCAATCAGGGTCCCCAGCAGGTGCTTCAGCTCCTGCATCTGGGGACATGATCTATCCTCAGCAGCTGAAGAGATAACAGCAACATGGACCCGATCAACAACGATTAATCTGATCCACCACACCGAGAAATTAATCTATCTAATCTATAGCTTCGGCTGCGCGGTGGCAGCGACACGCAGCCAGAACTCTTAATGATCACCAGAGCCGATCACCAGAGCAATTTAATTACGAACATCGACCATACGATCAACAACTTAACGTTCTAATCCCATCACTGGCCAACAGACTACCTATTCTATCCTTCGTTATGAGCAAGGCGTTCGGGAATGGCCGGCGTGCTTCCGAATTTCCACTCCCGCACTATGTACAACAGCTCTGGTAGTAAAGGGCAAATGACTTTGTGCATGCTTAAATTTTGCGGTATATAAGACGGTAACTCTTGGTTAGAGGTGCCCACAACACGCTACGATGCCTACGTCCTTCTCTTCTTTGCTCTTCTTTACTACGATCTTCTTCTTGATGACACGGCGGGTCTTAGACAAATGATGGGGACGAAGCGAAAATGGTGTTTTGATTGGCGTTATTCACTATCTTCCGGCCCAATAACCTTCAGTATATATAATGCACGCGCGTCTGGGACGTCACATAAACATGAAGCATCTCCTTTGTCACTTTTTCTTTCTGTTTATTCCATAAATCGTTGGTTGATTAGTCACTTGTCATGGGCGAGCAGAAGCAGACTACTTGACACATCTCTCAGGAGATAGCTGATTTTCTGTTTTCTTTTTTGTTTATTGCATTGTAACAGCGGTTGCAGGTAGATTGGGAAACAAACACTTTATGTATTCTAATAACCGGTTGGGCGTGACGGAAAGATACCCCTCGAGCGATGATGACGATGGTAGGGAAACGAAGCTGATTAATGGCAGTCAACGAGGGCGGCAGAAGATGGAGCACGCGGCATACGGAGAGCAGTCGGGTCTGATACAGGTACCATCAAATTACAGGCGATAAAAAATATCAGCAATGCGTTTCAGGCAAAATATGTGTCATTAGGCCCAGCCGACCGATGGGCAGATAGGACAAAGACTGCCGGTGAGTCTATGGGCAAATTCAAGGAGAGATGATCGCTAGCCAATTTCGACTGGGCCAGAAGCACGGGTGAGAAGTTCAGAAGGATCTGGCACTATTGAAGGTGCTTATTTGTCACGCATGCCGTGCCGTTCCTATCCACAAATGCTGATATCTAAACCTATGCCTACACTACACACCGTTGTCTATTATGACCCACTGATTCTGATATATCGAAGGGTGAGTTCTCCGAGGCAACGCTATGGTATTCTAACTGGGTGAATAGGCGCCTTAGATAATCGTGGTGTACTCCTTCACCTAGGAAAAATACATGATTTACCCCGTTGTACTAGGTAGATGGCAAGAGTGCCGAGCATAACGCTGGGCCAGCCCCAGCCTCATTCAAATGCTAAGCCCCTGTGTTATGTGTTTTTGCCATTGTGCCGATACTGCTCATCAGATACGTCTAACAAATCCGATCCCTCACCAGGTGAGGTAGTTATAATACAGGTGATATAAACCACCAGCCACTCGATTTTCTCCTCGCCTGGCGAGGACTTTTGAAGCATGGGAGGGGCCAAGGAATCAATGACAACATGTTACAAACCCGTCCATGCGATGCTCAGCGGAGGGTTCGATTGGTCGGGCGAGCTCCCGCTTCAACTGGCAAGTTGACGCAGGATACTGGAAACAACGCACAAAAACGTGGAGGTGGAACCGGGGTAGGCTGGTCTCTAACCTAGCCACAGTTGAGATCCCTTGGCTGCAGAGACGATACAACGAGGGCCTGTGGTTTGTCGAGCAGATCTTGCTACGGTATCTCGGTGCTGGACACTAGGCTGCACCACATAACGGCCTCTACCGCACATGCTCAAGAGCGGACGTGGTCAGTGCCGCGTGAAAATGCGCGTATGCGCTGTCATTGTCACACGCATTAATACTGGTGTACTATAGCCTGAATCCCCCGGCCACTCGAGCAGCTACAGCAACCAAGTCAGTCGGCTGGGCTTCTTTCGCGCTTCATTGTCTCTCTCTCTCTTCTGCAACATCTAAGTAACCCACTGTTGGGCGAAGCGGGCCGCACAGCAGAAGGGATACCTAGCATAGCGAGACGAAGGGGAGACCCGAGGGACTACTTGTCACGGTTCGGACAATTCAGGGCACGGGAAGTGGTGTAGGCATCGCAACCTTGTCACAGTCCAGGGGCAGGCATTTCTGCGTAGCGCAGTGTACAATGGGGGGGTCGTCACTCTTTCGTCCAGCAACCCCAGCCTCAACCGGAGATTTTCTCGATCGACCTAACTACCGATTCCAGTAGGCCTCGTCCCCCAATGTGGGAAATTGCTAGATCTTAGCCCTAGTGCTATTCTTCATACTATTGTGTAGTATAGGTAAGTCTTCCATGATGCTGTGTGCGGGATAGCTGCCGAGCCAACCAAATGTTGTTTTTATTTCACTCTTTGATTGAATAATACCTGGACAAAAATCTGAGTGGCTGCCGAGGGAAAATCGCACCATCAGTACTGTCGACCAACACCGACGAGGCGATCCAATCAGCTCAAGCGTACTGTAGTGAGAGCTGTTTCGTTCCCCATCGCGCGACCACCTCTGATGGCACCTGGATGCTACCTCCAGCCGTGTGTATTTCGTGTGATAAGAAAAGTATCGAGGGTACAGAATATACCCCCATTATGCTTTCACCGCTACGTCAAGTGACCAGATCATTGCTGCGGCAGCATTGACTAGCGCGATCTAGTTGTATGTTTCTTGCCTTGTTGGTCAAGCTCAATGTTGTTTGGATGTCAGCTACATGTAGCGAGAACCGGTAGGTCAATATGGAGCGAGTTTGGAGCTGCGATGCTACCCCAACAGCATCAGATCACACACTCACCCCGGCCACCACACTACGTACGTTACAGAATCCCCAAGCTGGCCCGCTTTCGCGTAGCATTTCCCGCCAGGTATCTGCCTACCCGGAGAGATCAGGGACAGACTTCCCCGGTGCGACTACAGGCCGCCTTGTTTACCGAGTCATGCGTTCGTTCCGAATAGCTAGGTACCTACCTACCTACTACCAAGTGTGTATACAACTACCTACTTGTATATGGTGTAATTGAGTAGCGAGAAGAGCAATTCTTTATTTTTGTTTTTGTTTTTGTTTTTATTTTTCGTATTTTACTGTGATCTCTATCTACATATCCTCATCATATACTTACTACCCTACTACTGGATATATACCTCGAGCAAAGAAGAAAAAAAAAACAAAAGAAACGGCACTTTCGTCTTCGTCTAATATTGCCCCAAATCTCAGTCGAATTTCCCTGCGGCCTTACGGTGAGGGGTCATGCCCGCAGAACGGCTGTTGCACAGCATGTCTTGGAGAATTCGATGGCGCAATGGGGAATCGCTTACGGCGTAAGATCATGCTTGCCGAGACCCAAGTAGACCAGGTACCCTGCAGGGTCAACGGTGGGATGGTATAGGATGGTATGGGATTGTCCTGGATGGTCCTGGTTGTCTGGAGTGTTGTCAAGATGAACAGGGCCTGGTGCAAGGTCCCTGCTGCGGGTCGGCCACTGCGACCAGAGCTGCAACCAGCACGCGTTCGTTCATCACCGAGGTGGTATCTGTTTCCACCTCCCGTGCCGCTGCGTCGTCGACTCGTGAGGAGAAAAGCACGGCATGCGCTGCTGCGCTGGTCTTGATTGCATCTCGGAAAGGCCAACCGACCCGTTTGGAAACTCGGCCGTACTAAGTATACCTGCGACCAGATCTAGCCGTCCTCCGAGTCAGTGGTCTGGTCTGGGCTAGGTATTCATGCGCGAAATGCGTCCTTCGATCGATCTAGATAGTGCGCCGACCTGGTTCTTCGACTTGTTGGAGGACGTGAGCCACCCGCCAACTGCTCGTTCGATTCCACGGGGCCTGAGCCACTCAGTGCATGTACAGGCGTGGTGTAGATCGTCTACACCTAGGTAACTCACTCTATACAACTCTTTTCTCTACTATATGCCATGTATGCGAGATATGTACCTCGGTATCAAGCGTGTTATAGCCATCACACTCCGCTTTACTTTACAAAACCCCAAGCCAAGCCAATAGATGCGGAGCGCAAACACCTACATGAGGCACGTAACATACCTACCTATCTATACAGTAGCAGGGCGTAAACGATCTGGTATGTCTCTGTCACATACTATGTCTGTCTGTATGTATGTATGTATGGATGATGTGTATAGTTAGATAGACCCGGCCAGGTACGTGTAGATACCCGTGTCACACACACACACACCCCTCTCAACTGGCCCGACTTCGTTCGACCAGAGATAATTAGCCCCATCTCCGTCCCCAGACAGCTTTCTCGCGAAGATGCAGGTGGTCGGTCGGAGGATTCCTAAGCGGGCTAGACAAGACGATCAGCGGTCTGTTAACATGCGACCATTTCTCCACGTTCATGCCAGATATCCGCAACCGTTTTGGATGACTTGAGGCTCCAAATCTACGGAACCTCATCCGAATGTGCACATAAGCGCTTTCTAAGATTACACCCTTATTACTTCTCATCTGCTTTCTCTCTGTCTCTGTCTTCTTTCCCACTTCTTCTGCTAACCAGCTACTATGAGGACAAGGCAATTGCTCCTGTCCACTTGTTGTCAAATGACAGACTATTACTACTACTCCTACTCCTACTCCTACTACAGCATACCACCACATCAATAACCACGTTGATTGAATTTCGGATGGGTATATAATTACAGTAAGGCGCGTAGATTAGCTTACGACAAGACGCTATCTTCATTAATGAATGCCGACATGGGATTTCGCTTACCAGAATAGGCAACCAATTCACAAGAGCGAAATACCTACTTACTTACGTCTCACTCCCGCACAGACAGAAATGAACAACTCGGTTAGCTGGGATACCATGATTGGATGTTTCCGCGAAGATATGTCCTACCTGTCTTGTCTACCGGTATCTGTTCGTTGAGTATGTCGGGACTGCAGTGCTTGTGTCAACAGATAGGTATCGCTTCAGGTCACCTACTCCGCCTGGGCTAGCCATCTCTTAATCTCATTAACACCATCATGCTTGGTATCATGTATGACATTCTTATGCGATGCTAGAGCGCGGGTTTTCTAACCTTATTACGCTTCTTCTCCTTGCGCCGTGACCTCCAAGTGATTTCGCTCTAAACCAATCGGGGGTTTTACGACCGTTGGGAAAGAAACGGCCGAGATATCCTTGTGAGAATGACGAGATGGGATCGCGCTACCGACTGAAAACGGTAACGATGGGTGGATAGGCTAATTTCGACACGACAGGATACGGCTCGAACCGAAACAAGTAGATATTAATTTAAGTATGTAAACATCAACAGCAAATACCGAACTTACGGTAGTGAATGGTATCTAAGGGTAGATTGATGCGGTCGATTGCTCTAGGAAAGTCCCATCACTATGTGCACACGAAACCCGCCGTGCTTATTCTTTTCCGATAATTTGGCTTCTAAGCTCTTTTATCCATGCATGTATGTATCGTCCAGAGCCATTGCGGTGTGACTAGCCCTGCACCTAATTAGGTTACAGTACGCCGAACAAAATAACGATGTCGTCCCGTGCCGCGCCCCTCCAGGCGACAGGAACACATGTGATATTGCTCAGTAATCTGTGCTCATCCATGATGCTGCCCTAAACAACACTACGCTTCTATACGAGTCAAGGAATCTCTCGTTGACTACCTAGGTACCTAATCCACTTCACAGCAGACAACAGACCAGAGTGTTATAACACTTATCTACCAAGCTTGCCGCCAGCGTCAGTAGCGAACGGGTTTCAGGTGGGATCCAGAGCCGCCAGCAGAGAGACGGGATAGGCGCTGTGTGTACGAAGCCAGGTTGGCTACGCAGTGCTCATTAGTCGCATACTCCTCCACCTCGACCGACGCCAATGGGGGCGAGAGAAGATCAGATCAGGGTTGCAGAACCTCCTAACCTATTATCACCATGGAGTGTAGAGAACTTATTTCGCTACCGTGCCTTATCGGCGCAGGCTCGCATAGACCTATCTACATACAACCACTGTGTACTATAGCCTTCTTCCCATCGCCCTCAGACACCTATTGGCGCCTTTCTCTCAGGTGGACAGTGTCCTAAGTAGCGTGCTGGTAGTGTAGGTAGGGATTAACAAGACCTCTTATGATCAAGTAAGTCGACCCTGTCAGCCAGTCCCCTACCTATATCGTTGAGGTATTAATAACACGACCAGCCGAATAAGAGCCCGCGAACTGGGGGGAGACAACAATAACAGTCGCCAGATAAGCCACTGATCGTTCTTTCTGTGGTAATGGTGACGAACCCTCTCTGCACACGCACGCAACACGCGTGCCGAGTTAACCCGCTCTGTGTGCAGGGGGGAGGAGAGACTGGGTGGAAATGGTTGGACACACCCGAGTCTCGCATCGACAACAGACAGAAGAAAAAACAAGAGTGTGTCATGCGAAAAGCAGTGGCCATCCTATCCCATGATCCGCCAACATTATGCGAGGCGAGGCGGTTGGCGGTGAGGGGGGATAAACGCCCTGCACCCAGCGAAATCTACTGGTTCCGATTTGTAAGTCATACGTGTATCGAATATTCCTGTTCGTCCTTCTCGAAACAGACATACGCTGCCTACGTCAAAAGTACATGATCTACCTAGAGCACTCTACACTACTGGACACCGCATGTACGCCAGGTTACAGCCCTGCGTAGGCTTCGCTTGCCGGTAGATCAATATCGGTGACAATCAAATGCGTCTGCCGTGTCTGTGAGATAAGCTTGTGATATGCGAGGGACAGTGGGCGAGAGGAGGGGTGTCGAGTTTCAGAGTCCGGGGCTCGGGGCCAAGATCAACTGTGTATGTACATACCTAGTGGATGGAATCTCACCAGCTTCTTTACTCGTAATAGAGTGAAAACGGGATATGCTAGGTAGCTAGTAACATCAAGGCAATCGAGCCAACAACTGATTCACAAGCCACCGATGCAGTAATGATACTCATCATTAGGGCATCGTATGGGGCTACCAAAGACTTTCCATAGCCAAAAGCCACAGTTCCCAAATACTATATACTCGAACGGCATATTCCGCTGACGAACATAAGTTTCTTAGCAGAACCGTGGTTCGGCCCTACTTTGACGAGCTAAAATGATGAGAAGGCCCCGTCTACGCCTCAACAGGACCAACGTTCGCGGGGCACGATTCTAGTAAGGATAAGCCTCTACGAGTTAGAATGCAGTAGTGCTCGTATCCCATTTAACACCTGCAACCGCGTTGCTCGCCGTTAAAAAATCTCAGGCGCTCCGGCGACGGCAGGGCTCGGTCTATCCGTAGCCCGTTACTTGTTCACTGGCTCAGTTCCGATGTCCGCCCCCCTGCCCACACATCCCAAAGCCAAATTGTTGGTTCATTGGCTCGCAAAGGATACCTATGTTAGGGACCATCGGTTTAAGACGGTGCAATGGTTGCTACGTCTCATCGACTCCCCGCAAGCCAGCTGGCTCTCGCAACATTTGGTTGAGCCTTCTCAACTAACAGGAGGTATATTGTGTTGCTAAAGATTGTTCTCAAATATATAGATTTATGCGTTAGTTCTGTAGCCCCCTAATTCTCATGCCTTTGGGGGGTGTAGACTCTTCAAACAGCTGTGGTTGTACACTATTGACTTGAATGAAAGAACACGATCTGAATGGACTCTGGAAACATGAATGTAAGTGGGCACGAGAACCTAATGGTATAAAGCAGCTTGAGCACTACCAGTCGTTGTCTGAGGTATATATACATGTCCTACATCCCAGCACTGTCCCTATTTGTTCAAGAGGACATTGTAAGCATCAAGAGGAGGGGAAATTCCTCAATAGGGGCCGACGTCGGGCATGACATATCTAATCAGGTGTTGCTTGCCTGTAAAATCGAACAACGGCTTAGGTTGGATAGACTATATGTAATAAAATACTACAAGTATGGATTACGACGACGGAAATCTTATGATCTGTTATTATGCTGCGGGAGCGATGATCGTACGGGCATTAGCTTCTTTCATATTGTCAGATTATTGAACCAGAATTATAGAATAGGAGACATGATTGTTCTCAGGGGTTAAACATATAGATTTCATAAGACTATACTATTGAACCGATCCCCGCACAGCATCGAAGCGGACGAGTCTGACAATATGGATATAAGACCATGGAATATTATAAGAGTCATGCAGTATAAACGTTCGTGCCTTTTTTTTGGTCTCGTGGTGTTGATGATGATCATGAAGAGTAGTAACATGAAGCTATATCATGCTATTTTCGTCCCTATTTGCGCCGTTTCGTACATACTTACGCTAAAGCTAATTGCAGTATATAGAAATATTTTCTCAAGACTTTCCCCTCGGAACTGGAGATCATTGTCGTCACAAGAGCCTTTCGCAGAGTTCGGGCCTTGTCAATGTGGCCTTCCCTTTTACCAGCGCGATCAGCTTTTCGTGCGTCGGCAAACGAAGCCCATTACCGAGCAACCTCGCCGTATCTACGAGCCAGCCATTGAAGTCGTCGATCTCGGTCAACTTACCAGCTTGCACGTCTTGTAGCATTGAGCTGGTGTTGGCACTGACTTTTGCACCGACGTCCGCAACGAAGGCTCGAAGCTGAGTAAAAGAAAACCGTGCTAGAAGCTCCTCGCGACCGACTCTCAGCGTCTCGATCGTCGCGTCCCCCGAAACCACTCCTTTGCTCACCGACCCAGAGAGCAGGATCTCGTCGCTTTTCGAGTCTAGAATCAGCGCGCCGAGCAACTCACTAGCCTCACCCACCAGCCTATCAATAACGTCTGGCAATGCATCGCTCCTGGGTGCAAAGACCTCGCCATTCTTGCACCGCAGGACGGCTGTTAATGGGTTGATGATGGCATTCACGACCAGCTTTTCTAATTGTGCGATCCAGAGTTCTTTTCGCGATACCTGCCGCGCGTCCAAGTCCGGAGCATCCGCGATCGTTCGCATAAGATATCCCGTCTGCTCGTCATCCGCACTACCTGCCATAACCGGGCCGACCAACGCGTTCGCGGGAGCGGCGTGAACACTCTTGAATTGGCCTTGAGAGGTGACCCCGTGCGTCGTCACGCAAGCGATCCAATTTGGGCTCGTCGCACCTGGAAACCTCGCGCGCACATACGCCTCGCCAGCAGGCGGCCACAGCTTACACATGCCGTTCTGCGCAAACGCGACTGTTGAGCGACTCCCTAGATACCTGCGCAGTCTATCGACCTGCGGCACGGCGTCCCCGGCCTTCGTTGCAACAATGAGGTTGCTGATGTGGCCGCCGGCAGCCACCTCGGCTACTGGTGCCCCGCACGGCGGCGGCGCCACATCCGTCCACCACTCTATGTCAAATGCAGCGCAATTGTGTACCTGGCCATGGCGCGTGAGCTCGATGCCCGGGGCCGCGGCCCAGTGCTCGAGGAGCTCCTTGCGGTGCACGACGAGTGTAATGGGCGGCCGGTTGGCGAGTTTAGACAGGCACATGGCGTACAAGCGGCCGATGTTGCCGACGCCCAAGATGTAGATTCTGCGGTCCGCATCGGCGTTACCATGGCTACCAACCTGGCGGGATCCAGCTCCCGCTTCGGTGTCTGCCGATAGATTCTCAAGGGTCCAGGCGTATAGCTTTGGGGGCTTGGTGCTGTCCTGCACGATCCGCTGAAGCCATGCTGGTGGCGTCTCGCGCCCGGTTTGGACACTCTCCATCCGAGCACTGGAATGAAGAAGCCGTGTGCAAGTCCCACGGAATTGGTGCCTTGGTAGTGAAGCGAATTTTGTTGATAGCCGAACGATGCGCATGCTTGCACCTAGTGAATCGGCCTCTGGTTTACGTCATTTCAAAGACTACTTGAGCCGCTCGTCTCTGGCCGGCAGGACTACGTATGACAACCCACTCTGCTGTGTTGTGAGTTGACCTGTCCCCTCTGTAGTTGGAATGATTGCGGTAGAAAGTTCGTGATGTGTAGGGCGTGCTCATGGCTGCCATGTCTATCGGTAAAACCTCGGGCATATGATGTATGTAAATAGACATCGTGAAAATATCGAGGTAGAGATGTGTCTAAGGTGAGCCGACACAACAATATGATCGTAGACTACTGGAAGGAGATGCCAATCTTTTTCTTTCTCTTTTTCTAAGTGCCAACAATAAAAGTCCTTACGAGAGGTATGTATATAGGGGAACGTTGAGGATGCCTATCACTATTGTTTTCTTCGTCCTCTCTCTAATCGAATGGTAGTATCTTGCCGTATCTCGGAAAGACTGCGATGCAAGATAACAGGCTATGTCTACTCTCATCACATAACATATTTGCGATCTAGACTCCCAAGTCCATGAGGGGGTTCTAGTCCGGAACACACCAAATGCGCTATCGCAGGAAAGGGGCCTCCTAAAGCAGACTGCTCTTGTCGATCTCTGCTTAACCTCTAGGAATGCCATGCCGCCCGCATGGGTGGCCGACCTATTCGCATAGCATCACATCGTCGTAATCCATCCCACTCGCTTCCATCCCGCAACTAATATCGCGGTACGTGATAGATAGACAGAAAAAGATCTCGGAAATAAAACGGTCCGCTGCAAGAACAATATACTACGCCCTCCCTATTCTCCAGAATAGGTCAATGACAGTGCTTTCAACTCTTTTACCCGCCTGTCCCATCTATTTTGCCGGCGAAATGAACATCAAAAAAGGGGTGAGCACCGCATCCGACCGCGCATCGCGAATAGATTACCCTTACAAATACCTCGTAAAGCCAAAAGGCCCCCAGGGACCATAGATGGGAGGACGCGCCGGGGTGATGTATATTGCGACCGATATGAATGCTGCCAGATGCGGGAAATGATGAACGTCGGTACAAAAGGCGTAGCAGTCCTCGCTGTTGACGCTTGACTGAGTAGCATAACCGCGAGCTAGCCCAACTGTATATCCAGCAAACAGAAAACAGGAAGAAGGATATTCTGTAGCAATCGACTTCGAATTATTAGACTCCGTAGTTCGACCCAGGACAATCCAAGATGCTCTCCCCTCTCCTCAGCGCCACGGCCTTCGCGGCCCTCGTCCACGCCCACGGGTACATCTCGAGCCCACCGATGCGCATGCCCGGCAACGCCACGACGACGGCGTGCGGGCGCTCCGTCGTAGCGGACATCGTGCGCGACAAGACGTCGCACGTCGAGGGTCTCCCCGAGCTCGCAGCCAAGGACGCCGGCTACAAGGCGGCGCAGTGCAACCTCTGGCTGTGCCGCGGCGTGCAGTTCGGCGACAACGTGGCCAACGTGCAGGCGTACGTGCCGGGCCAGACGGTCGAGATCAAGGTCGCGCTGACGATCCCGCACGCGGGAAGCGCCAACGTCTCCATCGTCGACACCAAGACGAATGCCATCGTTGGCCGGCCTCTGCTCAGCTGGCCGTCCGGATATGCCGATGAGAGGCAGTTCTATGGGAAGACATTGCCGGCAAACCAGACTGATTTCAAAATTACGATCCCGACGACGCTTGACGGCAAGTGTGCTACTGCTGGTGAATGTGTAAGTTGATTTCAATTCATCGCAAAGCTTTTCTTCTTTTAAACAAAGCACTTCCATGGATACTGATAGGTTTTTGTGCTAGGTGATCCAATGGTGGTGGTACGGTACAGGAGCAAAACAGACATACGAGGCCTGTGTGGACTTCACGGTCGCCGCAGCTTAGACCTTGTGTGAGCAAGTCGAGATCTCGGGAAATTTACGTGTTGTTTTGCGATATCATCTTTTTTGAGAGTATAGTCTGGGTCGCCATAATGAAAAGACGAAAATCGACCCTGTCTCTGAGCATCCATGCTTTTTCCACGTAAATATACCTAGATACTTTATAAGAAATACTGAATTGGTGTGGGAAAAGCGGCCAAAATCAACTATACAACTGTAAATATTCCCGAGCGTGATAGATCGTCTGTCCAACACATTCAGCCCCCTACCCAGAACCCATGTAATCTAACACTACATATTGTCCGAAATATACTGAGTGTCATAGATACTTTCCAGAATTTACCCAAGTGCTAGCTTACTTCATTATACAATATCTTTACCAGTTCGTAGTGTTGGTCGTTTAGTAAGGAGGGTTAGGTCCGATAGGAGGGTAGTCTTCAGGTCGTTGAGGAGGAGGGGGAGGTCCCATGGAAGTTGGGCGGCCGTCACCGAAGTGTTTCTTGCGCAGGGCAGCGAGCCTCTTCCTCTTGGTGACGGTATTGATATACGTACCAATAACGAAAGCGACAAAGTTAAAGAAGGGCATCCAGGCAAACTCGGGCAGGAACTGTTGAGCGAAAGCAAGGCAGATAGGCGACGTAATCCAAGAGACTTTCATGACTTTCATGAAGCCCACACGAACGGTGGCGCGGACTTGGTGATATGTGCGAGCCCCAGCAATGAGGGCCATGGCCACGAGATATACTGAGTTCTGGATTGGTGCAATCTAATAGATAATTGAGTCAATGGACGAATATCCGACCGGAAAGGGGTAGAGCTTTATTCTTACCACTAAGTTACTGACGAGAATCTGGACAATCTTAGCCCTTAGACTCGTGCGGCCCTTGAAGGCCTTCTGTAGTAGCCAGATCAAGAAGTGACCGAGTGGTGCACTGACGAGCGCACCATACGCAGCCATCTTGGGCACCCGTGAAGTAAAGTAGTGGCCATGCTTGTTACGGTCTTTGGCAAGCCACGAAGCGAGGAACTCCTGGAGACCAGCGAGAGTACCGGATGTGAGCATCTTTGTGCGCAGCGGGTTCTTCTCGAGCTCAGTAATGTAGGCCTGTTATGCCCGAGGTCAGCTTGACGCGCACCATTACCGCGAGGTGTGAGCATAAAATTTATTTGCACAAAACATACCATCAAGTAGCCCTTGGTACCGGCATTCTTCTTTCCACCCGTGAGGGCCGTGCCAATGGCGGCGGCGAAAGGGTGCTTGCCACTGGTTCCGGGGAGGGGGCCATCGCGAGGAGCACCGGCAGCTGCGGCGGCTGCGGCAGAAGCGCCATCGCCAACTGACTCGGTCACCTTTCGGACGGTATCCCGCTCGACCTTGACCGACATGGTCGCGAACAATCAATCGACCAATTGATCAATCGCACGAGAACTGGTGAGACAGGCTGGGCCAGACAATTGCCAGCAAGAATCGCGCAGAGCGGGCTTGTCAAATGGGGATTGTGCGGTCGTGAAGAGGCGGGTGAAGAGGCTGTTGTGCAGGCCAATTGGTTTGTTTACACGGGCCCAGGAAGCCTCGGCAAATGTTGTTTTGATCGTGGCAGCTCGCCAAGCGCCCTCAGGGGCCCGAGGTAATGGAAGCGGTTGATGTCCAGGGAGGCCTAGGCTCGCGATCGCCGTCAGAGATGGCGGAATGCGGGTATCATCGATCTCGTCGGCGGCGGCGTCGTCGTATACTATCGTCTACGTTGATGTCGTCGTTGGGAGGAATTGGGTCGGGCGGTGGGTAATAGTGTAGAAGGGGGAGGCTGGTGTCTTTGGTTGGCCAACTGGGCTGGCTGGGCGAGGTTGGACGATGGACGGCAGGGGGGGATGCTGCACTTGCCCAGGTAGGGTAGGTAGGCCAGGGTAGTTAGTGTAGGTAGGTAGGTAAGTACAGTAGGCACTAGGTACTGCTTGCTTGCTTGCTCTTTCTTGTTGTCGCGCGCGACCGTGGCTGGGTGGGTCCGCGTAATGTTTAGGGGCCGAAGGGGGGGGGGGATGTTTCCGCCAATTGTTTGCTGATAGTTGCTGCATGACAACCACCAGAGCGCGCACCCAGATTGCACCAAGCCCGCCTGGACAGACCTAGGCTAGCCACAAATGTCAGCTTGCCACCCCTTCCTCTGGCGTCTCTGAAGTTCTGAACTGCCTCTGAATAGGTCTGCCCTTCTTTTCTGTCCATTTCTGCTCCAGGTACGTACCCCGGTTTCAGACGCGCAAATTTTATTGGCTCATACTGGCTCATGCTGGGGAATCCTGACCTGATCCTCTGCCCTACCTGCAAGTCTGCGCAGGTACCTGATAGGCACCTCATAGGTACATGGCCGCATTACTTGTGGGCCAAGATACTTACGTACATGGCTAAGGACCATCAGGTACCTGAAGATCGTGCATCGTACCTGTCTATAGGCAGACTGTAGGCACCTAATTGATGTGCAGTTGCTCAAGAACGACTACCTAAAACACCAGTCATTTCAGCTCGCTCGCACCTGATTGGTTTCTGCCATCACACTAATGCACCTACTCTTCCTGTTTTCACAGGTATCCTTCATGGCCATAATTCTAGTGTACCTAGGTACTTCATATCCCATGTTAAGAAGCAGAAGAAGATCTTGTTCAAGCCATAGTACGTAAACTTCAAACTTATTCAATCTTGAGATTGGTGCCGGTTCTACTAAGCTAAACTTACGTAAGTAGAGATCTACCTTCAACTGCTGTGATGCCCAAGTTAATTTAGGTAGCGGAGGCAAAGGTAAACAGACTACTTGCATAGGTAGTGCAGGAGAGGTGTCCATGCTTCAACCACAGACTTGGCGGTCGTTGCCTGTACCACCACTTAACTTGCACATGAAGTAAATGAGATAATTATTATCTGCTTCGTCTCTATTCAACCAACATTCGATAACTACTATGACTTTGAAGTTTTCCCCAGACCCGCCATGCCACTCTGACTTCTACTTCGTCTACTTCTGAGCGTCTCATTGCTCGGAGAAGTACAAGCATAAGTCTACAACAACAGAAGATATTCAGAAGAAAGAGAGATGAGATCGCTGACACAACAAATCCAAGTCTGCGAGCATCGAAAATATGATAAAGCACATTGCCCACTTAGCTATGGACGAGCAAAGTTCACTTCCTACGTCTACCACCGGGTCTGGCACCCCTGCACCGCCTGTGCCAGTCTCGACTTATTCGACATACAAACCACAAACATTCCAGCCAACATGCACGCATCTGACCATGACACGCGTGTATGACACGGAATTCAACTGTTCTTTGTGTCGTCAACCTGGCCAGTAGGGATGGCTGTATAGATGCACGCAAGATCGGGAACATTTGATTGCAGATGCTCTTCAGAAGAATCAAGCAGTAAGGTTAACCCTTCGCCTTGCTATTGGAGATAGACTGGACTTTTTTTTTAATATTTCCGATCCTCAGGTGAGCTTTGACTTTCTAGGTACTGTGTTCGGTAATGAGATCCGCCCAGGTCTCCGAAGCCCAGAGAGAAGAGCGAGTAAGCTGAGTTTTTTCGAAGAGATTAGCCCTGGCCAGATGAAGACATATTCGCCTACCCAGGTTGCAACCATTTTAGAGCAGAGAGAAAATGTAAGAGAAACATCGAGTTGTATCACGGAACCAGACCTAACTAGGGCAGGTATTGAACATTGTCTCACAACAGCACCAAGCTTCTGACTCGACACCGCCCCTATACTATCCTTCAGGAAGCTACCGTAGGAACTCATTGAAGCTTCCCGCCGGACTCGGCTTTCCAGTACCAACGGGTATAAAGCCTTGGGTCCCTCGTGAGGACGATGAGTGCCAGGCCAAATACTGCCACTACTGCCGCCCGTCTTGTGAGCCACGGTCGTATCTTAGCCTCAATGGTATTATGAGCGGCGAGGTGCCTCCCACTGTCGCTACCGGCTATGGTTTCCACCGAATGAAAGCCAGGCCAATAGTCGATGCTACGATCATAAGGGACATCGGATTACGGCCGGTTCCGTGGGTTTGTAGCATTCTTTACACACTTGACACTAGGGCAATGCGCTGATCAATTATAGCCACGAGTCAAGGCGCATATTTGCCCGTCCTCGCCATCTTCGCAGTCAACGTGGTCGCTATCTGATATAACCGAGGAGCCAATTCTCGAGACGGAATACGTAGAACCAGGAGAGGGCTCTACGATTGATAGCTTCACATCAACACCTTCAGAAGTCAACATTTTTGAACAACAACGACCAGCGTTCACTCCGCCTTCAACCCCAATATGTTGGACGGGTATCGCTCAGCAAGAAAACGGTACGGTGAACTTTGAGTCTTGTCCCTTCGTATGCGATGGTAGAAGGTAAGTTATATGCCTTTGTCGACTCGTTGTCGATTATTAAGTCATCTACAGTCCAGAATCACTAAAGACGAATTATCAAATCCATCGCCAGGTCGTTAGGTCTATCGCAGGCCTCATGGAGCAAGAATTAGACGAAGCCGAGATCGAAGAATTTCAATCCATCTGTTCATTCAAGCCGACCGAGCAGTCTATGTTCCTCGGGGCTAGTCTGAGTTCGGTAAAGTCGCGAATGTTGTCTGAGGACTTTAATCGAGGAGGTATAACACCCATGATTAAGGAAGATATTGAAGAAGGCCGTTTCCATCGGGATCCTCTGCATGTTGGAGACGGGATTGCGGTTTTGGAGGAGAGCATTGAGCTGGGTGTCCCCGACGTCATCACTAAGATGTAGAGCAAATATTCGCTGCTGGGGTTGTTGGCTACCTCCTGGCTAGCAGGACATTGCTTGCTGGATATGAACGTCTTGGTAATTGATTGACTATGAGACAACCAGTAGGGCATAATCCTACAACTATTCATGCTGAATACCAGGCTTCTGGAAGGGGATCGACCAAATAATTCATCACCTTGGCATTGGTGTAGTACAATTATTATGTCCATGTAGACAGACGCTGTGGTCAATTAGGCTGGCAATTAAGATTGTTAGGTGAAAGTGGTACAGGGCTCAATGCTAAGCATTAGATACCTGCAAGCTAGTGATATTCTGATATAGGCGCCAGGTAACGTCTATAAGGTCCTTTATGCGGTTAACTTTGGAATGGAGTGAAATCAAAGGCTCCCTAATACTTACTTTGAGCCAAGGCCCAGTAGACCTGTCTTAATCCTTTCACAGCACAGGCAAGCCCGTTGAAACATGCTTCAGATAGAAGAATCACTAAAGAAACTCGTAATGCTGGCGTGAATAAGAGCCCCTGTGATATCCCAAGATGAGAAAGATTGGCGTTTAGAAAACGCGAGGGTGGTTGACGTGCGGCCACACCAGGCAGGAGGGTAATTAATAGTGCATTCGTTAATCAGAGCATGTGTAGACAAATTGATGATAACCATATATAATTTATAAATAAATAACAATCAGGAATAAAGCCTAGCGATTTAGTAGGTAGTATTGATTATGATCCTGCTTAAGTAGATGGATGCTTGAGGATGTACTCGTTGGATAGAACGGTATAATAAGACGAAGGAAGGGTCTCGGTGGGGCCGCATCCCCAATCCCCAACTTCGGATTTGACATCATCCCACCCTCTCAAAAAATCAATTAATAATATGCTAACTTGGAAACAAATGGCTCAACTTTAACTAACCCACGGTCTCTGTTATTAGTCTCAGATCGACCAACAACAAATATGCCTCCCATAGGTTGTGTCAACCCTCCCTCGGCAGCAAGGCTGTTCGTGCAGCTCTGCGTCCGCCGTAGTACATCTTTCGCCGTAACGTCAAATTCCAGCACCATACTCGATGTCCTGCTCCCACCGAGAATGCAAGCGCGAGCCCTGCATGTCAGAGGAGCCCGCCACAAGCCCGTGCGAATCAGTACCACGCCAGCCGCCAGCCGGGTTGTAAATGCGATAAAGCCTCAGGGCCAAACAGCCCTGAGCAAGAGGGCCTTTACAACTTCGAGACCACTAGCCAAGACCTTCGCCATTCACAATCCCCAGAGAGACGAAGATGGGAACGAAATGGCATTAGAGATCACACCCCGAGCCGCTAATGTCCGTGATATTTCTCCTACCCCTGCTATTTCTACCCTCCTCTACGTTCTTAGCTAACCATCATGGTCGGCGCAACAGCGTCTCTCGCAAATCATGTCAAAGGACAAGAACCCGCACCTCGCGCTCCGGATCCAGGTGGAATCAGGCGGGTGTCATGGTTTCCAATACCTGATGTCCCTAACAACGCTTCCCGGTTCATCGCTCGCACCAGACCAAGTAGCCGACGACATAACTCCGTCGACGACGACCTCGGACACGCCCTCGCCGTCCGCGCTCAACGACGACGACACCATTTTTGCCTTCGCCCCAGACGACGCTGCCGCCGAGTCCCCCGCATCCGCATCGTTCACGAGCCCCAAGATCGTCATGGACTTGCCCAGTCTCGAGCTCCTGAAGGGCAGCAAGGTGGACTACACGATGGAGCTGATCGGCAGTCAATTCAAGATTGTCGACAACCCGCTCGCAACGAGCAGCTGTGGCTGCGGAACGAGTTTCGACATCAAAGCCTGAGCTGAGCATCTACTTAACTACCAGCTTTCTCGAACTTCCTTTTTCTCCACTGCCTTCCGCTGATGCGATGCGATGCGATTTCCCGGGCTCCTGTCTCCAAACGAGTGAACTGCGTAGACGGAGCGCTTTCAATAGAGCTAATTATGAGCTGGAGATGTACCACACGATTCGCAAGCAAGCCATTACTTTCAAGTGTTTATGAACTCAAGTCTTCAGATTTTGTGCAAATCTGCTTTCAGGGCCTTTTTGTGTATAAATTACGGTTTTTACTTGTATGTCTATACGTCTATCTGTAAGAGAAAGCCTGCGGAAGCAAGAACGAAACAAGTGCCTTCGCTGGAAGGCCCATGGAATTGCGTACCAGAAGAACCAATGTGTACCCGGGTATGATACATGTGTATGATACTTACTTTTCGGACGAGAGAAATAGATCCATGCAGTACGGATGGAACGAACAAACAATTAATAAAACCACTCAAGATGATACAACTTTCAATAATTAACAACAGTCTTACTATTTTAGTACCTTGGTTTGGGAGATATTAGCCTGATGCGCCAAGCTTCTCAGCAATTCGCGCCTTGCGTCTGAAATAACGGAGCCCGACATGATATCTATACTAGTAAATCAGTGATACGATTCACTACCCTTCACACCAGCTCAAGTTCAGGTTCGCTCATCAGTCGGCCTCGTCATGGGGCCACACCTAATCGGCCCCGTTACATAGAGCCAGTACATAGTACTCAGTAGGTAACAGCGTCTCCAATACGCCCGTGGAACTACATAATTACCAAAACTAGGCTTCATCATAAGTTCAAATACTAAGACAGTGAATTACTTTAGAACAAAGGATAGAGAAGTGGCGTAATGATCATGGTATTGTTGCAGCTAGGCATACGCGTTCTCAGTGCAGCACGAACATCATCATGGACGGGGACTGAGAAGTCGTAATCATCACAAATCTCAATTCATTGATAGCTTCCGAAGCCTTTTTATAACGCCGGCCGACCATGCAGAAACAACACGCCAATACCAAGCCCAATAACCCACGAGAAAAGTCAAACCTCTTAGTTCATTTGTCGGATCAGAGCGTTGATCTTGTCCTCACGGTTACCAAGGTCACCACCCTCGATGAAGTGCTTGAATTTCCTGGGGCGGAAACCACCGTTGGGGTTGCTGAGCTTAAAGGGCCATAGGAAGTTGGAGGCCTGCTTGAAGTTGGGGCCGACGGTGATGATCTCGTGAACGAGATCCTCCATGCAGATGATACCGTACTTGCCAAGGCTCTCCTCGATGATGGCATTGTCGGTGAGGGGAATGCGCTGCTTGTTGACCTTGCCGTAACCGCGCTTGTAGATAAGCTCCTTGACGCTCTTGAGGTTGGGGTAACCATAAGCAACCCAGGGCTCAACGATCTTGATCATCTCAGCGGTAGCCTTGGTGACACGGACGAAGACACCATTGTTGATCTGGAGGAGACGGAGGAGCTGGAGAATCTTGCGGGGCTTGGGGGCAATCTTGTTGATACCCTTGATGCGGATGACGAAGATCAACTTCTCCTCAGCAGGGACGTGGAAGTTGCCCTCCTGCTTAGCGATGCGGTTGAGGCGAACCTTCTCACGCTCGGCATCACGGTACTCGGTTACGTACTTCTCAGCACGCTTGAAGATGACACCACGCTTTTCCTTGTTGGCCTATGAGGAAGACAAGTTAGTATCGCCAGTAATCAAATGAGAAAAAGGCAAATAAAATTTTCTTCTCGTCGTCATTCAGACCCGAAAGATGGTTAATTTTGCAACAGCATTGACGTTGTCTAGTCGCAAAAGGTTTTTGTACATCACAACGCTCGTCCTCTGAGTGGAAAACAAAGTATTACTAACCTTCTTCTTCTGGTCAAGCTCGGCAGTTCTCTCAGCGCGGGCCTTCTCTTGGCTCTTGCGCTTTTTGAGGAGAGTCTCAGGGACCAGGACTTGGTCCTGGGTAGGGACGGTACTGTTATTCAGATTAGTGCATAGTCCACAGCATACATGATAACATGTATGAAAGAGCGCCGGTTGGAGAATTGCCGAATGTGTGCGACATTCTCAGCGGTGGCTAACTCGAGAAATAAATTTAATCGGTGGACTGCGCTTTGGAATCCAAGTCTGTGCATGTGCGAGCACAGTCAAGTTTCCTCAGCATATCGCTCATCCGACAACACCTCGGAATCAAATCCAAGAGATGATACACACGGTACGAAGCATATTCGAGCTGCTAGAGATTTATCTACCAAGCTCAAAGATGTTTGTTACGTGGCACTATATTTGAGAGAGAAGGACAAAAGCCTTCGGCTCCAACGCCCCGATCAACATCTCTCAGTCTGCAAGCCATATTCCAGGCCTGAAGGAAAGAGGGAGAAGCTCAGGATAGATCGAGCTGGTTTGCAATGCTTTCCACACCATATCTCAGGTGTATCTCGGGAAGCAGGCCATCCAGCCGAGAGGACCACGACAATCTGCGCAACAATCCAGGAACCGGAGAAACGGATTGAACCGCCTTTATTTCGAAAGGTAGAACATAATCAAGGAAGGGTAGCATACGTAGAGGCAGCCATTGTTGTCGAGTTGGCAGGGGGCCGTGATCGTGTTGTCGACTCGGAGATTGGGCGTTGGGCGATGGTGTTAGAAAAGGAAGGGGAAAAAAAGTTCGCACATATGCAAATTAACTTATGGCGCTGTGTGAGGGCGGGTCTGCGGACGCTTGGATCATGTGACCCACCCTCTTCTTAGGCTGTGGTCCCAAACCCTCTCAAGCGAAGCCCAGGAAAAAATTCATTAGGGCTCACTTATCGCGCCCACCGCCAGAATTTCTGCCTCTGTAGATACGCTGACCGCCTGCCGGCTTAAGATACTGCCCCACCAAACATCACCACACATCTTCAATTGCATCCCGTGAACTTCGTCGTCTCTCCTCCTCGCAGCACTAACAACAGACCACCCAGAGAAGCCGCCATCATGCCTCCCAAGAAGCCTGCTGCCCCCAAGGTACGTGACAGAACGTTCGATCTTGATTTATTGATGCTAACGCCCGTTTTAGGAGAACATCTCCATCGGCCCTGTATGTGAATCTTGTGAAAGTCATTTGTGTAAATGGGAGACACGATCTAATAACTGTTCTGCTCTCTAGAATGCCAGAGAAGGTAAGGCAAAACACAAAGCAACTCCATAAATCATATCACCAGAGACTAACATTCCTTTCTCAGGCGAGCTTGTCTTCGGCTGCTGCCGCATCTTCGCCAGTTTCAGTTAGTACCCTATACCTCGATTTTCATAGTTCAGCCTTCTCTCGACATTCCCGTTCGATAAACGAGTATTCAGACCCAGACCGCATTTTACCCCCTTGAATATCAACTCTCAGTCGTGGCTTTCTTGGTATGGTTCTGCAGGTGAACTAATTCGGGAATTAGACGATACCTTCATTCACGTAACCGATCTATCAGGTCGCGAAACCATTACCCGTGTGACTGGTGGAATGTGAGTTGGCCACGCCCTGGTTGTGATGTATACTGGATCGGTGAAGGCTACATATGATGCCTATCATGCGATATACGGATATACTTGCACGCCTGGATTCACACTCGCATGCTAATTAGACAATAGGAAGGTCAAGGCTGACCGCGACGAGTCTTCCCCTTACGCTGCCATGCTTGCAGCCCAAGATGTAAGTTGCACCAGCAGCCCAGAATTATGTGGGATGCTTCTGAAGTCAACTAACCATCACACTCGACAGGTTGCTCAACGCTGCAAGGACCTGGGCATCAACGCTCTCCACGTCAAGATTCGTGCCACTGGTGGTAACGGAACCAAGACCCCCGGCCCTGGTGCTCAGTCTGCTCTCCGTGCCTTGGCTCGTAGCGGTATGAGAATTGGTCGTATTGAGGATGTCACTCCTACTCCCTCCGACAGCACCCGCAGAAAGGGTGGTCGCCGTGGTCGTCGTCTGTGATCTCGCCATATCCAGCAGTTTCTCGCCACCTATCGACTCACCATTCATATGGGCTCGGCTGTGGCTTGGGCAGTTCTTCAGGCGTTCTCGAGAGGATCACGCGGTTTCTGGCACATTTGGGCTTGAAAAGTCCTCGTCTCTGTGGCGTTGACACTTACGAGGAGAACGGCGTGCGTCTCTATGAAGAGAAAGTATGCCTGGTCTCTATTGCCCTTTAGGGTATGGCTTTGCTAAAATGTCACATGATGCTTCTGGCACGGCCGCAGTAGATAGACACGAAAAGAAACGTTGATTCACGACGAACATGGAAAACTAATGTCTGCCACAATGCTGTGTGATGAATCTGCGGTTTCTCGGAATTCTTTGATTACCCTCAGTGCCTGACTTCCAAAATGCACACGAGGGTCGTAGACAGGCAATCTATTGCTGACTAGAGCTGAATTGTGTACGTCGAACAAAACAATGAATCAGACGTTTGACTGCATATTTAATTGAATTTAAACCTAGTGATATTGATAGCTAGTTAGAAACTCTACTTTTCTGCCAAGATTCCTGGTATGAAGCATTGCTCAACGCCATTCGACCAAAGCAGGCATTGCCTGCTGGATATCTATTAAACCTTTCCATTCAAATTTCATCGATGAATTCAATCCCAGCTCCTTGGCCCTCTACTCCTTCCGTTGTACAATGGGGGTATAGGTAGGCAAGCGGTCGTGTCGCCTATCTAGATGGCTTAAGCTCTCGTATTTGAGCGTCCCGAATCTAATCAGTGGATGCCAATCCTAGATTCTGTTGCTCTCTATACATTACTAAATGTCTAACTATTTCCCATTATTATCCTTATCGTCATCATTACCGGGCGCCCTAACCCTCTCGTAGAACCCAAATGCCGCGCATAGAGGAGCCGCGCGAGTCCATCTTCGCGACGCGATTAAGAGCCTCCTTAAATTCAGTCGTCTGCTCGCGAGTCTTGCAGTGAGGATTGAAATGATCCACAATGGATTTGGTGGGGACCCGACCACCCTGGCGCTTGATAAACTGTGGTATAGCCTTCATGAAATCGTTGAGACGCATAGTTGGTCGGGGACTTTGCGATCCAGGACGTGAAATGCCTTGGCGATCGGATAGGTTAGAGAGTACGGAGGCGGAACCTGGGCCACCGCGCCCACGACGGATGTTCGAGGGACGGCCGCCTTCGCCGAATTCACCTGTCCATGTTACCGTACCGATTGGGACGTGACGGGCCTGCTCTTTAGCACGGCGAAGCACAGCAGCAGCCTCACTAGCAACCCGTGCCGCCTCCTGCTGAAGTATTCCGCGGTCTGCCCGAGGCTTCTGCTTGCCGTCGATAATCGCGTCGTGCTCATGCGCCGAATGTACACCGGATCGAGCGAACAAACCTTCCATGATACGATCTTCCTCTTTAGTAGCGCTTTTAGCTTCCTCGCCAGTTTCGTAATCCTCTAGGCCAGCAACACCGTCTAACCGCTGCAACCCATTGTGCTCATCTCCGCCTAACGGTTCATTTTTTTCGCTATCCGCCTGGACTTTGCGGCTTGCATCCATCGTTGCGGGGGGCACTTCCGTATGAATATTCACTTGAGAATCTTTGAAAAGTCTTGAAGTTTCTGTTCCTGTATCTTCCGACGGACCCAATGTAAAGAGATCGTGCAAGTCATTGAGGTTGAAAGTGGTGCGATGTTTAGGGTCCTTTAGCACTTTGTTACTCAAGAACTGCTTGAAGATCTGCCTATGATATATCTTCTCTTCGATTGTGCCAGCAGTCATCAATCGGTAGATCGTCACATCTTTCTTTTGTCCCAAGCGCCACGCTCTCTCACGAGCTTGCACGTCCGTGGAAGGATTCCAATCGGGATCGTAGATAATGACGCGATTGGCTCCAGTTAAGTTTACTCCCAAACCACCCACTTTCGTCGTCAGCAAGAAAAGATGTATATCCGGATCCTTATTGAACTTATCAACGAGCACTTGTCTCATTTTGATAGGCGTTTTACCGTCCATTCGTAAATATTGGGTATTGCCAAGTTTTTGGACAAACTGTTCGAGGATGTCAAGCATTTGCACCGTCTGCGAGAATAACAGTGTCTTATGGCCAAGCTTTCTCCACATACCAAGAAGTGCTTTAAGGACTTGCATCTTTCCAGACTTATTAGGTGCTCCATATTCTTGAGGGTGTCTAACCTTGATATTGGGGTCAACCAAGTCAGGATGGTTACAGATCTTGCGAAGCCTGTCAATTCCAAAAAAAGACTGTGTGTTCCCCTTAAGAACATCTCCCATCTCCTTAGAGTCAAGGAACAGTCGATATGTCTCATGCTGTAGCTTAGTGAGCTTACAGAAAAGGACCTGTTCCCTCTTCTTGGGTAAATCAGTGGCGACATCAACTTTGAGACGTTGCAGGAGGTATGGACTAATGTTTTCTTTAAGTACTTGGGCGGTTTTCTCTGCTGTCATGATTTGAAGGTGTGAAGCATTGGCGTACCCTCCAATTTTGATAGGAATCTCAATCTGCTTCCGGAAGTCGACGAGCGTCCCCAGTCGCATGGGATAGATGAAATCAAACAGTGACCATAGCTCCACTAAGTTATTTTGAATTGGCGTACCAGATAGGATAATCCGGTTCGGGGTGCATAATTCCTTACACGCAATGGTGACTGCGGCATTTGGATTCCGAATTTTGTGTCCTTCATCGAGCACTGCATAGCCCCAGTCCATGGTAGCCAACATGTCACCATATATTTGGACGCTGGCATAAGTGGTTACGAGAACATGACCTTGCCGTACCACTCGATCAATGATTCTTTTCGCCGCTTTGTTCACAACGCGAGGGCCATCTCTTTTATCCCAGTTTCTGTCTTCATCTTCAATCTCATTCTCTCTACTCATGTTTAGCATACCAGATCCAGACGAATGAAGCATTGAAACGCGCAATGGTGGCCACCATCGGTGGAATTCGTTGACCCATTGTTGTAAAACAGTGGCTGGCGCGACGACCAAGACAGGCTTATCCAATTTTTTGCTATAGTGAAGGGCTGCGATGAACGATATGACCTGTACTGTCTTACCAAGTCCCATTTCATCGCCAATGATCCCTCCTACTCGTTGGGAATATAGCTCCGCGAGCCATTGTACGCCAGTTTTTTGGTAGTCAAAGAGGGCAGGATAGATGTCGCCCGGTAGCTTGAGCCCATGTTTCAGGCGGTGATCTGGCTCGTCAGGTGATGGCTTGAACCACTCGTCCTCATCTTGGCCTTGAGGCTGTCCTTCGCTATCCCCCTCTTGATGGGCAACATGTTGGCGTCGTAGTCTTGCGCGGCTTCGTCTGTCAATCCAGTCTGTGAGTCGGCTCTGATAGTTGGCCTCAATTCCGTCATCAAGCTTGCTTATATCGATTTTCGCATCCTCTTTAGGGGCCTTTTTCACTTTTTTAACTGGACGCTCTGTAAGATCATAATCTTCTGATTCCTGACTATCAGAAAATCCCGTGTCAGGCCTATCAGTCGCTTGTGGAGTGTATTCATCTGATGACGCATCATGGTGTGCAGCCCTCTGTCGCTTCCGCGGTCTTAACGAAAACTCACTCTGTACAGCTGTGGTGGCTAGTTCGACATCCTCGGCAAACCCAGGTGCGCGTAGATTCTGGTGAGACCGTGGTTCATAGCCAGCCTCTTCTTCTAGTTCATCTGCTGCAGCTTCCTCTTCAGCATCAGCCAGGACGTCAGCCAGTTCTCCTCCAACACCTTGCGTACGTGCTCTGATGTCAAATGGGGTTATCTTTCCAGTACGAATAAGAAATTCACGGTGAGTTTCTCCGGCAAGTTTCTGATTGCCCCCTGCGACCTGATCTGCTTCCTGCGTTTCCTGTTGCCTCTTCCTGATACGATTCTCGAATTGCGCAATATCATTTCTAGTTAGCTCAAGCTCAGAGTCAATTCTAGAAATCTCTTCCCGTATTTTCTGCTTGAGTTCCGGTCTGCCAATAGCTTTACGGAAGCGCTCCTCTTGGGTTTTCTTCTGGGCCTCTAACCGTATGGTGTTATTTTGGGCCTTTTCGATCCGTTTCTCGTCCCTCTTGTCTTCAGCACTATTAAGTGCTAAACTAGCCTGATACGTGATGTCTCGTTCGAGATCGTCTTGATCGCGTACATCAGCATCAAGGCCTTCCAGGGCAGAGGCTTCATCAAGTATGCCGTAGGGAAGGTTGTTGACGCTTCCATTCTCATTGCCCATAATGTCATCACTTCCTTCCCCACTGTGTAGCGTATCGACTGTTGCTGTTGTTGTTGCCTGATCTACTACAGTACATCCTTCCCTCTCAGCATTGTCGTTGGTCTCGGCGGCATGATCACCAGCCTTTTGCGCACCAGTTGCCTCCATTATTGATAGGGCAGTGCTATATAGTATTAGGGTATTTAGGAGGCGACTAAGCGTGAGACTGCAGATTTCGGTGAGCAGATAGAGGTGGGTAGGACAGGCAGGTCGCAGAATCGGCGACAGGTGTCCCTGCCTATTTCGAGAAAGGACGCCTAGATAGCTGGTATCAGGTGCGCATAATAGGCATCCTTTCAGAGCAGTAATCACAGTATATTCTGATTTTAGAAGATTTGGAGAAATTGTCTACAGATGACAGGAAGACGGAAATATCAGTATGAAACAGTGGAGGAGTAGAGGCATTTCTGCCCAGGAGGCACAAGAACTGTATTTGGAAAGAAGCTTCAAACCCGAAACTTCTGCCTCTGCAAAGAAGGACAAAGGAAAGGCAGGAACATAGCAGTGCACAGGTAAGCGCGTTCTAAAGTGGCTCCTCCGACAGGCACACGCTTCCGCACACGGATATAGGTCGAAGAATGATGGCAAAGATAGATGGTAGTAGATATAGGTATACTGGTAATCATATGGCAAATAAGGGAGCGACTACGCATTGGCCGAATGACGCATATAATCCCAGTATAGTTTTAGGTGTGCCTCCTAGGCAGCTCATCTCATGTACTTATCGATAACGCGGCATGACCATTTTAGATAGCGGGTAGGTGATCCTTGTCACTTGACCAGATCTGGGTGGAATGCAACATGATCAACAGATGCGCTACTGTGGCCTAATCCCCGACCTTGGGTTACATAATGTACGCATATGTATACTATCCATATAAATAAATACCTATGTAGATTGCTACCACAGACCGATGATAGGTGAATATCAAGACTTCTGACTAGCTACCTGTATACTCCCCACGTAATCGAAGTGCAATGTAGATAAGTAGGCAAGCGTACCAAAGGCTCCGACTTCATGAGCAAAAAGAGTCCAAGAGCATTGGAATTGCAACGACGGCTACATGGATTGAACTTCATCAACCGTCCGCCATACTTTGTATATATTGTCCCGTATCGCTTTGTGACCTCGAGCTCTAGGGTGGAATGTTTTCCCGTAGTATGTGGGGACGTACCACATTGAATTTTGCGCTGAGACGTCCTCACGAGCTAGGCGAAGGGTTGGATCGCCGTGTTTTGCCATGGCCATATAACATAACGCAAGCATCCCCCAGTCTCCAGACTGTTGTGCCGGCCTTAAGCATGAAAGGGGTTCGACTAGGGGAGAAGTTGGTGACAGAGCTTTGGGGTCTGGAGTTTGCTGCGGTTTGGTTCCGTTGCCTGCGTTGTCAGGCCCTCCCACAAGGAAGAACCAAGTGTCAAGGCGCTCGTAATCCGGCTCGATGACGTTGGGCTCGCAGAAGCGGTGTCCATCGAATTCGGCGCTGTTTACACGCTAGAGTCAGCTTTACCAGAGAGTATAAGAAGAGTGCAGTTCATGCTTCGGGAGCATTGCGGAGCAATCAGGTTCGAGCCCTGCCTAGAGGGAATAAAGGACTATAGGGGACTAACTCATAGTCGACGAAGATAAGTCTGTCTTTAGTGAAGCTGTGGTTGATGGCATCGGTTGTTTTGCGTAGCTTGGCATTGACGCTGAGGACTAGAGCATTCATATCGGATCTCAACTTCTTGGTAAGCTTTGGACCGTTCCACCAAACACCAAAGCTCATGTCTTCACAGCCATCGGTGAGCTCGTTAAAGAATCTTGCGTATCCTGTCACGGTGATGGTGAAGGACGGCTTCTTCTCCCAGCGGATCTTGTCAAGGATTTCCATGACCAAAATCCGCAAATGGATCTCGAATTCATCGCTTTCTAGAAGGACTCGCGAGCGGGCTAGGGCATCTTCGCAGGTCCCCGAATAAAAGTTGTAGAATCGAAAGACACATGCATTGATTACATCGAAGAAGCCAAGGTCATTTCCACCGATCGATAGAAGCGCAAAGTCGACTGGGAGTGAAACATCAAGGCGGTCCACTTGGCTCTCTTCAGCTCCGGCCATGATATCTTTTGTTGTAGCGCCTGTACATGATAGGAACTGAAAAGCAGTCGGGTCGCGGTCGGCGGCTACTAACTGAGGATAAGCAGAGATGCCTTGTCGACAATCATTCTCCTTTCCTTCTCCTCCTGTTCCAATACCCGCACTATACGAGTCTCCGAGCGCAATAAAACCAGTCGTAGGATTCGAGCTGTTATAATGATCTTGCTGGAAGCCCGACGACGCAGATATCTTTTCATGCTCGGCGCCGGGGTCTCCGAAAATATGCTGCGTCTCTGGAACTATGAGAACTTGCTGCTCGAGGGCATGTACTGCGATCCAAGACGAAAGGACTACTACGACACGCCAGGCCAGTGAATGCATGTTGAGACTACTAAATAAGCTCGGTTGGTGATATCTGCATTCATCTAGAACTTATATTTCTTCATCATGGCCACATCGAGGCTGTTAGTTAGACACAAGCAATACTAAATACTTAGCAAGTCGTCAAGTTCTAACCTAGTAGATCAGAAGGAGTGTGATATTACTTCCCTCAGAAAGTAACTACCTAGGCGAGAGGTGCCTACCTATAATAATGACTTGTAACAGAGCGTCAGCGCTAACTAAACGCCTGGGCCAATCACTTGAACACATGGATGTCTCAATGGTGATAAGGCTTAAGCCTAAATGGCTGCGTGGCTGTGTGGCTGACGTAGCAACCTTTCACGTAGGTACATTAAGTATGCTAAAATACTGCTTCGAAACAACAACTGAGCAGAAGGAAATAACCATTTGGGAAATGTGATCATTCTTCAATTCTCGTATCGTAATGTCATGAGAAAGCGCAGGCTTAAAGTGCCATGACTACACTGTACTTTATACAAATAACATAGTGAGAGGTGGAGGAGAAATGACCCTACTTCCATTGGGCCACCATAGTATTGGTTTGATAAAAGAAATATCCTGATCCCCTCCACCAGCCGCATAGGCAACAACACCGTTGACCAGAACACGGGGTATAGAGAATCCTTGACAACGAACCATTTCACTAACGCCGGTTGCACCGAAATCTTAGCTTAAAGCCACAAGTCCGCGCAGTATGCGATTGAAGCCTAGTTAGGCACTCGATAGGTGCCGGGTGAGGTCATTATATTTAGTTCAGAAGTAGTTTAGAGTGGGAGTGAAGTCTAGATCCAGAATCCTTGGGTTTGAGAGAATTTTAACAACCAGAGTTCTTCAGACTCTACGTTGAAGTTTATCCGCACATCCGATTCGGTCCAGCGAAATGTAAAAGATCTTCAACTTCTCGCCTCGTTTCAGGACCCAAGGTTGGTTAGGATGACTAGCATGGCTCATAGGCTCAATCAAAGAGAACGAAGCAGAGCTGGCCGCCTTGTGAACCGGGCTTTACTAAGGCGCTTCGGGATCATTCATGACAGCAGGTGGCGGGCCTTGTTGTTGCTGTTCCTCTTGGACCGTATCTTCATACATAGCAATTTGAAAAGCAAGCTGGCGAGCCGCTGCCTCAATCATAAGCATATACCGTGTTTTCTTATCAGCGCCTCGGACTTGGGCCATGGCTTGCTCCACTGTATAGCGAACGACAGGGTCAGAAGATGCCGGAATCGACGCGAAATTGAAGGGAGCCATGGCCTGAGGTGGTGCGGGAGGCAGTTGAAAGCCCATAGCATCGCCTGCTAAGACTTGGGCAGCATGTGTGGCAGGATTCCGAGTTTCTAGTAGCTTGTCAGCAATGTAACTCAGAGTGAGAAAGTTAGGCTAGTAGGGTTTACCGTGGAAAGAACATCTGGCTCCCGAGGCATTAAACCAACAATTGGCACAGCTACCACACATTTGGCCGTCTACGACAACACATGTCGTCCACGGGCCGTGACCCTTGTGGCAATTCTTACACGGTATAGGGGCAGCTTCACCGGCAATGTGAGCAAACAAAGCTTCAACATTACTACGTCGTTGCAGGTTCAGAGCCTGTTCTGGGCGTCGTTGCTGAGCAAGACGCATGCCAGGTTCTCTTGCTAGGCGCTTAGCGAGGGCACTTTCAACGACCACATTGGAGTATCCAGACTCCTGAGCTAAGTTCTCGGTGGTGTTCACGTTGGCTGGAGGTGCATCCATAGGTGTTTCATGAGGACCGCCTAGATCCGGATGGTGTGGCTGGTCGTTAGGGTTAACGCTGCTCGCGAGGATACTGGCTGCGGTCAAGTCTAGGGGTTGGTGGTGCTGCTGTTGGTGATGTTGGTGATGATGCTGTTGCTGTTGCTGCTGCTGCTGCTGTTGTTGTTGCTGCTGTTGCTGGTGATGAACAGCAGCAGCCGCCGCTGCCGCTGCCGCAGAGGCCTCTGAGTCAAAGTCAGCATGGTGTTGTGGTTGTAGATGCTGCTGTTGTTGGTGTTGAAGTTGTTGCTGTTGGTGATGATGTTCTTCCTGGGTGTGGTCTTGTTCGTTCTCGGCGTCGACGTCGACATTGACGTCCTGGTTGTCGATCTCTTCTTCGTCTACAATGGGACCCTCGAGGTCAGGATCTTGATTGGGGACGGTATCGCCCCGACGCACGGTACGGGGGCGCGGGCTGGCAGTCGATTTAGTGACCTTGGCCGGACGGCCTCGCGCAGGTGTGATGATGCCTTTCATAACCACTACACCAGCAAGTATCAAGTATTGGGTTTGATGTCGCCTGTTGGCCTGCTGGCTGGCAGTTGGTCGTCAGGTCGACGAAGGGTTTTGGTAGATGGTGATAATCGCAGCTGGTTGCAGCTGCGGAACCTAACTTGAGGAATGTGTTTATGGTGAATGGATGGTGGCTGCTCAGGCAAAGGGTTTTTTTGCCCACAAATACCTTGTAGATGTATCTTAAATGTGGGTAGGAGCATGTACTCAGGTACCTAATCTTATCGGGCTTATCGACGTGGTTCCCTTCCCATTGTACCAAATCGGTATGTACAGGTAGGTACCTATTTAGGTGAGCTGGGTGAGTGAGCAAGCATCTACAGTCGTTGAATCATTCAAACCGCGAGTTAGTGTGACCCCTATTCCGTAGTTACCTGGCCGTAATCAGGCTTTAGTCTAGATTTGTAGAAGTGACTGACACATAAGCAAACATAGACAGAGAGACTTATAGTATACCTAGCCAGTTGAGGTGAGCGGCGAGTAGACACTATCTATAGACTTCAACATATCGGCCCGTAGAAAAGGATTGCTAACTCTTGATTCATTCGATATGCATACTGAACTACTGGATGTCTATCTCTGAAAAATGCTGGACCAAAGCTGCGGGAAAGAAGGAATGATGAGCAAGATGGGGAACCAATGGGTATCCATCTGAGACTGGAGTTCAGACGATGAGGCTAACGTTGCGATTCATAGGTCAGGGGATCGATAATATACTACGTGAAATTGCTCTCATGAAAATGCAAAATAATACTCCGATCGTTACATAGGTGACAGATTTTGGAGTAACTCAAAGTCCGGCATCCAGACCAGTGAGCCTTCCGGTTGGTCAATCCAATTGGCAAGTTCGGCAACAACTTTCCAGGCATCTCCTTCTTCGCCGTCGGCAAGGTTGTCAAACTGTTCGGTTGTGAAGTCAGTGTTGCTGTTCGTTACGTTCCTCATCTGCACTGCTGCTGTCTCGGCCAGGTTATTAACACCATTTTCCAATTTCTCCATAGTCGCATTGACAAGCACTTCGAAAGCGTCGCGGTACTTTTTCACCCATGGTGCTCTCTCGCCCATGACGAAAAGTACCAACGAGCAAGCCCGAATATCGTTCGACAAGCTGTAAGACCATATGGCGTGTTGTTGCGTCCAAAGACCGTACAGTAAAGTTATTCCAGCGACGAACACGTGCTGCACAGCAATAAAGGAATGCCCATACTCCAGTGATTGATGTAGTCTTTTATGTGCTTGACAAACGCCGCCGGCTGCGCGAAGGCATATTAAATAATAAGGATCAGACGGTAGTAATAGTGGTAGAAACGGTTGTATCAACAAGCGGACAGCGCGGTGGTAGTGCAACATTGGATAGTTCAGATCAACATCGCCGAAGCGCTCAGTGAGGGATGTCTTCCAAGATTCTAGGTCTTGATATAGCTGATTCATTTTGGATGTAAGTGCTGAAAGGGGCTTGTCAGCTCGATAAATTGAAAACTGAATTCGTGATTCGATTCGTCTCATTTTGAAGAGCCAGATCGCCATTGAGAAGGACCTTTTCTTAACTGGCGGCGTAGGTGTTATCTCGCTCCAGGCCTCATCTTCGGGGTCTAATGGTAAATCCACATCAATCTGCCTATCTGGTATACTCAGCGGCCGTCCTAAGCAGATCGCAATAGTCCGTTCTAATGAGTAAACGCTCCAGAATAGCCTCCGGCGCATTTGAATCGTGTTATGATCCAAGTTGCTCTCATGTCGCCTCGTATCTGCCATATCAAAAGTGTTAGTCCAGTCCCTTATTGCATACTTTCTAGATCTAAACAGACGATCGTGGTCACGTTTCTGGATCCGAAGTTCACATACTGTGGCAACAGTTAGCTCTGCTCTGCAAGACAATAGATCTCTGCCAAGTCCAGGTATTAGAACCGGCACGACAGGTTTTGATACGTACCGTAATCCTAGATCGATACAAGTCCGCATTGCCAGACCAATCATATACCATATGCCATAACTAGAGCTTCGGATATGGTATAAGACGAGAAGCACCATAGCCTCTACATTCTGAGTTGTCTTTGACTCACGAGCAGTGAACAGGTGTTGCAAGGCGGTCATGTAGTAATTCTGATTCACGTGTTAGTCCACTGTGGCAAAAATCGTATCAGTGATATCGTTGTACCTCTGGTGGAGTTGGGGTGTTTCTTTCTGTAAGTTGTATCAACATTGCACCAATAGCATACACCATGTACAATTTGAATAACCCAAAGCGTTCAGCTTTGGTCAGCTGCTGTACGGGAGTTGTATTGAGCGTCATACGCTTTGCGTGTAAGTCCCAAATCTCTCTTTCGTCAAGGAAAGGATACCGAGTCCTATTGATCAACTGATTAGACGCACGACCCGATTCGAATGTAAGAAGAAATCCAGGTTAATAAGGAAGATAGTGCTGACTACTGTGCGCTCTATGGGAAGAATTAGAGGCGTTGGGCAGAGGTAAGTGTTCTAGTAATTAAAAATCCGAGGATACATACTGGGGTTGGTTCAAGTAGGCATTAACAAGGGCAGTACCGTGCTCATCGGCCGGCGGCTCCGCGCTTCGAGCAACCATTTCTTGTCTATTGATAGCACGAGCTCCTCTAGAATTCCCAGAGCCGTCAGTACTGCTGGAACGAGACCCATTGGCATCGAAAGGCAATGCCTTGTTCCAGACAGTTGCTTGAACCATCTCACCTAAGGTTAAAGCCAAGTTTAGGCCCGAGGAGGCGCCAACGTAAGCAGGAGCCTCGATGTTCCCGAGGGCAAGTAGCTCAACAGCCTCAGCGAGGACATTGTTCTGGGACTGGGTCCGAATGCTGCTAGTCTGCGGTTGGGGCAGGTCTGGTTCCTGCTGGTGAACCCGCTCGGATAGACGAGCCTCTAAAACGGCAATCCGCTGCTCCAGTGCGCGAGTGTATGCTGCCGGAGGCTCGTCTTCGGACACGGCAGATTTGTCACATTCCGTGCCCGCCTTGCTACAATTGGAGCATGTTGGCCACTGGTCATCACACTACGTATGCATTGGGGCCATATCAGTATATTGAGTATCTTTTGAATATATACAGTACAGGGTTTGTGGGAAGAACAGGCGTGAAAGACACCAACCTTCTGTTTCCTGTGTTTGCATCTCGTACAGGCAGTCCGTCCTCTCTTTCGCGGATTATAAGTCCCCTTGGGATCGGCGGCAGCAGGAACAACAGGTGATGGGCCCGAAGGGGGTGCGGACATTATAGAGTGATGGTTGGGTGAAGAGCCAACCCAAGGCGCTGCTGTACTTAAGCTGTTAGCGAAAGAGGATCGGTGCGACGGACATCCGATCAGGGGGACACCAGCTTACGCTGGTGGCTATATATGTGAGGCCTGGTGTTGTGCGGCGCTCTGCATGCCTGTGGAGAGAACAAAGCGAGTACGCCGAAGCATCGGCAGCTCCGTAGCAATCGGCCTTATCCTATTTTGTCAAGTTTGAGCTGTCGGAGCATCCGGTTCCGCTTAAGTAATCATCCCTCGAAAGAGACCAGCACTGCCACTAGTGCCAGTAGAGCCATTTCACTCTTTGGGTGCTCTTGGGGTGTACGCAGCCAGCCATTTGATACTGTTGATCGTCAACTCGGCAATATAATGAGAATTGTGAGCCTCAAGTATGAGTTTTCCGTGATTAATCATACGAAGATCATTGCCAAACGCATGTCTGAGTATCATACACAACGATTGATTCTCATTGCAGATTATGAAATAGTAGCAAAATACTATGTAATGATAACTACACTCCAATGTTACAGGTTTATGCTTATATTCCGTATATTTCGAACCATGTCTCATAATACACCAACGCCAAAGTTATTCGTTGTGTATACACTTCATGTAGGCTAATTATCTAGGCCCGGCCAAGAATATTCACCTCGTACACGCTGGTCATCTTGCCAGTATTGTCGTTTTGGATCTGTACAATCAATTAGACCATCATTAATCCAAAGACACAAACCCTCAAAAGAAAGATTCGGGGATCACGAACCTCGTAACGAGGCTCACTAGCAGAAGCTTGCACGTTGCGGTCGGCTTGCACACCAGGCTCGGTGAGTACACTCATAATCTTGCCAGTGGACTCTGAGGTGTTAGAGTCGGGGCCTGGTAAAATCTCATATGTCAGTAAGGAGATATTCGGAGCTGTTTTCAACCATGAACGACTCGTCATTCAAGGACAAGCGCCGGGTGGAATGGTACAAGGGGTTGCTCACCTCCCACAGGCTTGTATCGAACACTTTGGCCGTTGTGGTACTTCGGAGCCATTGTTTCGAATGATCTGAAGAGATTGAACTAATAGAGCTTATCTCGATGATATAATTGTTGAATGCAGGTGAATGATGAGAGTAGAAACTGGGCGCATTCAGAAAATTCCCCTGAGAATGATAAGATTTTATATATTTTGGCATCTAGACTTAGTAGTATCCAGCAACCCCTCCATATACATTGAATCATAGAGCTTGGTGTCAGCGTCACCACTGTTGCCCATGTGGCAGATGGCCAGGAGGGTTGATTGCGCAACAACGACAAGTTGACATCCACCCAGCACACCTCAATCCATGATCGAATGTTTACACGCTGCGAAAACCATGGCTCGCGTCCACTGAAGTTCCAATTGGCGAATTGTCCTTCATGACGAAAAGCCAACCCGCCCTAGCCACGGATTGGGAGGACAGCATCCAATTATCAAGAAAGAAATCCACTTGGCTCGAAAGCTTAAGCCTCTCCTCCTTCTTCGGATTCCCTTTCACTACCACGGTTTGGTGCGTTGATAGTGTACCGCCTCTACATTATTGCCCAGCGGATCGAGGACGAAGGCAGCATAATACGGTTCTGAGTACTCCGCTCGCAAGCCGGGCTTCCCGTTGCAGACGCCACCGGCTTTTCTGTAGAGAGGGGAGACATTTGTCAGTACAACGTCACTAGCATACCCAATTTTTTTTAACTCTCATTTGCGCCCCCCAGCTCATAACTTCCGCATCGAATCTATGTGATCGATCTACGAGGTGCTGGTCGAGACTCGATGGATGACCAAGATATGATGGTAGGATAACCGTAGATCCATCCATTGATCCATCCACCGGACACAGGGCTAAACAAGCACCAAAAGATAAATAGGGGGAAAGGAAGTTCTTACATAGCCGCAGCATACCACCTATCCACAACCTCGGGCGATTCTGCATCGAAAGCGACATGCGTGCGTCCCGGTCGTCCATTAACATCACCACTCGCAGGGAAAGCAGCCTGCTCCCCATTTCCCACGTGGAGCCAAAAGTCCGGAAACTTCCCGACCGGTTTGAGCCCGAGCATGAAGTTGGCATGTTCGTAGTATGTGACGTAGTTAAGGGGTGCAAGCGCCTCGAGATAGAAGGCTCGCATCCGGGCGAAATTCGCCGCACCAGTAGCGAGGGAGATGTGAGAGACAGGCATTGTGGTGTCACACACGAGAGAGGCAGAAAGACAACTAACTGCTAAAATAACACTTGATGTGAGATGCTCTGCGAAGGGAGCGTACAGATATGCTAGCGTGTAGGAGATGGCAGGAAGGACACTGACGCAGTTTTATAATGCCATTATTTGGACATACTGATTATTGTTAGATCAAGCGCCCAAATTCCGTAGTTACTGGGCAATGCTTCCTCCGAAACTCCGGAGCGCCAAAACGGGCATCAAATCGAAATGGTAGCCAGCAGTTGTTGTGATTGTGAAGTTTTAATCACTTATGGTATACATAGACTTGACCTTCAATCCATTGTTAGTCATGTTCAATGGATGCCTGGTGTTTGATGAGCGGTGATCATGGAGTTCCGAGTTCCATATCGCATAATACTAAGGATGCCCGATGACTCACCCCATCACCCGATCAAGATCATCACGTTTAATTGCCCTTCACAATGTAGCTCATTTTGACTCGCAAACACGCCTACCCGATGTTTATATAGAGGTTTCTTTGTAGATGACAAGACCGTATAGCTAAGACTGGAACGTATCAACCGTCGACTAGTCATGGTTTGTTTTTCTATTGAGCTTCAAGTGGTGCAACTTTATTACGTGTCGTCATGGCCCAATGCCCGCAATTCTTCTCATCGTAGGAGTGCGATTATAGTCGTCAAGTTCAGAACTCATGATGAGAGCGCATACAAAAGACTTCAGTTTCGAATGGAACCAGTATGTACAGCTTGGTTGTATATACGCGCTAGAGTTACATGTTCCAGCAGACTAGGTTTTGCTAGTCATCCTCATTGCTGCGGAAGGTTGCGACAGTTCTACGTCTCAAGCGCCAACAAGACAAAAAGGCGCCAAGACGTTAGCCATTATGCTCGTAGATCGTTCTAAAACAAAGTAGATTGAAGAAATGTGGGTGAGCGCTTGACCCTGTGATTCCAGCTCATCCCACAGACCGTCCTATGTGATATAAGTCCGTTTCGCTTCACCATTGCGCCGCTTCTCACGAACAAGATTAACATGCATGCGCCGAAATAAAAGGATATAAACGAATCGAAAAAATTTTATCATGTGCCATATCGGGCGGAGTCAAAACGTCGCGTACTGGTTTGGAGCAATACAAGTTTTAAGCCCGCGCTAGACCGTACCTCGCAGGCGCTGTTTTCGAGCGAGCCAATCTCCCAGCATATTGTCCAATTGCTACAAATAATGTCAGCCAACTTGGAAGGAGATAAAAAACAAAATACGATTTCGGAAACTTACGGTTGTTATTTCAGCTAGTTTAGCGTTTTGCTCGCGGAATAATGAGCTTGCGATGGGGTGGTTAGGACCAACAGATGGTGCATCGTTCTTATCGTCATATACCACCACCAATAAATCGCGAATCTCGGATCCGGAATCAAAAAAGGCACGGAGATTAGCATCGTTCCATGTTGAGCTGGCCGCTACTGATGTTGAGGGAGCCGCGGATTCTTGAGGTTTGTACGCGTTACCATGTGCATCCGCAAGCTCTGGTGATGGCGAAGATACAGGGGAAGAGCGGTCTTCCTGGCTTGAAGTATCGCCCATAAGAGCAGGAGGATTGGACGACGTGATTGGGGATACTTGAATGGGAGACTCAGACAATTCATCGGCGGGCGACCGAACTCCTGCGGCTTCGTTCTGCTGCAATATGCTAGTAGAGCTGTCGGGAAATGATCCTGGAAGACTAGGGCGCATTAGTTTGTCATCAGACGGCTCTCTTATGGGTTCCGCAGGAGGCGCTCTAGTTGGCTCTGGAACAGCCTCTTCTTCGGAAGAATCGAAGTCGTCAAGCTCTATTCGGGATTTCGCTTTCGTCACCTTTGGAGGGTTCGATTCTGCATTCGCTGGTGTTATCTTGGATAGCCCGGAATTGCTGTTCTCATCTTTTCGCCCTTGTAGCACTTGATTCTCAGGTTGCTCGGACTCTACCATTCTCACAGTCGCGGGAGGAACATTAGACACATTGTTTGTCTTAACTTCAGCAGCCAATGGAGGGCCACGGTTTGAATCTGCTGCCACCGTTGGAACAATGCCAGATTTTCGTGTAGGAGATTGTTCAGTCCGGGGTTGCTGTTTCTGGAGCTTGCTTGAGTTTCGTTGCGGGCTTTTGTGTGGCGAAGATTCCATTTCCTCCGGCTCTTCCACCATGTCCGTATCCCCAAATCCAGCCCCGGCGTCCATAGACCGCTTACCAAACGATTCGTCGTCATCATCAAGGGATTTCTTCTTATCCTTCCGCGAGAAGAAACTCCGAATAGCGCTCGGTTTTTTATTATCTTTCTTTTCCTTCTCCTTTTTCTTCTTCTCATCTTTGTTCTTATCAGGCACCAAATCTTTTTCAAGACTAGGACGTTGACGTAACTCTTTAGAATCTGATGAGACTCGAGATTCATTATCGTCCCGCAGTAATCCGGGAGTGAGGGTGATTTTCTTGGTCTCAATGGTCTCATCTTTAAAAAAGGAATCCGTATTTCGAACAGTTCCATTCTTCGTAGTCCGCTCTGTTTTGCCATCGAAGATTTCGTCGCTGTTTCTAGACCCTAGCTCTTTGAGTTGTGGCTCACCCTTACTAGCTTCCTCAGGTCTACTAGGGTCCACCTTTGCCTGCTTTTGGTTCCGAGGTTTCAGAGGCTCAACCTTGGCTGATTGATCATCTTCTATTAAGTCGGCCGTGGCCGACTGGGAGCTCACCTGCTGTTGCTGATCTTCTTGTTGCGATACTTGCTGTGGATCTTGACCATCATCCTCTTCATCTTCTTCGTCGGAATAATCTATGTCAGGATAATTGACGACAGTAGGTGGTGCAAAGGAAACAGTCTTGGTCTTGCGTCTCTTCATGGCTGTCATAATTGGATTCCTAGCCTTATCAGACTGATCACCAAGCATTGTTGCGGACAGCTATGCAAAAGTCAGCATGTCTTGTTGGCTGGGTACTTACCATACATACGTATATATATGTATGTATACTTACATCAATATTTCTATGCTTATTGAGTCGCGCCAACCGCTCCGTCGGCGTCTCTATATGCTCAGCCGGTAGATAGCCTAGAAATTATAAACCTCTGTACTATGAAGCGTGAGAGGGGGCCGTACCGATGCTACTATCTTTTACAACTCGAACTAGCCACCAGTAGCTGTTACTGTCGTCAAGAAGGACCATTGTATCGCCTTTCGTAGCATTGGCCTGACCTTCTACCGTGGCGACAAAGGTATGTAACGCGTAAACGAACTCAAAATCGATATCCTCTGTATCTTGTAAGCATTCGCCACCCCAGCCGGAATCAATAAATCGACAATCATCAGTGAAAGGAAAATCTTCTTCTTCCTCTTCGTCATCATCGTCATCGGAAGCCACATAAGGTATCAGGAATTCATAGGGAGAGATAATCTCGTCTTCAACGAGCTCATCATCGGCGCCAATTTGTCGGCTGAGCGAGAAATCTTCGATCTTCAGGTCGACACCGGAGTCGCGATCTTGGGTCAAGTAATTTTGCTCATGAAGGCGTTCTGAATCTTGTACAATGGCCACCATATCGTCGGAACCGTGTGCCAGCGCCTCAGCGCCGGATAGTACCTTGTAATCAGGGGCATCGTTGTGAATCTCATGTTCGTTGGCTCCGGCATACCCACCAGGAAGAAGAAGATTAGGGTCACGGATATCAACAGAAGCCTTGCTTAACTGTTCTTCTGAAAGCTGGAGGGGAAAGTGGTCAGGGAGTTCGAGATATGGTGAAGAGGACCTTGCCTCAGTGACGACCGGAGAACTGGAACAATCGTGGATCGAAAGAGAATTGCGCAGAGAATCAATGCGCGCAGGCCATGCAGGCGGAAGGGTGTACCCACCATCCTCAATTGAAGGAGAACTCGATATCTTATCCATCATATCATCGTCCAGGTCGTCGTCGTCTGTGTTCACTTCGATATCGCCATCGTCATCAGCGTGTCCCCCAACACCGCCATTCTGCGCAATGGCCAGCGCGTCCTGTTGCTGCATCTTATTGCCATTCAGTGAGTTGACGATGCCAGAGGCCAGTTCCTCGGCATACAACTGTAGATCGCGATCGTGGCCACCATCACCGTTAGCCCACGAGACCCTCGGACTTCGTGCCTCTTCCTCTACACGTTCTTCTATTACCTCCCGTATGGTTCCAGCCTGGTGCGGCGCGAGCGAGCCGTTCGTGTTTGCGTGTAACGTGGACTTGGAATTGGGATGTTTGTGGTCCTGGGCAGAAGGAGCGTCGTGATCTTGAAGATCAATGGAATCTGGTATGAAGGCAGGAAGATTAGCAGTCATGACACAGGACAAGGCGGCGCGAACCACACTTAGCAGATAGATGGGTGGGCGGGCAGGCGAGTAGGAGCGGGCGTCGCGCCGTTGGGTCCAGGCCAACTAATTTAATCCCCCCCTTCTTGAAACGGAGAGAGATAGATCAACTATTCTAATCGGATTTTTTTTGGGACATACCGGCACGAATCATCTGGGGTCTCGTCATCTTGGCCAGCAAGTGGTCGAGGCTGCCAGTGGCATGGACCTAGAGTGGGACAGATAGCCTCGAAGCCTTGAAGAAGAAGGCGACGCTGGGTGAATGGATCAATTCATCAAATTGAGAGCATCAAATTGAGAGAGGGTGAGTAAATTTTGTTGGTTTTTTTTTCCCTGGGCTTGTACGATATTGCCTACACTAACGAGCCCCTGTCGTTGGCTGGTGCCCTGCTGCTGCTGCTGCTGCTGTTGAGGAGGAGGAGGAGTTGGATGTCGGGCTGTCGCTTGCAAGGGGCTGGGAAGAGGCCGAGTTGGAAATGCGTGCGATTTAGGTGTGGAATGCCGCGCTACTACGTACACTGTCTCTGCGGTGCTTCCTGCCTCTTCGTCTGGCTGTCGACACCGAGAAGGGCAGTGATCTGTACGGCAGTACCTAACTGCGCCTAGGCACTGTCCTGTATGTACAGGGAAATATTAATAACTTCGCAGACAAGGGTCTGAGGATCCCCGTTTTCTGCCCGTGCCATCCAGCGCAGTGGAGTGCCAATCTAGGAATCTAGATAGGCTAGTGCACTTACAGTAGCGTCAGAAGCGTGAAGTGTGAGGAGGGTACAGGCGACAGGCTCGACAGGCTGGTGGCTGGTATGGCTGGTATGGCGCAGATCTCAGCAGACTGCTAGGTACGGAGTACAACTTACTGTAGTTTAAATTCGCGCAGCGAATGGCCGGGACAGGATCGGGATTGCGTCTCAACAGTGTGTTATCAAGGAAGAAAGGAGGAAAGACAGAAAGACAGAAAGACAGGACACGCGCAGATTGAAGGGGTCCACCAATCGATCAAATCGAACAATTATGCATTCCCACTACTAGAGCTGTAGCAGTACTATAGGCCAATAAGAACAGCTTGCAAGAAAATAAAATAAAATAAAAAATATGCCATCGCCGGCCTTGAACCAGCAAATGTACATGTAAGCATCCCAAAGGGGAATGAACTAAGTGGATCAGGTCTGTCTTGAAACAACCCGGGGTGAGATGAATTGCTACCTAGGTACCTATATGTAGTGCTATATACCTACTAAGTATGTATTCTATTGTGTAGATAGACTACGGTACCTAAGTTCCAGAGGTTCTCGTCGGGTACGGTACCGCCTGTCCGATGATGCGCCAATCAGGCAGACCAGAATTGCTGTGATGACACCTAGAAATACGCTACAGCACTCATTGTACGTGTACCTAAGGTAGGTAGGTAGGTACCTAGTCTAAGGTATCTAGCCTTGGAAATTCGTACTTATGTACGTAACGAGCACACGACAACATCCAACTCTCGAGGCTTACGAAAACCGCTATCACAATTCTTAAAAACCTTGAGATTGCAATGGAACTATGTTTATATATATAGTAGGCATAGTAGAGCACTCGCGATGCGACAGCCGCGCGTTCGACAGGATGAGCCTTGTTAATGTCCCGATGCCGCTTGGTGCGACGTTACTACTCTCTCTGCTTATTTAGCACATAAAAGGTGCTCGATTATTCTATTTGTACAGAGTATACCTCAAGGGAAAGATAATGGATAGTAGATATGAATCACAGATGGCATAGCTTCAAGCACTTGGATTATGGTGAAGGACCTCTGGGTGCAGAATCAGGCACTCGAATAGCGGAATACATTAAAGCTACTGTTATAGTTACACGGACACCGCGGGGACACACAGACACACAGATTACGCAAATTGAAAGTTTACTCCTGAATGACAAGGCTTTAAGTTGACTGGGCGATAAGAGATGTGCATGGCCATCTCCCCAGATTCATGGCTACCAATATTGTGTATGGTCGCCTGCCCTCTGTCGGATTGAGAGATGGGGTATCCGTTAAGAAACCCGCCGACATGACTGACACCTTGTCTATGCGATATAGTGATGGTATGATTTCTTGGCCTCACGGCGCATCCGGCGACCAAGCTTCCTGACGCCGCGCCAGAGTGCTTCCGAAGATGAGACCTCAGCCCTTTCCATCTTTCTGGCGGCGACCATATGCTCGGCCATCCAGGAAGCCCATTGCCATGGAGCATCTTTGCCGCCAGGGAGCGAGTTGAAGTACTCCCAGTTAGCGACACCGCCGAATGCTCCATTCTCTGTGATGAGTTCTTGCAGCACGGGAGCCTGCGAGTCGAGAGAAACGTAGCCGCTGCCATTGTCGGGGCTGCTCAACACTGGAACATTTTCGGTCAGTAAACTCTCGATTTGGACAAGACTTAGGAGCGTCTTCAAATGGCAGTACTCTTAGGGGTTTGTCTCTTTGCCCAGGTGAGAGCTCTTTACCCTTGATACCGAGCGAAAAGGGAAAGTTGCCAAAGAAACAATACTTACGACCCATTACAACCCGGTTTGCAGCAAAGCCGTCGTCGATAATGCTCTCATAGTCGCTTGCACTTCCAGCATATCCCCAGCCGAAGTAAAACTCTGGTCCACATCAGTAGCTATTTCTTATAAAAAAATAAAAATTAAAAAAAGAAGTAGTGCTATACGACGTGCAGTGATCACAAGAGTGGCCACTGCCTTCGAAGGGCAACGGGCACAACAAGTGTTTCTTGCGGAGTCAACTCACGGGCGTTGTAGAAAGCAATCGAGCTACCGCGCTGCGCTTCAAGATCGAAATAGTTGAAACCGCTGAGATTGCCACCGCCCTCAGTGAGCGCAGAAGCAACGGGTGCGAGCGTGATGACTATACGAAAACCAGCGTTAGAGAGTATTTGCGTGTGACAGGCCCTGGACCAGCTCTGTGGTCTTCGCCGATATAACAAAGAATGTGTAGCAGCAGGGATTTTATCCACTGAAAATGAATGAAATGCGAGAATGCATACTAAAGTCGGAGCCAAAATCTGCCTTGAGGCGGTCGATTAGGCGGATGATGCCGTTCAAAGAGAAGCTCTCCTCTACGTCGAGATCCAAGCCTTGGATGTTATGTGCGCCAACAAGATCGTGGATCGGGGCATAGTATCTCTCGAATGAAGCGTCGTCACCATCCAAACGTTCAAAGCTGCCTCGTGCGGCGCCTCCGATCATAACCATAACCTTAACACCAGCAGCCTGAAGTTGCGCAGCTTCGCTCCACATCTCGTCAAAGACGTCGCTATCCGGGGGATCGTCGTTCAGATGGAGGCCGCCATCATCGTCAATTACGTGCAATGCAGCAATGAGGACATGAGTAGCCGAGATTGTGTCCTCGGCCTGGATGAGAGGCAGCAAAGACACATGGCTATCGCCAGATGCCAGTCCGGTCTGGTAGTATAGAACCACGCGGTGGTCGTCCGGAGGGGCAGCGTTCGCAGTAGAAACAAACGGTGCTAGAAGAGCAAAGTACTGGGCAAACCAGCTCGCAGGTTTGAAGGCCACCATCTTGAGGAATTGGACTCGAGTAGCTCGAGTCTTCGTACGGGCGACAGCACACCGGTTAAACGGGTAGGGCTGATATGTGAGATACGTCTCAACCACGCAGGGTCATTCACGACATCTTATACGCCTTGTTAAGGCCATCCCGCTGCGCGCTTACGAAGACCGGGCTGACGCCGGATCTAACGCCATCATATTTATTTAGAGAAGGTAGCTTTGCTGTTTCCCCTCATGGTTCATCCCTGGCGCAGACCTGGCGTTCCTCCGCGATGAAGATCGCCTGAGCTAGTCGAGCCTGTAACGTGACCTTGAACGAAGGATTGGAGGATGATCATGCAGACCCCGTATCCACTATCGAACGGTGTCTGGAACGGTAGTGTGTAAAAGTCATCGTATAAATCTCGCCCTTGGATTTAAGCTTACTTATAGATGCAAGGCTGTGCAGCATTGAAGTCCTAAAATCAGCATGCTCGGCTTCTGTGTTAGGTATGTGTTATGTGCTACTCAGTAAGTAGGTGTGCCACATAGGTAACACACCAAGCCTCGAAGTATCAGCAGAATTCATTGTGTATGAGCCTCGGCTTATCAGCTACCTACCCACTTAGGTAGGTACTTCCACCTTCTCTTTGTATGGTACATTATATCTTCATGATGATTAATTCTCTGCTGTAGCTCGTATTTCATAGTTCAACCCGAACATACTATCTAGCTGGTCATCGACGTTACAACACAGCTGCATGGCAGCTTTGAAGCCGGTTCCCCATAATCTCAGAGAGGCAGGTCGAGCGATAGGGGTGGCCTAAACATACCGCTTCATACATGGGTAATTCCCGTCAAGCGGGCCATCCGACGTTGCAAGAGATGCACTGAAGACTGCTTGAGAATTGGTGACCATTGTTTGCAACCGATCGAGCAATGTACTTATGCAGAGGGCAGGTCGTAAATATGGACAGGGTTAAATCTGCAGTAGGTCCCACACTGGATCTGCAGTAATCAGGTGTTCACAGGTGCACTTCAGCTGGCTGCGACATTTGCACACTGTATACATGCCAAAACCTAAATTGAGGCTCGCAAAGTGGAAGGTTATCGTAGGTTGTTGGTTACCCCTTTAAGCTTTACGTTTCCTTAAGTTCGAAAACCTCTATATAAATAAATTTATATATAAATTTTATATAAATTAATTATACTATATAGGTTAATAAGTTAATAGAAGTATTATAAAAGTGATTAAGTTAATAGATCGTAAGGGTTGTTAAAGTTTATATAGAAGTGAAGTAGTGAGGTAGGTGTAGGAAGGTGTAGATAGTGTGGGGAAAACGGTGCTAATGGCGCGTTATAGGCTATTGCAGCTGTCGGCAGCTGTATACTGCAGATCCAGTGTGGGACCTACTGCAGATTTAACCCTGTCCGTAAATATACCAGTCGAGGCGGTGCAAGAAAAAAGTGAGAGACTTAACAGCTCTGTGTTCAGTGCAGAGTCTCTTACTTTTTTCTTGCACCGCCTCGCCAGTGTCAAGTAATTCGGGCCTACCGCGACTTGAATCCTTGCCGGAAAGAGGACTACAATAGTCGATCATTTGACGTCACGGTCCCGGATCTCTGCAGGTATCCTATCCCGAGATATCGTAGTATCGGTATGAGAACGGTATGTGGTCGGTGGTCAATGGATTTTCTTGCCGCACGTGAGATCTGCCGGACCACACTCTTGTGGCTCATGTAACTACCTACCTATAGTTACATGTCTTGCCCAAGTCTGGTGCTCTCAGAAATACCCTCTATAAGCACTTAATCGCTCTAGATTGAGAAGCTCAAGAGCCTTGCCTACCCTGGGTGTTGAATCTACTTATTACCATCCCCGGCATACTTGCTATCCACCTACCTATCTCGTACCTACTACCTACATAGGTAGGTACCTACGGTACTCGGTACTACAATTCCCGGCCACTTTTGCTCAATGCCCAGCTCGCCAGGTACTAATGAGCACTACTAATGAGCACGATTAATGAGCAATGCCATATCCCTGACTTTGGAGGGCGGCGAGGGCAGTTGACACGCACTACACTGCAATAGCTCACGGCAATTAGTGGCTCCCGCGCCCAGGAAGGCAACTAACACCAAAAATAGCATAATCTTCTCCCCCGTTCATCTCCTAGATCAGCTATGATTCGTTGCAGTCACCGAAGGAAGCACAAGCCCTCTCGAGAATACCTTGCGACCGAAGGTTGACCACTACCGAGCTACTCTTAGAAATGCAGTCGGAATAGTCCGACGTTTGGATTTACTACGACTTACGAAGTAGTGGATATCATGGCGCCAGACGACTGATAGGATACAGCCTACCTTTTCGTTTTCCTTTTTTAGGTTCATGTTCAGACTATTCCCAACCTTTCACATAATCAACATGCTCTTGGTGGTCAGTAAAGAAATAGTGTGCAATATAGAATAGCGCTGGGGACGATTTGCACCAACAATGTGCATATAGAAGAGCAGCATCAACTTTGGAGTGGCATGTTTCGATTGTAAAGATTTGGATAGGCGTGTAGAGAAACAATACGTGAAGATCTATTTGGACACTCGTTGTATGGTAATATTATCCCGGCCAGACCCGGCAAAGGAGACTCTCAAAGTCATCTCTTAACGGGAAGGAGCACAGCATAGCCCGAAGCAGTGGTGCCAGATTTTGCATGGTCAAGATTGCGGCTGTACCCAGAAGTAGGTAGTTAGAATCTCATTACCTTTCTTCATTGGTCTAGATATATGATCTCAAAGATCCTTCGCGATAGCCTACATTCTTCCAACGCCTGTACTGCCTTCCTCCCTCAAAAAAAAAAAAAAAAATACCTTTCCGAATCGAAAATGGCAGCACAACGATAGACTTTACCTTCAATATGATAAGATATAACAAAGGGATGCGACCTAATTGAGGGAGGATAAGACAACAGTTCTCGGGTGTCGGTATCGAAGCACCAATAAAGTCGAAGAAGGATGACGTCGGTGAGGGTGGTTTTTACCCCACCGACGTCATTGCTTCTAAAGCACCCACTTTTGTGTCGTCGACGGTATGAATGAAGCTCCAGCACTACACCAATAGAGACTAAGTAATCATCACATCAATTCCCGTCCAAGACGGTGTACTAGGAGCTGAGAGATATTGCTTGGCCATATCTGGCCATATCATGCGGGCTCGCAAATAATGCCAGGCTACGGCAGCTTCGTGGCTAATGCTTCCAGGCGCGAAAACACAAGTTGGGCTACGCCCTGTCAGACCCTGTCGAGCCTGTATACCAACAAACTAACCACACCAATAGCTTTACAAGTTGGGAGAGGGTATTGCGTCAGGCTGCCACTGGCGTATTCCGAGGGATTCGTTCGCCTAGGAGGACGACGAAAGCAATACCTGTTTCATTGTCCATCCCGTCCCCCGAACAGGTAGCGTAGCCCACTGCTACAATGCATCCTTTTGCTACCTAGGTAGGTATAGGTATGTAATACCTACCTAAGTTATATCCCGAAGGCGCATTGGTCGGATAACTGCGCCGGCCTAAACAAAGAGAAGACGTCAGAGATTTCCAAGCTCCTGCCAACTTCATAAGTGAATTTTGTCTGCCCCTCTTCAAAATATATAACCATAAGCTTTCCTTCCAAGACTTTAGGTCCTGTGCTATTTCTTCCCTATATCTCTAAGCCTCACCTACACTCCTCTCTCATAGACCAGCCACCTTGAACGACTACGGCCGCCAATCAGATCTACACATATACCTAGCCACTTTGAATCAATCGAGCCTTATAGCCCCAATATAGTATCAATACTTCTCATCATGGAGACTATCAACAACATGGCCGCCTCCGCTGCCAAGGCAGTCTGGGGCGAAAGCAATCCAACCACTGAGGAGCCTGTCTCCGGCCGCGTTGGGGACACATCAAAAGGCGAGCCATACGACGCTGGAAACATGGGTATGTTAGGTTTACTGACCACGTCTCTGTGTGACGTCATTCACACGCTAGATTACCTCTACAACCTCTTATACTGACCCCTACACCATAGAGCCCATAAGCGGAGACCAGGGGAAAGTAGCGTCGACTGAAGACACGGCTGGGAACACAACTCACAGCCAAGTCAACGGTGAGGCTGCTGAGTCTGCGCAGTTTGCTAAGACGACCGGTACTGCCGCCGAGGGCAACGATACTCCTAATAATCCATCAAACGACCTCAAAGTACAGTCTGGCCCTGATGACACCAGTAGTGGCCAGGGTGACACGAGGCCTCCAGAAGACCCCAAGACGAACCCAAAGTCTGCCCCTACCGACGTCAATGATGCCGACGAAGCGGGTGTAAACGAGGCTCAGAAGCTTGACGGTCCCGGACCCAAGCCACTCGCAGAGGTAGCCAAGGAGAATGGTGGCGACGCTGGCAACGACAGCTCGTCTTCGGTAGACAAAACTAAAGCAGAGGACGAAAAGAAGGAGGTTGAAGATGATGATAGCAAGAAGAGCAGTGGAACTGGAGAGCAGTACGTCAAGAGCAGTGGTCTGCAAGCAGATGGCGGAGATTTCGATGCTACCAACCCCGGCGCTGGCAGAGAGGCCGATCGTAAGTCATTCCTCACGCTTATATGATCAATTAATGCATGACTAACATACCCTCCTTTGAAGGCTTAATGGAGGAAAAGGGCATACACAACTCCGCCGACTCATCAAGCGGCCCAGCCGATAACAACGACAGCCCAACATCGGGGAAGAAAAGCTTAGGTCAAAAGATCAAGGACAAGTTGCACCGACACTAGATGTCGGCTGACAAGGTGTAATTACGTGGGCAGCGTTGTACTATGTCAAATATTCTTTTTATGTACTATTCAATAATTAGCTTACTAAATTATGACTTTATTATTCAATGACAAAAGCAACAGGCTTTCCCCCTGAGTATACTTTGCTAGTGTCGAATATGTTCAAGTATGTGAATTAAAATTCGCGTCTAGCGCTTCGAGTATCTCTATCGCTTATTTGACCATATTCCCCATGGCGATGATGAGAATTGGATATGGCAGAAGGGCTGGAATACAATTGATTAATGAGTGTCCTATTAACGCTGCCCCTCAGCAGCCAGTCAATATACGCATACTCACGACTCTTGAGTAGTATACTGGCCTATCTCTTCCTACAGGGGTCACCTGTCGACTGACTTGGTTGTTTTTGCACGTTGAATGACTGTTTCTACTGATATATTTCATGTACTTTATATATAATTGCGATGCGCATGTTGACTGGCACTTGTATCCGGCTCTTGGCCCCTTCAGTGTACAGTCTCGTTGAGTGTTAGTCTGCTGTCTGATGTCCTATCTTGCTAGAGACACTATTACTTTTGACTTCTTCTTCGCCCTTTTCCTGAACGTAGAGAGCGACTCCGAGACCAATACCCACGGTTATTTCTTAGACACAGAGACGATTACTTTGAAGTATATCACCTTGTGTTATAAGAGCATTGCGGCGAGATAAGTACAATCCTTTTCACCTGACTTGGGGCGTGAGGATAAGGGGTAAGCATTCTTTATCAGATCTGGTGTCCCTGAGCCCTTGAGAGGGCGCTAAGATTGCAGTGCAAAATCCCAAATTGATTAGATTAGTGAGGCGGTAAAAGAAAAAAGTGAGGGACTTTGCATTGAATATAAACGTGTTAAGTCTTTTACTTTTTTCTTACACCGCCTCGACTGGGTATTTCATGCGCCACTTATTGGGCATCCCTTGCGACATCCAGCCTCGTTTTCGTGCCGCTGAAGTTAGTCTTCTGGGCATCATATTTATTTGGACTAAAAATTAATAACAATTCGTATTTAGAAGCATACTGTTGTCTGAATCTTACTACGACACAACGAAGGCGGGCGTGTTGGCATTGTAGGAGGTAGTAGGCCGTAAATAGACATAATTATACTGTTAGTGGTGAGATTTGCTAGAACCTCCATCTACGTGTGCCGATAGCTGAATATAATTGCATACTGGCGCATACATAGCTGCCTAACTTGTAAATCTAAATAATCACAACAATTCAAAATTCCTCTATGGAGTTTGCGGTCAGCATGGGAGTGAAGGGTGTCACACCTAGAAGCCATCGCCACTGATTACAGACATCAAACTTCTTCCAAAATGAATATAATTGGCTTGACGAGATTCATATATAAGTCAGTATAATGCCTGACCGTGTGTCTTGGTAACTTTGATAATTGGGTTGTGTCCTGAACTAGACATTCTTATAGATAATAATCTAGGAGTTGGTGGAAGTATGTTTCATTTTACGTATAGGAATCTTTTTTGGTCGCGTTAATTATGCCTCTTAGCTTATAAAGTGGTTTTGGATTTCTCGATGTATAGCGTACTGAGGAAAGAGTATATTCTAAGATTACTCTATGTGCTAACTATGGAAAGACAGGTGTTCTAAACTGGTACCACCCCTCGTCAGATACTGGAGGTTTTCATGATAATCTCATGAAGTTACGCTCCACCTAGCCAATTGGCCCAATGACGATATCACAAGACTATGGTTAAGTCATTGATTATGTGAGTTAAGCACTCGCAAGACTGGCCGGCCAATCCGACCTACGACTTAGCACAACAAGGAGATCGTCTCACTGTCTCTAATCCTCATAATATTCATTCTATCATTCAACTGAATTAGCGAGCAATTGCGTTCGTCGTCTTAATCGCGACTAATGAGATATAGACGACGGTGCTTGTCCCGGACAGGATGGGTATAACGAGGGCAGGTGACTGGGCTTGGAACTGAAGTTATTCACATTACAATGGTCCACTAGGGCTACAGGAGTTCTTGACCAACCAATTCCTTCTTGGCGTTGGTGACTTGACTCGATTCTATATATAACTCGTCTTCCAGCCCTGACCGCCTAGGTCTCATTGGCTTGTTTCATGAAGCGAAGTCTGTATAACATCATTTTCCAAAATTGCCTGCATGTCTTTGAAGACGATGAACAGCCCGCAATGGCCTTTCGTACGGCCGAAGCACAAGGCGTACTGCATGTTCAGCTTGTACACGTGTAACAACGGGAAAGAGGCTAATGTAACCCTCTGTAGAAAATCTTTGTTACATGACCATCGTCTCACCAGTGCCCAGGAGAGAAGGTCGAGATCCTGTTAAACTTCGCCAAGGGAGAGCGTGATCAAACATTAGAGGCTTTCAAAGACATGAAATGAAATGATTATTCTGCGTTAACGCGAAAGAGGTTGTTAAGTGTCGTGTTATTCTGGAGGGTACATAACAATTCACCGGCTATTGTTGGCAGAGATATCAATAGGCAAACCTGTATATCAGAGGTACGCTTCTTATCAGGAATCCCAATTTCAACTGAATATACTCATCCTTACGTATGTAAATAGTGACCTGAAGGAGGTATGTTCTTTTTACCATGATTGCAGATATCATACACTATCAGGAGACGCTCGTAACTGAAAGTAAATCGGACTCGAGAATCATCTGAGTACACTTGATCTGTGAATAACTACTAGATGACTGTTCCTTCTCAAAAGTGAGGTTTCATGCTGCATTCCGTGTCCGTTGGTTTAGCAACTTAACGAGTTGTACATCTATGAGAGGCCATGCATATTATCACAAACTACACATTCGGCACCGGAATCTCACATTCATCTCATTAATTTAGCATATGGCGTTGCGTTGGCCATGTGATCAGATAAAACGGAACTTCGCTCTAACGGAAATCGAACAAATCAGTATACCGCCCACCTCTTCTCCAACATCATCCTTCACCATTCCTTCCAGAATGAAACACTGACATCTACGTTACGCACATCTCGGTTGCCAACCTCGGTACCTACCTGCGGCATCACATATGCACGTCAAAGGAATCCAACCATAACAATATCAACATGCCAAGGCTCGCGCGCCTAAGGAGGATTCTGTCACTTTCCCGCTGACCTGCTGATCTACACACGCTACACCATTATGTCAGAAATGCAACACAAAGTGATAAGCATACTTACTCGTCATTCCGCTGTCAAGATGCCGGAGCCAGCTAGTTACCTCGCGGTACAATCATATACCTGTCAGGCACAACGAGAGGCGGCGTTTCCTGCATGGTCTTTCCTTCAGCGCGTGGAAACACATCCTTCGAAGGATCTGCCAAGTAGGCATCTGATCCCGACGCCTTTCGGTTCCATCCTGCTTTTCCCAACAGCATCCACGAAAGCCCTATCCCTCTCCTGTTCTATTCGCCCTTATTGCGATTAGTCAATCGGCCACCGTTCAAATCGGGAAATGGCTGACAACATCCCACATACTTATGGATTATTCGGGCCGGTAATGTACCAGATTAGTTACAGCAGCCGAGCCGGCCGGCTTGATAGACCACGCTCTCTCTCTAACTTTCATCGTGCCCGTCCTTTTCGTTGGTCTTCAAACGGTCGTTTTCATGTTACACTACTACGCTGCGTATGTATAAGTCATGTAATTGGCCACCTACCTAAGCATGATTTCAATTATCCCTTGCGGATGATCTCTGAAGATCCCACCAAAGGTACACAGTAATCCATTACTAGACAGATCACATGATTTTGTTTTTCTTTGTTCGCCCAATCTTGCTTGCCTACATATTTGTCAAAGGTGCACATACGCAACCTGTGTGACTTGTCACATAACTGAGTACAGAAAGACGCATGCCTAGTTCTTCGTTTTCTCTTCTCATTCCCAGCTCACGTCTCATACGGAGACCGAGAGGCGTAGGTAAGGCACACAAAGAAAAAAGATCACGAGTACAGTGCAAGAAACAAACATGTCTGAAAATAGACACTGCAACAACCCTACCATACTCCAGAGCTACCACTACCAAGCAGACTGTTTCAAAGACAAAAAAATTGAGTGATATGGGTGAGTGAGTGGGTGGGTAGGTAGCAAAGACTGACATGCATCTACATGGTAGTAGAGTACGGTACCATACTTGGTACTTGAGAGCACGATCTAAACATAGACATATAAGCGAGAAAAGCCTATCTACTATGCTATAACAGTATGTGTTATACACAAAGAAGACCTCCCTAATGCTCGCTGTATTGCTTAAATTGATCCACGCACAGAGTGTTGTTATAAGAAAGGTATGCCCCGCGCCGCAACGGTGCGTCCCGCCAACTCTTCAGCAGTCCAATCAACAATCCGGCGTTGATCTTCCTTCTTCGCAGCTGAGCTGCCCCTCCTTAACCCCCCTGCTGTTTTTTTTTTTTTTTAACTTACCCCTACAGCGTAGGCAAGAATGATAGGATAAACCTGTGATGAAGAATAAGGGATAGCCTAACAATATGTCACGTCTACAATGGTTAGACCAACTCATAGCTTGACATGTTTTGACGCGAGTTCGTTTCTTACTGCGCATAAGACGGACGATATTCTTTGAGAGTGGGTTGTATCACCAACCAGAAAAGGCACATAAACAGTAGTAGGTAGGAGTCCCACAAACTTGTTCGGGGAGGAACTTCCATTGTAAAGGCATTTCTAACCTTTGTCTATACCGTGTAGAAGAAAAATAGGACAATACCAACAGGATTATCCTCTCTTTACACCGTCCAACATGGTAACTTTGAGAGTTTGATATCGAGATATAACAAATCCTGTGCCATGCTGAGATCGTCTTTCATGCCTCGTTGACCTAGCTGTATTTTGTTCCGTCATCATCATGAATATGGGGGCTTTTTAAGCCCTTCCGTTGTTAACAACTGCCCCCGCCAATTTCCAGTCCATTCGAACAATTATTGGGATTCTACATTCCCGGTCCTAAGACTAACATGCCATGTGAAATCCTATTCTTGCAAATGTAAATTTAGAGCCTGCTCGCTTGTGAAAATCTCGTACACTCCAGTTTTTGACGTTACCAGGAGTCCCTGTAATATTCGTAACTAATCTTGGCAGGCTAAGCTGCACTTGGCGCTGTTTGCACCCATCATTGTATATCGTTCTCATTAACAGATTGTCCGATGGAATTGTGTTTTGTACATCTATCTGCCTGAGTGCCTGTTGGGAAGGGAGGGAAGTCGACTCCTGTCACAGTGAAACCCGTGGTCACAGGAAGGGGCCACGGTGCAAAGGCTCTGATATCCTCCTAGAACATCTGTTCTGCGAGGGAGTAGCAATGCCTGAAATAGTAAACACACCCGGTGACGTCAAGTCGCTTACAGGAAGCCAGATTCAGCTAAGACTCTATACGTTCATTTGAATTAGCGATAATGACTGAAACATCAAGAGGGGGCTTCAAGTTCTTGCACTGCTAGAGTGATGATACGTACCTGACAATTTTCTCATCCTCGCGTTCACGAGGTTCGACCTGCAAGCTTTTGTCGTACATCTCATGCACATCGCATGCAGCTTGCATATTGCTTAGAATATAATCGTGCAACTCGGGAACCGGCTGCAGGGCGTATGGGGCATTTTGATATTGTTGGATATCACGAATCACTTCGGCCGTCTTTGCACGCTTGGCAAAATTGATCATATTTGTCTTCTTCAGTATCGAAGGAATGCCGTCTTCTATGAAGGTCAGATCCGTAAGATACACACCTAAAAATGGGCAAACTGTTAGTGGTTATCCATTTGCGTATGGCCCGATAATGAGTCTCACCGAAGAATGGAATACATGGAGGGTTGGTGGTATGCAAAGCCTCTCTATATTCGGCAAAGTTCTTTGTGCTGGCCATTAGTCGCCGCATACTCTCTAATACTGCGTTGGTACGAGCGGGGACTTGGTCCCACGTTCGTTTCAGGCGAGCTATAGGAGCTGTTGTGAGGGCAGAAATAATAGATGTTAGCGTCGAAAAGTTGTTCATGCCACGACATTTCTATAATCGTTAGTGACCATTGTTATAAGATCAGTAAGATATGGTTCCTTACATCTGCAACAGACACAAAATGCCTTATTACAACAACTCGCTTCTTGACATCCATCTGAGACAAGATCATTTCTGCCACCCAATTTGTCATTTGATTCGAATGTAAGATGAGGGCTTTCACGTTAGGAGCAGGCTCTGGCTCTCCTTCAGCAACCTTCTTTTGCCATGTCTTATTAAGACACTCTGACGGCTTAATCTTCGCATATAGCTTCGACTCGATGATAGTTAACTGACGCGCAAACTCCGTTACATCGATATCCAAAAACTTTAGTTTCTTCATATTCTTGGGCATGATCGGTGTAGGAATGTTGTTAGCGAATGTTTGTACCAGACGCTTCTTGGAGACTTCTTGGCCCGTAAGATGTGCTTCCAAGACACTGCTAAGACCTTTAGCTCCTGGCGTTTCCGTGGACGGGAGAGTATGTTCCGCGAATGCGTAAACATCACGTATTATTTGCATGGATTCTTCATTAGGCTCCTCCATCCAGAAATTTTCGAACCAACTCTTCAAAATGTTGACGATACGGAATCTGATAAACTTTAGTTTCCGATCCCTCCAAGCCTCATAGTCGCTGTTGCTTAGACCCTCTGGAGGCTGGATATTGAAACGTTTGACGAGTAGTTCAAAAAGCTCTCGTGAGGTCGTGAAGGATCGATAGGTCAACAGGAAAGTGTTGTTAAAGTTCGAGTCAAGCTTATCATGACGAGTAAGTTGTTCTACCAGCGCCAGCAGGGAACCGCCTTTCACCGAGGGTGGTGATGTCTTCATATCCCACGACAAATCGTGTTCCAAGTCAAGGCGTAAGTATGGCTCATCGACCGGCGGAATAGCAGTCTGAGGGGTGGGGTCATCTCCCAAAATTTTCCTAACTTTTGACAAGTCACCCTTCCTGAAGTTGTTAGGTGCAGTATTATCTCCCTCGCTGAACGATTGCGAGCTGATAAGTGGCGGTCGCATTAATACACTGCGAGATTCGGACCGAGCATGTGCGGTTCCATTATACGGCATTGTTTCGCCTCTGTGGAGAGTGCCTCTTACGTTATCGTCACGTGGACGGGCACTCTGCTGTTCTTGCTGCTGTTGAAGACTAGCATGTACTTGCTCTGAGAGAAGTTGTAATGCAAATGTGACGTGCGTAGAATTTGTCTCTAAAGCTCTGGCACACTGCCGAGTAAACTCTAATCTGAGGTCCAAAGGCTCACCACGGACCTCAGCCCACTCGTCTCCTAACGGTCCAGCGACAGCTTGGCAAGCCAAGAGTATATCGGAGATATTGTCGTATAAGCTCTGCTTGTTAATGGCGAAGTCGGCCAACTGAGGTGTTCGAAAGTTATTTTCTAAGGATGAGAGGTCAATTGACTCGATTGTGGCAAACCAGGGCTTGAACATTTCCAAAACCTTGCTGCCCGCTGAGCAGACGTTATTTGCAATGAGCTCATGTTTGTAAGGCGTGACGATCTTGTCCGGAACACTGAGGCTTTTCTCCAACTCTCTAATACTTGAGACTAGCATTCGACGGAGTTCGTCTAATCGGTCTAGAAGTTTACCGTCTAGCACATTCGTGGGCTCAGGTATGCCATCGTCGTCTTCCAAGTAGTTCGACATGAAGGGGTCACGTGGGCCGAGCGCATTGTTTTGCCAATTCCCTCCGACGGTGCTTCCGATGACGAAACCGGGAAAGAGTCGAGGGATTGCCTCGCCTCTTTGCTGCCTCGCAACATCAACAAAGCTGAATACTCCCAATAAAACGCCCTCCGCTTCTTGCAAACACTTTTGTACGGATTCGGCGTTTGGCCAGTCAGCGGCTGCGATATGTGATGAGATTACTAGCTTTGAGAACTTTGACATCATATCACGGAAGTGAGGGTAAAGCGCTTTGTTAGTGGAAATGATGGAAGGCTGTCCGGAGTGGTTATCTGTGGTGCCCGAACCGGCAGCGAGAAGTAATCGTAGATGGTCTGAGATATCTTCAGCTCGGCTAACATATTCGGACCGGTTGCCATTTGTAATCGCCTCGCGGTACCTGTCAATAGCTTTCTTCATATTTGTTATAAGCAGGGGCCATGTCAAGGGGTCCGCACTGCCAGAATCAAAGCAGGAATTGGGTAGATTTGCAGGTTGCGGCAAGTTGTAGCTGGTTCCAGTGAAGGATGTGGCCGACCCTAGAACTGGTGCGGGGCCCAGCCCAGCAGACGTTGGGATTGTAGTATTAGTCAATCCAGTGTCAGCTCGAGATCTTGTCCCCGTTGAGGCACCATTGATCGAGTCCATAGAAGGCGAAGGCGATATACCTATACTGTCGTGGGCAAATGCGCGCCGTTGTCGTGAGGGCTAGCAAGGAGAAGTAAGCAGCTACATCAGGCTAAGAGTGCCATAAGTGGTGATACTTACTATTGAGCTCATCGAACTCATCAGTAGTGATTCACCGTCGAGTTCGGACGCTGAAGTTGCATCCGAGTCATCATCCACGAGACCTCGTGCCAATAGTTCAGGTGGCGGTCGCGTCTTCTCTGGGATGTTTACATGCATTCTATCACGAGGCCCGCTCTCGTTTAGTGAAGTGGGTGACTCGAGAGGCAGCTCCGAACTGCTTTCACCTGTCATGGTATTAAAATAGAATAGCCTACCGTCAGGTGTAGCCTGTGGGATCCAGAAATCTGCTCCAGACCTGCTGCTTGTATTTCGTTCTCCGCCAAAGGACGAGTGATTCAATTCATCCAAGTCCGATTCCATCTCATTCTCGGCCTCGTCTCCATAATCATCATCATATTCTTCTCGATAGGGCTCACCATTCTGCGCTGGATCGGGCATCTCATCTGGATTCGTGATGATTTGACAATAATTGCTGGGAAACCATCCGCGTACCCCGTTTATCACACCGTCCCACCATCCACTCTCCAACTGCGTGATAACCTGAATAACATCGCCTTCATGGAAGCTTAAACTTGTCCGGTCGTCGGCTTCGTAATCGTAAAGCGCCCGCACAAACAAGGTGCCCGGAGGTGAGGCACTTATTAACCCATTCATCTTGAAATTATAATTGTAGTAATTGCGATCACCGCTGGAGCGGCCCAACGATGACGCCGAGGCAGAAAGGTCGACAGCAGAATCAGGGTTGGTATCGTACGTGTTAGATCGAGAACGGTTACGTGAGTTGTACGTATTGGAGTCTTGTGCAGTGACTATTGCAGTGACTGGGGACTGTGTCATGAGCATCGTGATATCACAAGCTGTTTGGTTGTGGCGAAGTTGATACAGAAAATGCGGGTAAGATCAAGTCATAGTCTGCCTGGACTAAAGACAAGCACAACAGTAGACCGGACCACGTCGTATGAGGTGAGACACCGAGGCCGGATGGCCAGTCTGGTCGGATGAATCAAGACAGGCCGGCGGCTCTCGTGCGACGTAACGGATAGCGAGTGTTGTTGTTCAGACTGCAGAAACAGAGAGATTTTCGACCCGGGTCGTCGAGCAGCGAGCGTCTGTGCTGGATGACGATAAAAGGAGGTACAGCATTCAAGCGCAGGTTGATTGATGAATGAAAGGCAGGGGGGAAAAGGCGGAGTGCGACGGAGCCAACCAAGCCAAAAATACCCAGGTCCCCGTCAATGGCACTCCTATTGGCCTCGCGTGGGTTTGTTTGATAGATTCGCGATTGCCTCGCAAGCGCTGCGAACGTACTAGACGATATAGTAGACAAACATATACGTAGGAGGGGTCGACCTGTGATCTCAGGTCGAGAAATGAGGACAGGCTCGACGAGGTTTGAGTGGTGGAAGAAGCGCCCTGGTTGTTCGGTGGGCTACGGTAGGTAGGTAGGCAGTGAGGTAAAGGCGAAGGACGAATTCGATGCTGACTAGGGGGGGGGGGGCTATTGGGGGGTTACTCGCGAAAGAGGAGGCGATGCTGGTGGTTCTCTGGCTGCGGTTTTGCTGCGTGCAGGTGCCCAGAGGTGCGCACTACAGGTTAGGTACTTGGTGCTACCTGGCGCTACTGTGGTAGCGTGCGTTAGCTGTGCAGGGATTGCAGACAGGGGGCAGAAGACAAGGGGTCTACCTGTCCTCCTGACGGCACTACACTATTTGTTCTGTTGGCCCCCAGTATGCCCCAGGGAGGCCCCAGGGAGGCCATAGCGTCTTAAGCAAACCGCTTGGGAGGGCCCGGTATCCGACTACATGCAATAGTAGCTAACCTACCTAGGTATACTTACCTATGAAGTACCTAGGTACAGTATACATATACGTAAGTAGAGGGAAGCGTGCTGGGCCTATCGATGGTTGGCCTAAGTAGGTACGCTGTGCCAGCACTCCTGGTGCTAGTAGAATTGGAAGAGGTACTAAGTACATATTTAGCTACCGGTATCCATTTGAGGTTGCTGTACTGTGTACCTGGTAGAGTCCCATGTTACTTCTATTAGATAGTGTACCTGCCGCCCACTCTACATACATACAGTACTACGTACATAGGCATGGTATCTGCCCCTCCATCAGCTAAGCAGAAGGACGACGCCATCACTCCTATCCAACATTCGCTCTACCTACTACCGGCATACATGGTACTATTACTTAAGTGCCCACCTCTGTCCTACTCGTGTAGCTACCTCTGCTAGAATTTCTTTTATATCGAATATATCAGGCGTGCATTATCTATTGCCTACAGGTAGGTAGGTAGGTAGGTCAATCATGTATCATGACATATCTGTGTTCTAAGGATTGACTCGGATGCATACCTAGATATACGAACATGCATGCGCTTGTTACCAAACTCAGCGTACACTTACACTAAATATGCTACACGTCAGATTACGGACTTTCGCTTGGGACTACTGCTACCAAAGTAGCTTCACAATACCGCGAATGAAAACAATAGAAATGGACATCGGGTTGTTTCGTAGTGATCTCTGATTATCATGTTATATCTAGTATATGGTTTTGAACATTGTTGACGTCAAATCGCTTTCGGATGCCCAGGTCAGGGATGATAATCAATTCAAGATCAATAAACCGTACAATACGGAATATCTACTCAATGGGCACTGGTAGTAGGCAGTATCTACCTACAGTAGGTAGGTACCTACCTAGTTTCAGTACAACATGCCTACATACATGTACCTCGCTACATATGCCCGCCATAGTCTACCTAGTGTACGCAGATAGGTATGTAATCAAGCCTCCCGTCCCGGAAGAACCTGGCCCAATCCCTTCCGCGTCTGTGCTGCGCAACCCCTCCCCAGAGCGTTTGCCCGTTCGCTCAAATCAGACGTGATGCCTCGTCTCGACTTTCCTCGATGCGTCTCGACCAAGCTCTGAGACGGACTGATAACGTTGCAAGCTGGAGTAGAGCTTGCAGAATACCCGGTAGTCCATCGAAAGAGCCAAACCAGTAGTATATGTACGACCTACATGTGCCTAGGGGCACTACTGTACATACTTCAATACTATCCCAACAAACCGATGGGGTCTAGCTATACGAAGTACATACCTACATACATGTAGTATTACATCGCCATCAAGTCACGGTACAGGGCTCGTTCAGTCTGTTCCAGCATGCTACAGTACTACCTACATAGTACAGATGTATGGGAGAGCTGGGTGGGAGAGGTGTGAGTGGAGGTATGCAGGGCGCTGTGCACACTTTTCCGAACCAAGTCAAAGGAGCTGACAAAAAGAGAAAGGCGGGAGATGCATTCAGAAAAGCATCAACCGCTTCTCAACAAGGTTCTCGGGTCCTGCAGAAACGCATTTGCGTTGCTTTAGATGCTCGGTTCTTTGGAGCGGTAAGAATCTTAGGTTATGTAGGCCCGACAGGTGTGATGTCCAGATTACACAACAGATACTGAGTAAGGATATTCTGCAAAATTGGGTATCGGGATCTCACTCACATCAGAGCTCGGCTATCCGTTGGTTGTTCGGTTTCAACAGACAGAGAATTCAGCGACAATGCCTCAAAACTCAAGTCATGATCCGATCTGGTCGAGGGAGCTGATACCTACGATACCCAGAGTAGACGGATGACCTTATTCAATATTACCCGTACATTACAGCTACCAACCTCTTCAAACACGCAGGATAACTATAAGCATCTTCTATTAAACCCTGTTGCAAGGTTGCCGACCATCCTACGATGGCGTCGTATACCTACATGTAGGTTAATATTCGTGTGTTGAGTACGATGTGCCATTCCAGGCTTGCATTGAGCCATTGGCCAATGGAATGCGTGTTGATTTGTGCTGAGATTGCTCCAAGCATTCCCTCATCTACAACTCGGGTCATCGAATGATGATCCTCTAGGTAAGGCCAATCCACAGATATACCGGCGGGCCGCCTAGACTTCTATCCGCCTCCCAAGGCCCTATTAATTCTTCACAGTTGGTCCCAACGAGGGGTGTCATTTGATGGGCACAACGGCACTTGCACCGTGGGCTGTGGTCATTTGCCATGTAGTGTAGTCATTGAATAGGCTCGATGGATTATGTATACCCACAAAGGTTAGCATTCCAGATGAGAAAAGGGGCGAGAATACCGGTTCCCCATCGCCTTCGTTTATGCGTCTTAGACAGCAGATGTACACTGAGATCTGCACCAAATGCTGGCGTCTCGCGTACACAGATTTGCAGATTGGGAAAAAAAAAAAAAAAAAAAAAAAACATACAGAGATGCCAATACCTAAGTAGGTAGGTAGTCATGATTTGCACAGCATGAAATACACTAAACCAATGAGGGTATCACGTACGAAGTAGCATACCTTCACCACACGTGGTGGACAATGAAGAGCCCCGGCGTGGGCATCCCTACTCCTCCTCTGTACCTAGCAGTACCTAACTACCAGCATAGGGACATATAGGCACTAAGTACAGTACCTACATTAACTACATGTATGTAACTTAGTAAATGGGTACCTACATATGTACATATATGTAAGAGCAAGGGACCATTAGTCTACCTAGGTAGCTGCAACTTGCCAGGTCAGGAAGCAACACTTCTTCTCTCGGACAGACTGACCTAGAAAACGTGTTTTCGCCATTGCTAGCTTCTCGGAAGCAGGAACCTTCTATTTACCGGGGAAGGGTTCTAGAAAGAGTTCAAAATGTGTGAGCGACACTAGCGATGCTTACCTACTGACTGACTGCAGCGAGCGAACCTCCAGCACCGCGATATATGTAGTTACTTAGGTACCTACTGCGATGTATACTACGAAGTAAGTACCATGTGGGTATCCAAGAGGGCAATCGACAAGGAACAAGCCTCACCGAGTTCATCAAATATCCCTACTTGGTATATCTATATAAAGTTGAATATAGATGGTATTCATTACTGGCCTTGTATGGCTCCCATTGGTCACTACTACGCTACATACTATGTATACACAGTTAAGTACCTAGTGGAATAATGGCGAGGACGCTTGAGCCTCGCCAGTGAGCAAGGAAGAGCCCGGCCAATACTACAGGGAGATAAGAATCATTCGATTACCAGACTTCGGTCTGGCCATCTGCCTACACAGCGATCTACATAGAGTAGTACACTATTTAATAGTTAGGTATGCAGCTGGACACGAGCGAAGGTAAATAGCCGGGGAGGCCTACCCGCAAGCCTATCTGCTGTATCTTGCATCTTTCTACACGAAGTGCATCTCTCACATAGCATAAGTATGTACTTCTTGAGAAGGAGTGGTTTCGGTTTCTTACCACCGGGATCAAGATAATCCCGTACTACTCGTACTAACATGGCAGAAACTACTACCTATCATACAACTTCAACATACACGCACGATATGAAGAAACTACTATGGTAGGCTATTTACAATTAGTGCCATAACCAGACCTATTGACACAGTTGATGGCCTACATAGTACTCTCTATTTTCAGATGTAGCATGGCTGTTTCCAACTTTGTTGAAGAGAATTTGGAAGAGAGTGTGGGTATTAGCAAGGCTATTAAGTACCCAGCGTTAACAATCAACAGCAACTCTCCCCGGCATGGGATCGCCTGCATTGCTCTAGCCGGAACAAGAAAGCTTCTAGATACGTAGGTGCCTTTAAGTACACCTTTGGATGGAGAAGCTACAGCGGAGCACTGAGATAGGTGGTGTCTGATAGCAGGCTGTGAAGGAGAACAGCGGAGCGGGCGGCGGAATTCTCTTGAACAGACTCGTTAGAATTTGTCCTGACTATGTAGGTAGTACGGTCACGGGGCTGTGGATGAACAATGATCGGACTACTGCATTTTCCCCAGATCGCAGATGCTGGGATGCTAGCCGAGGTTACAGAAACCACTATACTCAGAACCAGCAACCATAGTACCATTACTCTGTGAAACTCGAAACTTAATGCATCCTCCTCGACCGCCGGTTGATAGAAAGTAGCTGTAGGATTCGATTCCATGACAGATAACGGCGACCTTCGTGGTTGGCACTAGGAGTGTGTACACTACTGTTTCGGGAATCTAGAAATCGAGTTCAGGCAAGTACTAGCATCATTGGAATCCTCTTCCTACTTGGCGGGCACTCACTCTCTCGTCGACCTTCATTCACACATACTTAACGCTACATGTACTAGCATAACAGAACCGCCAGTGTGTAGGTAGGCTGGGCATGACGGCAAAATACCCAGCTGCTTGGTAATCCGAACGCAGCCGAGCTGCCACGAGTTTATGCTATATTAGGCCCGATACGGACGACGCGGGGGATAAATGCACACGGCATAAACTACAATGCATCTCATAGGAATGGGACAGACTAGGTATGTTGCTGCTAGTGCGTGCTTTCTAGCCTATACAGGACGAAGTGGCATGAAAGATGCCATGCCCCGAGACTCGCAGGACATCATTCAAGGGCGAGGTGTGGTGTCACAAGAGACTTTGATTCAACGATACTTCGTACGAAAGGTCATTGCTCCAAGCCAGTGATGAATGCGTAGTGTACAGCATGCTGACGATGTTGTACAACCTCAAAATTATCTGGATACATGGTATCGTATGTTCCACGGCCTGGCCAAGCGATGCGAATCAGAATCAGATCTTAATAAACATGCGTCAATACCCCTTCTCTCCTAGCATTATACCACCTTGTTCCTGAGAGACAGACCTGACGGCGTGATATGGGAAGACAAGGGATATTTTCGTTTATCCTAGGTAAATCAAACCAACCAAACCCCCGACTTGTCCGTCACCGCATATGCCATACCCACTTCCTCGCCGAAGAGTCTCCCGACGCCAATCCGCTCCTAGCGGTCCCTGTCTCTGGTTTCGAACCCCGGGACCTGTACAACACCTCGTATGCTGTATGTAAGATGAGGATTGAGATTACCCATGAGCCAGCCTACCTGTAATTTTCGTGCCACTGCCGCAACGAGCGCGAAAGTTGGCCCCTCGCACTCGCCTGAGAGAATGGACTGGAAGCCCGGGTGTTGGACCGAGGCCCACCCGGCGACGGTACCGGGCGTCTGAGACGCGACGCCACATCTCGCGACCGAAGCTAGGTCCGTAGCCCGCTATGTTGGCGGCTGCGGTACGGCCATCTTTGTCCGCAAATGTACCATGAAGCTTGTATTTATGTTAGCAAACCCGGGATGCCCAAGACCGCAACCCGCCCATCATCTCTCTAGATGTTGCTCAGCGTATATTCGTCCGCAAGCCCAAACCCTGGTTTCAGGGTGCCAGCGTCGATGAGTATACGTATGAAGCCCTCAAGCAAGCCATCAGTAGACGATCAGTGGACATTGCTCTGCCGCACCGCGGGGCCCGAGGGGACATTGTTTCCCATGCCAATTGCTATTCTAGTCTCCATGAATACTTAGGACTACATTGATATACACTTCGCACGAACACACGGACCTGGTTCAACTTACTCCTACAAATGATCCCGAGCTTCCCGGAATCAGGAACCGCAAAGATATGTATATCATAGTGTCTCATCACCACCACTCTTTGCTCCTGACTTTCTGCGCTCACTGTAATAGTCACGGTTGGGAATCGCCAGTGCAAGATTGAGCTGTATTGTAAGTGGTGTAGAAATGCTAAGTGCCTTGAAGACCTAGAAAAGCGTCACCTCCAAACCTCTCAAAGGGGGGGGAGTGGTGTTGGTGATTACTCACTCTGGACACCAACTGGCAGCACATCCATACTCACTCACAATACTAGAGAGCGCCACAAGCCGGTTCTCAGGAAATGTCATTAGCTAAAGGCATAAGTATTTACTCGACAGCCTCTCGCCACAACACCATTCGAAGTTAGCAACGGTCATCTGGCGTATGACTTCCGAGAATCTCAGAACTGCGATAGGTTATTAAATTAAACCCTTGGCGACAATAAAAACTTCAAAATCAAGTTTAAAAACATAATACAACACATCTCTTACCCTTGAAGCGATATCTGCCACTGAAGGGTAATCTCGCGTAAGTAGGAGAACTTATCAGCCAGTCATTATGGATTTAGCGGGAAATTGACGTTCCCTCTGGCACGGAGAGAAAGGGCCAAAATTGTTGTAACAAATACTCACCAGAAATTTTGAAAAATCTGTCAGGCTTCTCCGAAGTCTCCCATTCGTCGCCATCCTCATCATATCGAATAACACTGAACGAACAAGCCAAGGTCCGCGAACGCCAGTATTCGTCAGCTTAGAAGCCACTCCTGAGTAACACCCCTCCCCGATGGAGCAGCTCAATCCGCCCTACGGCATTTCTGTAGTCCCATAAGGTCATCTTACTTCAGAGCATTAGAGGTAGAAGTACCCCCGTTGCGAGCCGTAATAGTCCTGATGTAACAGATGCGTCACGCGAGCCAGGCCCTTCGTCTCAAACTCCCCGACCAACCCATCGTCATTACGCGTCCGGGTTGCTGCGACTGCGAGTCACGCATACTGGTAGTGATCTGCCATATTTGCGGATTCCCACTTCCAGTCGTCACCGGGAGTCTACCCAGACGTGCTTGATGTTGAGCTTGACGGAGAGCTCCTAGGCATGCGTGATGAGCCGCAGGTAGCGTATAGTTTTCACACGAAGCGGTGGTGCATTTTCCAATACGACAGCTGTAGTTCTCCTCGAGTGTCCTTACAACTTCTGGTTCGCCACAACAGCAATGGCTTTGAGCTGTTTGCCTTTCTGACGGTGTCTCTCTCGTAGTATGCAGTGCTTTATGATACCTTTATCGGACTCGATCTCGACGTATCGTGACGGTAGCGAGACTTGCTCGACGTCAAACACCTCGCTATGCGACAGCGTGACTCTACAACTTGGAGGATAGAGGCGGCATCCGCGATGCCATGTACAAATCGCGTCGAAGCCTGGCCATTTGGTGATATGAGGGAAGTGGTTGTTTTCGTGGCCAAAATGACAAGGCTTATACACATTGGCAAGAGTTGTAAGGTGCCAACTAATATTTTCGAAACGCACTGAGGTATGAACGAGAGGTTCTTGTACGCTCATATGGATTGCCGTACGGTTGCTGAAAAGGAAAACCCCCTAGTATCTTGAGAGATAGATGCCGGCATACCTAGAGCTCAGCCAGTCCAAGTCTTCGAGGCTGAAGTTGATCCGGGGGTTTCTTACATGGATAGCCTCGATATTCATAATTTCCTTAGCGAAAAGCGTGTATATCGAAGCTTTCGCAATACATTATATCGGACGCGACGAAAGGCGGCGTGTTGTTGAGCATATCAAGGCTGTGTAATGGCGACAATGAGTGCTCATCCCCTCAATCATAGTGACCCTTGATTGCAGCCTTGGTCGCAAATTCTATTGTGACCATCGGCTCGCCTGAGCGCTTCGTGGACTATTCTCGCGAGGATGCCAATAATTTCCCATTCTATGAGCTTCTCAATGGATTGCTTCGCTTTGAGATCATAACAGCGGTCTCTCTCGAGGTTGCTTTACTCGCTATTCTGTGGGCAGAGACGATCCATTTGGTCATTCCCTTCCATCGAAATGACCGTGTATACCGGCATTGCGTTATCCAAGCAAACCTTTCGGTCGTGCTCATTATTCTCTCGGTTGTATTGAAAGCAACTGGCAATGAAATCATTGCGATGCTCACTAACACTCAACACTTCGACGATGAAACGTCTCGAGTTGACGGTTGCAGCATATAGCTCATGGCGGGATTTCGTGATTTCACGGATGGAACTGATTACCTTCGTTGCCGCTGTCGCGGACACTGCTATCCATGCGGTGACAGTCGTGTTTTGGCTGTGGCTGTTACCCACATGAGCCAGCAATAGAGGCTAGAAAAAGAGAGATGGCCATCGGAGGTAGTACTTACTCTAGCTACGATCAGGTTGGCGTAGCGGGTTCAGTTGGTGCAGGCGCATAGGAAACGGTGTTCCAGGAACACAAGCGTATGAGGCGTCTGAACGGGACCAACTCACCGTGATACCATCCTCCAACATCAGGCTTAGATGTGGTGAAAGACTGGCAAGCGTAGAGAGCCGTTGAAAAATCATTACCGGCAGCCCTTGACTGGATATGGATTCATCCAGCGCTAGAGTGTATAATAACGGCCGTGTTCACAACTTTCTGCGTCATCGAGGTCATCTTCTTTGCTCTTACAAAGACACACACAGTTTAAGCGCTACCCGACCAATCCCGGGCATAGAAACCCCCGACTTGAAAGTATAGGTATTGTTGTCATTCTTCTACCCTTGGCCTGTCGCTGGAAAATCCAATATAGATTCTATGTTGCAGGCAAATGTTGTAATAAGATTAACAGGTAGGATGTCAGAGATTGGGGTTGAATCACAAGTCTCTTATTTAGCCTTATATTTATGCCACTCTCATATAATGATTCATATCGGTAGGTTCATGTGAGATATTCAGTAATGAAATGTATGGCTACTGCCAATTCCAAGCATTCGGGAAAACTAGGGTAAATATTGATAACAAAACCAAGAAAAGATCGCAACCCAACATGACCATATTTTGATGTCGATTCTTAGTTGACTTGACTCCAGCTAACTTTCCACTATCCTTCCATCGCAAGAAATTAAATATTTACTCTCCGGATGTCTACCTTTCAAATGACCTTCGAGCCCCTCAATGGTAGAGCCACACTCATCCTCAATTTATCGGGCCAGGCTCACATGAGCATACATCTAGTTTAGGTTTGAGAGATAGTTTCCCAGAACTCGTGGAATGGCATATGAGCAAGACATGGCCATCTTGCATGGATCAACTATAAGACAGAATACCGAAGCATGCTCACTGTAGTTGATTGAACATAATATCAGAGCATACTCTATCAAGATGAAGAGGTCAATGACATGTATTATGCCATCACGAACTACTCAATGTGAGGGATGTCTTGGCAAACAGTTGTGCTGGTCTTATTTTTTATTTTTATTTTTTTTTATAAGTGATCTGACAAAGCGGGATGACCCCTTGCTTACTGCAAGTCAGCACTTGCGTAAGCGGCCAACAGAGAGGCCTGGTAGTCGCCCTCATTCCCCTCCGGAGGCGTTCTACAAGTGGCACAGATGGGAAGATTCTGTAGGTAAGTAGGTGGCGGCAAGACTTACGAGACGGACCGTTGCGTCCACCCGAACTCTCAACTTGTTGAAACTCGAACCAACCACGTACCACCAACAGGATGGGTTGTTATCCACTACGTGTAACGGAACTCATCCGGCGGGCGATAATATGTGGTTTAGCGCAACGAGGTTCGTCCAAAAAGACCTTGACCGCCATATCTAAGATCTCGGAACGGGACCGGAGGGCCAGCTTCTCGTCCGTACTTTACGGTGAAGGATAAGAAAACATTGAATAAGAATAACGCAATTGTACACTAGGCTAATGCGACCCCGAATTGGCCATTTTTAGCATTCGGCAACGTTGGTGAACTGCTGCAAGTCATTGAATGACTGCCTTGCATTTTGTACACATAAGTTAAATTAGGTACCATGTGAGACAGGTCTCAAAATTTGGTGGCAATAAGATGTGCAGCCATACGCAGGAACGAGCAGATCGTCAGGAGAAAGCATGATTAGATCGATATTATTATCAGCAGCGACCAGGCGCTCGGGTTGGTGGACGCAAGGGAGAAGGGAAAAAAATTTCCACAACGTACGCTATCTTTCAGCAGCTCAAACTGCAGGGACACTAATTTTGGACCTGTCAAAGGTGCTAGTACTCGAAGCAGCTTTCCGTCAAAGCCGCGATGGGCCTCAATGGGATCTTGACGTCGAAGGGCGTTATCGTCGCATCATCAGTGACAAAAGCGCCGTCTAGTCGCAATTTGCTTTAGTACGATAGCATTACCGCGCCGACATCATCGCAGTGGAGAGGTCCTTGGCTCGATACAGTAACGTGGCCAACTTTTCCCATACGACGCTGAGCTAAGTCTACCTAGTGTGCGCACACTACGCGGGGAGCTTCCGGGTGAAGCTCCACGTGCGCTAGGATGCGTACACTTCGTAGACTACTCCAACATCTTGTTCCTGGTCTCGTACCATGCCGAATTCAAGCCCCTGCTCACTCATCACTACAGTAGCACGTACTGTGTGACAGGCTCGTTCGATTTCGGGTTGCCGGGAATATGAACTAGTGTGCTCGATGCAACATCGTCGACTACCTATGCAAGGGAAAAAAAGATTCCGGACCTGAGTGCGACTGCGTACCTGCAGAGATCCATGCTTCAAGTAGAGGGATATATATATAAGTAGACACCTACTCATAGAATACCAATACCTTGCATCATTGTTGATTGTCTGGTCATCGTCTTCGAATCCTCGAGGCCGGTACGATACTAAGTAAGTCTAGCACGTCAGTTGAGTGGAAACGTCTCCTTAACACTAGGCTGGGACTGGTGACGAAACCTTGGACCAACCTCCAATGCGGAGATGAAGCCTCCACATATTGCTGTCATGCGTGATTGACTCGGAAAATGCTCAAGTTGCTATTAGGAGATAGAAATGAATCTCGGTATTCTGCTTTAACATCGACATCGATTATCGCTTTCCTCCTGTAAGATAACCTAGTGTTAGGTAGTATGAATTATGAATGATACGTGCTGCTATCCGTGTGACTGGTAAGGGCCAGAGCGTAGTAGATACCAGTTCCAACCTGACCGAGTTGAAGGGACAGCCACTCATGCGACCACTTAAAGCGCTTGATACACGTAGTTTTGGTGGGGGGCTTCTCTAATGCTCGAAATTCTATTGGGTTTCTAGAAAAGCGGACAGACCTGGCCGGTCCTTTGCCGTGGGAGATTATTTGAAATGTTCCATGCCCACGGCTGTCAGGTCGTTGGTGGGGCAGCGAATCTCAATTGCTGACGGCTCTGACCCTAGAAAGGGATTATCTTATTGAGGTGGTGGGAAGGAGACGAAAATTTTCAAAACATTCCCTGCCTTTAGTTTCCTCGATCAATCTAGGGATGCGATAACCAACTGTCAAAAGCATGGTGTCTATTAAATCCTGAACGGGATCAGCGTTCTATCTGCTAAGTATACCTACCTACACTACGAGTCTACACTACACCACACCATACTATGGAATGCCTGCTTATTGTGAACCTGGTTGTCAGCCCCCTTTTGGATCAGCACCAGAGGCTCCAGCTAACACCACGCTATCTCATCTTGAGTAGCTCGATCAGATACCACGTACTCTACCTGGATATCCCTTTCAAGGTGAGGGACTCTTATTCGCAGATCAACTTTAAGACCCCTCAATCTTGTACTACTATCTACTAGTAGTACTTCCACCCATGATACTTGCACAGTCAGGATGTCTACATGCACCGCTCTGCCCCGCGCCAACAGACAAAACAACAATAACAACAACCCCTCAATTTATATGACAAGGAGATGATCGTAGCAGGCGTCAAACCTACACTACGGTACGTGGCAAGGACAAGTCTGTCAAAGACTCTGACTTTTCAAGGGGTAACCGTGGCCAGCCACGCGAAGAATCGTGCGAGGACACCCCGAAGTTTCGAATTCAAAACAATCCACCTTCATCTGAAGTTCTAGAAGGTTACTTGCCGGGTAATAAAACAGCGTGGGGTCGTCCGAGTCCACCCAATTTCCTATTACTACATATACTTCGTAGGTAGGTAGTTCGTATTAGCGAGGCGTACCTACTCTAGTACCACATGGTGGACTAAATCTTGGGAGCAGCATCTTGGGAGAGATCTTTACTTTAAACAATGCCTTTGTCAATTTTGAAGATAATCAAGAGGACCATTGATTTCGTAGTATCTAGTGATTGTAATACCGGTACTCCGCCTGTAGATATCACGGGGACTTGCTACTCTGGTATGTAAGAACTAGGTCACTCACGAACACCTATCATACATATACTTGAGTAGGTACGGCACAACCACAACGGCGGAGACTCTTGCTGAGTGATGACGAGGGGAACGAACGGAAGTGAGGATGGCTGAGGATTCGTGCTTTTCGTTCGCAATAAACTGCACGAAGGGACGCTTTACCTACTGTAGGTACTTACTAGTCCTGCTGCACAACTAGCATAAGAAATGGTGGCGCAACCCCCGTCCTCTCTCTCCACCCCGGAGTTCTGTAGGTAGGTAGTATAGGTACGCAGCATGAACTGTGCTGTGTTGCGTTGCGCTACTCTGTACTACACCAGTCCCTTGATAGCCTTGCAGAAGTGTGAGAAGGAATGAGAGAAGGCCGGAAAGAAGGCCAACTGGAAGCCTCGGAAGAGCACGCTAGAGCGGTCTGGCATTCAATTTCTCGTCGGATGGGCGCGATAACTGCCAGTAACTGCCAGTACTACTTGGTATGTACAAGTACAAGGCCGGATAGAGCTGCAGATTCCGCTACTCCCAATACAGAAAGCGGCGGGGATGAGAGCTCTTGCAGAACTTCTGGGATTTGGCTATTCTACAGCCAGAGTGGGTCCAACAAGAAATGTCCGGTTTACCCATTGAGAGGTATGGCTCACCAAGACTTTATAAGTTTAAACAGCTCTAGAATACTTAAATAAAATGGAAAAAATATATAGTTAACACGAAGCATTTTACTATCGTAATCACCATTACTGAGTTAATTCTTATAGGTATATTAATCTAGTTGGCTGTTTTCCAGGCTTTCAAAGTTATAGGGTCTTGGTGAGCCATGCCTCTCAATGGGTAAACCGGACGTTTCTTGGTGGACCTACTCTGTACAGCTTATAGCACCAGCCCAAGGTCACGAGCCACAGGGTAACGGGCCCTTTTGGGCTTACAGTGCTGCGCTTTCTTTTGCTCTAAGCGCACTGTATACGACTGAACTCGACGTTTGAAGGATTTAGTGTACCAGGCAGAACCAAGGTCTGAGCGCGCTCTACCAGGCAGACCGCCCAGAACCGCCTATTACAAAACCTAGCAGCATAAGTATAGATAGTCTCGTGAAATTGGACACCACCACTCTTACATTAATGAACGAGTGCACAGTCTATGTGTAGTGTATTACCTGAGACACTAGGTAGCTACCTACCTCACAGAGTAGGACTAGGTACAGGATTGGAGTCTATCTTTGGATTGCGCGACGGCATTCCCGCCAGCCTGTCTCCTGCAAGGTACACACTGTATAATTTTATCCAGCCCACTTTTCCCTCACTTTTCCCTGGCTGCCCAGGTAACAACAGCTCACAGCCTCCAATTCCGAGTTTCTCCTTCACATAGGTAAGTTGAAATATAGGTAGATAGAGAACATCGTGCGTTATCGTCGCACCTCGCCTCGTTGCACCACTATACCGCCTGTTCTTCACATTACAAAGCGGTGAAGGAGAGGCCATTGGCATATGTAGGTGCTTTGCCTATTCAGATATAGAACACCTCAGACCGCCTGGCCACAGCAGCTGGGGAGAGGGGCGCGGGGCATGTTTTCTACCTCTCATAGGGCATATTGCTGTTACACGTAGTGCTTGCTTCAGGGGCCACGAATCCACTGACCAGCTGCTGAGACCCCACTGGAATCCCAGCCCAGTGGCCCTGTCACCCCACTAAGATTTCCTCGGGTCATGTTGCGCGGTGGACTGCATTCCCTCGAGACCCGTTGAAGATTTCTACCCTTTACTCACCTTCTAGTGTAGAACCCAAAGATTGTCTCTATAATACGTGCATAGACAAGTGATGGGTAGGTTAAGGAGCTGTAGATATAGTGTATTTATGTAAGAAAGACAACACCAGCGTGATAGCTATGTAAGCTGGAGACGAACATATGTATGTAGGTAACCGTACTCTCTGCAATCGCTAGAAGGCGGGATCTCGTAAGCAAGTTGGTAACAAAGCCCGGAGTACCCGGTACCTACCTAGTAATGACCAAAGCATAGGTACCCCTTACCTATAGGTACTGTTAGGTAAGGTAGGTAGGTAAGATAACAGGTGCTGCACTCACAGTAGTGCAAGCGTTACCTACTTACTAAGTATGTAGATAGGTACCTACCGGTATGTACTGAGGAGGAGGAGGCAGGTTGCACTACCACATAACCAGCTCTGACCAGCCATTCCTAGGCTAGGATATTTGCCCCGCCTCATTCCTGATCTGAACAGACTCACCCGATCGAGATACTCGCCGAAGCCACACCAGCACCCCACCCGACTCTGCCAGCTTCACTTTCGCGAGCAACGAACAACTCACCTCCCAAGCCACCCCACCTCGACCGACAGCCCCATCTCGCGTCGTCGCGCTCAATGCGTGCCAAGCCAAGTCGGAGACACTGTATCTATACTGTCTGCTCCTAGCCTCAGCACTGGTCTGCCCCCCTTCAGGCGTCGCCGAGCAAGTAAACCCACGCTTACTCCGTGCCGTCTCACGCCCTCATTTCCGCTGCGCACTGTACATGGGCACTGTATAGCACGCAAACACACTGTGCGTGTCTACCTAGAAGGTGTACGCTAGCTAGGTAGGTAGGTCGGTCCTTACAGCGTGCCACACCACCCCCTCCCTCCATCCTCCCAGCGTACTTAGGTAGGTATTTACATGCACGCTGCGGGGCCAAGCAAGATAGGTACCTGCCTTCAGTAAGTATACCACCTACATTACAGTGGTACCCCTCCGTAGACCCGCCTACCTACCTAGGTACCTACCCTTTGGCTGGCTCGCTCCTTGTGCACACCCGACACTGCAGAGTACCCCCCCAAATAGCTAGTATACAGCACCCTGTCCTTCTGTACAGCACAGCACAATCTCGTTCCCTCTTTTGTCCCCTCTTCATCCCTCCCCCCCCCATCCCCTCCTTTTTTATTTCCTGCTTTTTGCATTTCTATTCATCTATCTCTCCATCTCCCATCAACCCCTCTTCCAACTCAATCACCAACCCACGATTCTCAGCAACCCGCGTCGCCCTGCTTCCAAGGACGGTCGCACCATCTCAGATACCACAGCGTATCGAGACAAATCCACGGCCTAGGCCGCGACTTAATTTCCCACAGCATCCCATGACCCATATAGCCATTCAAATGACCAGCTACGTCCAGTCGAGTCAACAAGACACACTTTAAATCCCACGGGAGCGTGCGTGCGTGCGAGCGAGTAGAGGAGCCAGGCGATTTCAACTATCAGTCTGAAGTATTTTTCGGAGCAGTCGGCCGCCAACCAACCCCAGCCAAGCCAAGTCACCGTCGTTTTCGTCGTCGTCGTCGATCGATATAATAAATCTTTAATACAACGTAGTTATTATCATCCATCAGTCAACGCATCCGAGCCCAACAACGCGACAATCAGCCAAGATGCCTGGCGCAAGCGTGGCCGTTCTTCCCACGTCCGCCTCATCAACTCCGGTCGCCCGAAAGACCTCTCTCACTCAACCAGAGCGCAAATATAAGTGCCAGTTCTGCGCAAGGGCTTTCAGCAGAAGTGAACACCGCAGCAGACATGAGCGGTCGCGTAAGTGGCGCGCATCCTTTCTTCCTTCCTAGGATCACCCAAATCATCCTACCACCACCCCCTCCCTCGACCCCTCTTCTCGCTTCGCAACTTATTGTTGCCGATGGTGCGACTCGACTACCCCTCCACTTCATGATTCATGTGACGTCCCTTTCTTCAAACTAACTTGACTCATCGTAAATAGACACGAAAGAGCGTCCTTTCAAATGCATGAAGTGTCGCAGTACATTTGTGCGGAGGGATCTTCTTCTTCGACACGATCGCACCGTCCACGCCAAAGACGGAGGTGTCCCTCTCCATAGCGACGGAAAGCGTCGCGCTGGCGGTGCCAAAGCCCGAGCCATCAACGGCCCTTCCAAGTCCATCGCTCTGGACACATCCACTCTGAGTGAGCAGATAGAGGCTAGTAGCGAAGGAGTCTTCGACGTGGAGCACGCTGCTATGCTGGTTGCCGACCTTCATCACAAAGCTACAGCCGCTATGCGAGACAACGACGCCGCAAGCCCATACACGCCAAGCCCAACTACGACCTACCCTACGAGCGGTGCGCCGTTGATGGATCCCGCCGTCTACCCACCTGGCAATGCTCCCCTTCCCCAGAACGTTCCTTGGGATGCATTCATGGCGCAGTCTGTTGCTGAAGTCAAGGCTCAATCAGCTGCTTCTTCTGGCTCTGGTGGTGGTTCTCGCACGTTTGAGTCACAGCAGTCCTTTGCTAGTGTGAGTACAGCCCATGTACATGCCATTCCCTTGCCAGCTTCTACTGAATACAAATACAATGGTCTCTTAACTGCCTTGCAATCCATGATCAACACACTTGACCCTACCAGTATTGGCATTTCCGCTTCTAGCAAACCTCCCACATCTAGTTGTCGGATATCGCAAGCTGACCAAGACCAGGCCTCGGCTGGATTCAAAGCTCCTCAGGTCCTCAATGATGAAGAGCGCAATATGATATTAGACAACATTCGGGCTCATGACAGCGAGCACGCCATCCCGGAAGGGTTCCATGTTCCTAATCTGGGCTCGATGAATCGGTATCTAGCGACTTACTTCGGACTATTCCATCATCACCTCCCTTTTCTGCATCCCTCTTCCTTCAACGTGACTCAAGTCTCGCCAGCTATTCTCCTTGCTGTATTATCCATCGGTGCGCTATATGCATTCGACCAAGATCAGGCATACATGCTGCATATTGGATCCAAGGTCTTGGTGAATCAATTTCTGCAAAACAAGGAGAACTTCAGCTCTCGAAAATGTCCTTTATGGACGATGCAGAGCTCGCTGTTGAACATGATCTTTGCTAGCTGGAGTGGTGATCCGAAAGGTCTCGAGTGGGCTTGCTCTATCAAGAGTCTGCTTGCCAATATGGTTGCGGGCAACCGTTACGAGTTGAAGCTACGCCAGGATGCTCGTGACGGCGCTCTCCCATCCCGCTCTGAATGGGTAGAAGATGAAGGCTGCCGTAGGACTTACTATGCTGTGTACATTTTCTTTGGGCTGCTGACGTTGACCTACAACCACACCCCTGCCATTAGCTTCAACGAATTTGAAGATTTGCAGCTGCCATCATCGGAGGCGCTCTGGAACTCGAAAGTGACCGACGACCAAGCCTGGTACGAACAGTTAAAGGCGTCTCCTGGAATTACCTTTATGGTTGCTCATGATCATCTCTTTCAGGGTGAAACATTGAAGTACAGTGCCTTCGCAACGCGCGTTATGATCAACACGTTGTTCCTCGAGGTGTGGTACCAGAAGCGCAGCCCCGAGGCTCTACAAGATGTGGTCACTGAGTATAAGCTTCGGCTTGCTTTGGAGACGTGGGAGAAATCTCTTGATCTTTGTGAGCCTGAGGCTGACGCCGTTCCCCTGAGTGCACCTCACAAGGGCCATCCGTTGATCTTTAACGCACAAGCCATGTACCGCAATGCTCGTGCGCGCCTTGAAGTTGATCTCAAAGGTGTGCAAGAAGCACTCCGATACCACGATCACTATGAGGTCGCTGCGGCGATGTCTAAGGCTCGTGATCGCGTCAAGCGATCTAGCGAGATGATCAAAGTTATCCAAGAGTGCTACAACTGCATTGAAACCGCCGTTCGTCAGGGCGTACGCTGGGTCGCCCGCACATCACCCACCAACTGGAGCATTGAGCACCCCCTCTGCGGCATGGACCTCATGATCACGCTCACCTTGTGGCTCTACCGTCTGGAACATGACGAAGAGCCTGCTACCGAGGAAGAGATGGCCATGTACCACAAGGTTCGATTGCTGTTTGAGAAGGAGTCCGAGGGTACGCTGACCTCGCCGCAGCTCAGTGGCACCGTCGCTCACCTTTGGGGCTCCATGCTCGATGAGGTGGTAGTCTGGGGGTAAGTCTTTTGAACTTGTTTGGGAAATCTTGAAATTGCGGCTAACATTCTATCATAGTATCACGAGGCTCATGGGTGAATCCTTCCGTCTACACACGCAGGCACTTAACGGTTACGTGGATGACGTAGAAGCATCTTCTAACGTCTCGACGCCGTCAATGATTTCGCAGGGGGCAGATGAAGAGAGCTTGTATTAGTATGATGAGACCCACGATTTTCTTTTTGTTTGGTTGTTTTTCCTTGAAAACCCACGGATGGGGAAGGTTTAATTCTGCGCATATACCTGGTCGTTTTTCCTAGTCGTTTCGTTCGATCTCGTAAGGACAGGCGCCGGTGGTGGTTGACTCTGGAGTTCCGTTGTGTCTGTGTTTGTCTTTGCATCCAACAACGTCTGCATTTAGGGTCACTGGTAATGGGGGGGACTGGGATGGCAGACTAGGCTCTCTCGGTGACCTGGCGGAAGAGATATCAGCGCGACAAGGCGCACATAATGTCTGATGCAGGACTGGCTGGTCCGTTGCCGGAACTTCTCTTCCCCTCTGTTCTATTAGCTACGGCATTCATATTTTTGTTTAATGTTGTCGTCAATTTTCCATTCCGTTGCTCTTATTTTTAGCCTGTGCTCTCGTCACTCATCTATCCTTTTCGTCTTTCATGCTGTTCTCGCTCTCTCCTGCCAGTTTGTCATATACCTTGTTCTACATAGTGACCGTGGCTTTTCTTATCTTTTCGTTCTCCTCTCTTTTGGTTTCCTTAACACTTATTTGGTCGGCACCCTGGCCCGTGTCCTGCCTTCGTAATAGAGCTGGGAGCCTGGGAGGTCTGGGTTGTGAGGGTTATGATGGGAATATGCGTGGCTGGCGAGCAAAGCGGAAGGAAGCACCGGGTGCACCAAATTGATCGATTTTGAATGGAATTTTGCTATTGTCCAAATGTATAGATCCATATTGAGCTAGTCGTTACAAATGATATGTCATCACTTCTCAGCACTAGGCTTCCATTGCTGTTTGTCTCCAGACTAGTTTCGGAATAGGAGAAGTAAAGATGATGAATTTACCGTAAATTTATCTTGCCTTGATGTTGAGTTCTTGGGGGTGTATAGATGCAGACCTTGATTCAAAGCGTACTGTTCAGCATGTTTCGATAAGTGTTTTATCAAATGATCCTTTACCATTGCCTGGGGTCTTGATTTCAATTCCTGCTATATAGAAGTTCTACCATTACCAGGCACACACCAAGTAAGTATAATTATCATAGCTTTGAAGTGACCGTATGTACAAACGGTGCACACAGTATTGAAGAGAAAGGTGGAAAATTAAGCTGTGATACCAATCACCATGGTCAGGTAGCACCGTTCCACACTCCCGCCGGTCATGTTTATTGCGTTTTTTTCCCTATTTCATTTCATGTTTTCTTTTTCTTTCTTTTTGCAGGCGCTTCCCCTAGGTAAATTATATAGATATGTGAGTATGTAGGTACCCACGGTACGATGTATCATGAGTGCATATGCGTGTCTATGTGTGCGCCCGCCACGTCTCCATATATTGGCTGTACCAATATTCGCATCAGTATGTCTACCTACCTGGCGTGCGTTCCTAATTCACCCCTCGTATTCCTCTCCCAGGTTGAATCTCTCGTCTCGAAAGCCCTTGCGTGGTCATTTCCCTGCCCGACCAACCCGTAGCCGATTTTCGGCTTCCGTAGGTGCTGCTGTCTGTGGTGGCCTTCTGATCAAGATGTTGCATCCCGCTCCAGGTCGTCTTGTCTATGAGACAGCTACTTCTTTAGATTATACTGCATGCTCTTTGTGCTCCTTCGTTTTTCCCTAGTTTTCTCATCTTTTTTTTCTTTCTTTCCTGGCAGCACCGTTGTTGTTTCAGTTTTCTGAAGTGGTGGCTGCACGGACAGCGCAACTGCCTTGATTTGGTGTTTTGCCTCCTGCTCCGCCTTTCTTCCCAGTATTAGGGAAACGTTTGTTTGCGTTTCTTCTGCGTCGTTGTGTTCCGTATGGGCATATGACCAGTCAATAGCCTGGACGGAGACACCGTGTTCTGTATCCCCTCGCTTCCTCTCGCTTTGGCCTCGATCTCTTGCTCGTGCACCTATCGCTCGTTTCTGGTCACGGCATATGCCATTGTCATCGCTCGCTGCTGCACGGAATCGCGCGCATAGCTAGTCAGTAGCACATGGGCTGCAGCCAATACTATGAAGCTCCGACTATCAGTACAAGCCTTGGTGGCTTCTTCCCGGGTTTTCGCTGTCTTGTCGCTTCTCTTCGGCTCAGTGACCGGTGATTGCGAATGTGGATACTCGATGACCACGAGCTCTGACAATGTCCAACATGTGTTCACCGATCTGCATGAAACCGACTTCATCCACATCGACATTACGGGCGACGGAAAAGGGGATGCTAGCCATGGATGGGCACCACAAGGGTACAACATATCGAGTCAAGTATCCCGTGGCCCGTTCGGCGAATCATTCGCCGTGCGAAATGTCATGTCTAACACTATCAAGAACCCTAAGATATTCGATGGTCCCGGCACTCTTGGCCTAGATGCCGGCTTGCTTCTCCTCGTCCGAAACGTCATGCAGGATGATAGGGTTCCCGTGTCCGAAGTCTCCACCACAGGTTTGGATTATTTCTATGGCACCTTCCGGGCCGGCATCAAGACTACCGATGTGCCGGGAACTTGTAGTGCTTTCTTCTGGGTAGGTATCAGCCCAAAGCATGGCACGACGGGATACGTTTCTGTTGAGCTCTGGCTAACAAGCTGTTCTGCCGCAGTACCAAAACGACACACAGGAGATTGACATCGAGTTTCTCTCGGCCCAATTCGACAAGGAGAAGGGCTTGTTCCCCGTCAACTTCGTCCTCCAGTCAAAAGAAGCTGCTGCTGCTGGTTATGATGCCGCGAACACGACCGGCCTGCGTCGGGTGAATCTACCCTTCGACCCATCGACGGATTTCCACGAATACCGCTTCGACTTCTTACCTGGCAAGGTCTTCTTCTACGCTGATGGTAACCTGCTTGCTGAGGCCACTGGTTCCGGAGTCCCGACGACGGCTGGGCATCTCCTGTTATCACATTGGAGCAATGGGAATCCAGGGTGGTCGCATGGTCCTCCAACTGTGGATGCTGTCACGACGGTGAGCTACGTCAAAGCCTACTTCAACTCATCGCTCGCGCAGCGCCATCAAGATTTCGCTTCGAGGTGCAAAGACCCTTCGGCAAGCGGTGCGGTCTGCGCTATACCCGACCACAATGCCACCTTTTTCTTTAGTGCCGGAGATAACTTAACGCCAAACCAAACTGAATACGGCGGTGCAGGAAACGAGGGGGACGAAGATAATGATAATGGAGCTAGCGAGTTGGTCGCGAAAGCATGGGTCTTTTGGCTTGCTTTCGGTATTGTTATATTTGCCTCTTTCTAGGGGCGAACGATTGGAGACTTGTCTATCTGCATACAGCGCTTAAAAGAAGAATGAGCGCTGAAACTTTGTCATGGTTGCATTATCTCACTGGCGCAAGTTTGCATATTATACGGGGTTGCCTCTCTGATTTGTTTCATTATTCTCGTCTTTTCCCAAAATCGTATAATGGGTACGCTTCACTACGAGGTACGATTGGTGGATTAGATATATATGTCTCTTTCATGAGTTTCTCTGTTGTTCTCTTGCGCTGTCTAAAAATCTGGGGTTTAGCTAAAATAGGATGGGCATTGAAGGGCTAGTATTACCACAGATGAGAAGACGATGGGAACATCTACCCGTCTAGGCAAGTATAACAGGCAGGCAAACGTTCAAGTTGCGGATGAGCTTTACCATACGGTGCATTCGCGCACGTAGGGGCTGACATGTGAAGAGAACGCTCGTGATAGCTGCCTGCATGTCTCCTGTCGATCAGCTGCTGCGTTGTCTGGTCACACTCGCTCCCTCATGAACGAGCGAGCAGCGAACTTAGCTACCAACCCCCACTAAATACTACCTACAAGGTCAAGGACGGGCTTACCTGGTTACTTACATGGGAAAGGGAACACGCCTCCAACCTACATGCATGGAAGTATGTATGTGGGACGAGGGGTCTATCGCTGTGCGTAGTGCAGGATCGTTACATATGAATTGTACTAGTTGAAGGACCTAGGTACTAGGTATCTACAATTGCTTTCGGACCGTCTTGGTGTAGAATTTATGCGATGGTTGCGTGATGGTTATGAGTATGATTACACGGTATGAGGCTAGGTATAGGTATTGCTGCTCATTTTGTTTTGTTCATTTTCTGCGAGATGGGACGAACTGTACTCTCGCTTAACGGGTGCTGCACAGCTCGGTCATGAGAGCTGTAACATTCCTAAGTTCTAAGCCATTCAAGGTAGTACACATACTATTAGAAGACTGGACTTAATATATGATCATATAAGTAAGTAACTAAGTTTACATTGAAAGAAACTTGCTACTCTGCGGAGCAGAGGTGAGAAGAATAGAGATATAACGGTGTATTTCACAGCAGATTTTCTTGATAATGTAGCATGAGTTGGCACCATCATTTATTGTAATGCTACTTTACGCGGTACATGGTAGTCCTCTTATGAAGAGATCTACGTGACGTAGTTATAAGCGTAATGTTAGCTAGGTACAGATAACTACTCTTCCTATTCTCTAGGTAGATATACCTATGTACTTGAATATAGAGCACGTTCCACGAGGGTCATGTCATAGTAATTCGTAGTCACAGCAGCTACAGTACCTAAGTAGGTAGTTTACATTCCGGCAAAGCAAGGCGTTGAAGCCGAGACTGGGCAAAAGTTGGAGGGTTGCGGGGAAAGCAGGATGGGTCACACGACAACCCCCTCCCCTCTCCTCCCCTCATCTCATCTCCTCTCCTAAGATTGGAGTTGGGGAAAAGCCGGGGTAGAAAGCTCCCGGCCAGGCAGATACCTTACCTAATGTAAGTGCCTACGTAACCTAGTGTCAAAGGTATCGACTTAGGTTAATTAGATTCACGATCTACCTACTGTAGCTACGCTAGTAGGTATACGCTAATACGTGAGGTTTTCCTCGTCTTGGTGTAGTGCCCCGTATTGTGCAGACACATGTACACGAGTCTCGTGCGAATGGGGACGTCGAACGTGCATGGTGGGGAGGCCACTGCATCCTATAAAACAATACAAGTAGGAAGGTATAGTATATACATCCATGCCTCGGCTATGACCCTGCTACTGTGCCTAATATAGGTAGTCGGTTACATGTATATGAGCCGACGTGCGTGGGAGAAGGAGGAGGAGGAAGAGCAGCGTTCAGCGATCTGCTGATACCTGAGGAATGCCACATTAGCATCGTAAATACGGTAGGTAGTCAGTCCGCTACAGTATATATATATATATATATATATATACAACGGGTGTAATAATCCTACTTCCTAGCAACTACCCAGGCAAGTAAGTCAAGCAAGTAGATTAATCAATTGTATGGATCCGGGGAAGGGGACAGGAATATGGGGAAGACCACCACGTTTACTCTCTACCCACCAACCAACCTACCATACCAGGAACTAAATGGCGAGTCCACGTGGATTGGTTGGTTCCATGGATATATGGAGAGGAAGAAGATCGTCCGCCGTAGACCGCCGCTCAATAGGCGTGTACATAGCGTAGTAGTATCCTGCTTTTAGAGCTCGTGATGTTGGCGTTTCATGTGGCACCATCACTCAATCATTCCACATATAGACGCAGCACTGGTACGTCGTCCACGGGCCTATTGAAGAGGCTAATCCCCCGCTAGTAGTGAGCTGAGAGACATAGTTTCTTCCGCTTTGTTTCGTTCGTTCCACCACGGTATGTGCAGGCGCACTCATATACGTGCATGTAGTCGTGAAATAAAACATACCTACATCTATCAACTCGCGGAATGTCCGCTGTCGAATACTCCGCGACGGGTCCATTTGTAAGGGAGCGGTGCAGTCATATGCCAGAACAACGTCGCGGTGGGATGAGTGCGAGCCAATTCAGACGATCAGTGGCTTTAGCCAAAATAGTATAGGATGGGATAGGGAGTGAGCCGAGCCTCGCTTCTTGAGCCCTGGGCTCTAGGACAACAGAGTAACATGCGACAGCGGCTCTGATGAGTGAAGTACGGCATGGCATACCGCACGGCTTGGCCGTTTGGTTGTCAGTCACGAGTAGTTGCCCAAGGTAGCCAAATGTTGCGACCTAACAACTCACGTAGCTTGGAGTTGCCAATGTCACGGTACTTGTGAGGGATTATATATATAAGCGCTCTTTGCCGTTGTTGATCTTCTCCTTATGTGTGAAGTCACATGTAAACGGGAAACTCCAATGATAAAGCCTTGGTTCAAGACATGGAGAGCGGAAAAGAAGCGTGATATTTACCTTCTCGAATCGCCTTTTGCTTACTTGCATTAGCTCCCACTCCAGCCTGTATATCTTGTCTTGCTTCTTTTTTGAGTAAACCTGGCTTTCTTGGGTGCGTGTGCCATATCCTTGGATCATGGCTCTCGTCCTCGCCTTGGTGCTGCCTTGGTCTGCTTGTCGTGTTGGTGAGGGAGTGTGATATTAAAATATGTGTTAAAGCCGCGGCGCCACAACACCACTATCGTGGACGGTTCAATACAAGATATCTCACTCCACGCTGCAGATTGTATTTATGCCACAGATGACAGACAGGAGAAACTGAAGTGGCTTATACGCGACCACTTTAGGCATCTCATGATACCTTAAGCCAAGCATATTTACGATCGCGAACAGGACCCAGGCCGTGGAAAGTCAGCGTGCTTCTCAGTAGTAAACACACTTATCAGGCTCTGTCAAATACCATGCAAACAAAGCCACACATTCTAGCTCGTCAGACCTCGTTTACGTAAAACCCCCAGAAGATATTAGGGTCAGGTTGACGCTCATCGTCTCGGCCCTTTGTAACCCCCTGAGATGATCACCTTCGGTCACAAGTGGCTTGTACGAAGCACATGGACGAGGCGCAACCCTAAAGACATCTCACAAGGTTCCATGTTGCTGTCTTCGTGGTGTCGATGATCTCTAGCATGATGAGTATGTTTTCTCATTTATAAGATGGTATTCATATTCAGTCTATATCGTTTTCCTCTGGTGGCTTCCTCTTCACGTTGCTCTCCAACTACATTAGCCCGTGTATATTGATCCAGTGTTTTCTTCGCGATATATACCATACATACTCTTAGCATCACTTTCCCAGGTTTGGATATTGCTTCGGGACTCGCAGATATACGGGATATAGTACGTCGGTACTAGACCGTTTCCCAACATGACGAACCCAACAACTCAAATTGCTCTCAAGAACACCACGAGCTCCTCGACAGTGTACGCCTACGTTACAGGTCTAGACATCAACAGGAACTACACCTACGCCTTTCTACGGTCCGACGGCAAGACGCTGTACTATCCTGAGTCACCATCACAGCCACTCCAACCTCTCGGGGCCGATTGTGCAATCCCACTAGGTGCTCCGGGCAGCACGACCACAGTTACGATTCCTCAGCTTGCTGGCGGCCGCATCTGGTTCATCGTTGGCGACAAGCTCACCTTCTTCCTTAACCCCGGCCCCGGAATCGTCGAGCCCAGTGTCACGAACCAAGATGATGTCAATTATAAGCTCAACTGGGGCTTCTGCGAGTTCACCTGGTGAGTAGAATCATCTATACGGTTAACTCAGTGGGATGAAATGGAGATTGTATCAATACTCTTGTGAATAAATATGAAAATTTGCTGCAACTAGTATAGAAATCATTGACTAACTTTGTCTTGTATAGTACGTATTCCACTTGCCCACCCCTCTAGATAGGGGGTTCAAATCTCGCACGCCAGATCAACATCCACTGACTGTCTATCATACAGATAACCAACAGCAGCTATTTGTGAACATCAGCTACGTCGACTTCGTATCTCTTCCCATCGCTCTTGAGCTCCGCAACACTGCGGGAAAGACACAGGTCGTCCAGGGCCTGCCCAAGGACGGTCTAGATCAAATCTGTGCCAAGTTGACACAGCAGGGCGCTTCTGAGAATGCGGCTTGGGGAAAACTTATCGTCAAGGGCGCCGATGGAAAGAACTTGCGTGCGCTGAGTCCCAACAGCGGACGTATTGGTAAGTCGTCTCTTGCTTCTAAGCCCCTCCATATACCTGTACTAGGCTTGAAAGGCCAATCTGCATATTCTGGGAAGAACTCGCGCAAAGCACATGCATTCGGTTTCCACCCTCCCCTGACCCGCTACACATACCATGGTCAGCCAAACGCATAAACAATAACTAACAGTCTATCTACTAACTCTAGCCAACAGCCACCTTTTCGACGGCTACTACCAATCCTACGTAGACCAAGCTTGGGCCAAATACGCCAACGAGGACCTCAAAGTGGACACGCAGGCGCAATGGGGCGTCGTCACAGGCCGTGTCAACGCCAACGGCCTCCTGAGCTTCCCCAACGTAGGCACATTCGCGAAGCCATCAGCCATCGACATCTTCAGCTGCAGCACGGGGCCCTTCGGGAGCTATCCTGTAGCGACGCGCGATCAGATGGGGGCTATTGGGGCGCGCCTGGCCGCGGCGCTGAACCGCACGACGCTCGTGTCCAACGCGAACCAGCCTGACGCCATCTCGTCCAACGGGACCAATAACTACTACAAGGCGAGCCCGACCAACCACTACGCGCGCATCGTTCACAGCGTCAACCTCGACGGCAGGGGATACGCCTTCCCCTACGACGACGTCGTCCCTAGTGGGGCTACGGGACCCGATCAGGCGGGCACCGTCTTCGATGGATCGCCGGAGTTGCTCACTGTTACTGTGGGCGGGCCGGCGAGTGGGAGTGCAAGGGAGGGCGGGACTGGGAAGGATGTGGTTGGAGGCGGAGAGGAGAAGAAGAAGAAGAAGACCAAGACATTCATGGGTGAACTCGAGGGATTCTTCAAGAGGATGATGTCGATGATCAAGGGAGTCTTCCACAAGTGAACGCTGCTTGAATGAGATGACTTACCCACTTGTCTAATCATTCGGTCTATTGACCTTCGCCAGCTGGGTTTCTGGCGACGTCCTTCGACTACCGGGACTATCCACGCTCTTTTTCTAGCTACTTGAGGTTCTAATGTTGATGGAGTTTGTGTTTTCTGCTTGCTTTACTGATATACCCACTCGCTTTGCCTACCTGCTTTTGTCTGGAACTTCTTCCTTCCTGTCACTCGTTCAGCTTCATCATTCATTCATTCATTCATTACATATACCCTGCCCACTTCACTTCGCTCGTTCTGGGGAAGTTTCCCGCTGGAAGGGAACTCTTGTATCGGTTGTTTATGATTTGCATACTGCTTCATGGCTATTACATTCATTAGTTTATCACACGAACCCTTGAAAGGGGCTCACTGCTTACTTTACACATTCGTTACGCCCACTCATCGTTCACTGCAGTCCCTCACTCATGTATATAGATTCCCACTGGGCCACCACCTTGATCCAGCTTTGTATATATATAGCCTACTTGCACTGTATATAGAAACTTGCATATTTGAACCTCAAGTATTATCTCGTCGTTACTATTAACATCCGAACACCGCATTTAGCTTCATTCATATTGTTGGCTTATCATTATTGTAATCATCTTAACGATTTAATCTGACTTTAGGGAGCCTCATATGATTATACAAAAGTCGAATTCGGGTTTGAGTAATCGTTATTTACTCATTCGTTCATCCACCTAATCACTCATTGATTCCTGGGCACTGCGCCCCAATATCCGAACAACTGAACAAGTACTCATAACCATTTCCCACTACAAAAATAAAGCACATCTCAGGGGATGTAACAAGAAATTCCGCTCAGCCTCATAATCCGCCTTGACACGGAAACCCATACATTTCCGGCATATTACAACTCAAGCGGGTCCCTCATCTAATCCTCCCTGGCTATTGCCCAATCCCCTTTGGCTTCGCATCTTCATCCGTAACATCATGCAACATGATCTTGGTCTCCGTCCGCGGCGTATTGCCTACACACCCACGGCTCCAGTCGTAGCCAATCGCGTAGGCGAAGAGGCTCCCGTCGCGATTAAACGAAGTGGCCGTGACGGCGGAACGAGGTGTGCTTGCATCGGTGGTGTTGCCGGGAGAGGCCATGACGGGAGGGTACCCGCGCAACCGGTGATGCGCAACACGGTCCCAGAAGGAGAAAGTGCCGTCAGACCCAGCTGTCAAGAATGTCGTCGTATACAGCGGGTGGAACTTGACGTCGTTAATGGCGAAGACGTCGGTATTCTTCATCTTCTCGCCTGTGGTCTCGCGGTGGCAGCGGAATGTGAAGTTGATATTCCTGTGAGAAGAAGCGAGAAGGCCGATATGTTAGGTTCTAGTCCATCGCGTTTAAGATAGGATCGTAAATGGATGATATATAAGGACATGGCAGATTTTCGCCATCCAAGAAGCGATAATATGTGAAGAATGCAGGTGGAATTTCAGAAAAAGGGTATATGCATACTTTTCATCAGCCTTCTCCACAGCGTTAATCCCACATCGACCTTCAATGCCGGCCGTAGCCCAACCTTTCCCGTCAGGAAAGGCTGTAACGACCTTGGTCTGATGTTTAAGCGGCGTGCGCACAGTCTTGAGGAGTGTTGTCGGCTTCTTGAGATCCACGAGGTGAATAAGCATATCAGCCGTCGCAAAAACCAGCAAGTTCGCCTTCGTATCGAGCGAGTAGACGCGCTCGCCGCACTGCAAGGTTGCAACCGCGTTACCAGGCCGCACCCTTACATCCCAAAACTTGACGGTCTTATCCCAGGACCCAGAGACGACAATGGGGCCGTTGGCGTCCGGCACGGCGGCAAAGCGCACGTCTCGCACAGGCGCCGCATGCGAGCCGAGCACGTGCTGCTGCCCCGTGGAGGCATCGAAGATGCGGATCGCCTTATCGGCTCCTCCTGCGACGACCGCATTTCCATCCTTGATTATTACGTGTTAACAACCTATCATCATGCGAGATACCTTATTTTAGAATCAGATAGAACGTGTATAGATTCACTCACCTAAGTACACCAGGGTTTTCGTTCATTTCGTTGATCCGAGTTGGAGGACGAGAATAAGCTGTAGGATTAGTAACTTACCTTAGCCCAGTCACAGCTGAAGACGGGCGCTTCAGCGGCGAGGGTGGCGACGCCTCGCACCGAATGGGTCGACGCGACGTCGTAGATGCGCACCTTGCCATCCCAGGATGCGGCGGCGAGATGATTTGTCGAAGGTGACCATGAGAGACACTGGATAGTATCCTCACCGTCAGAGGGCAGTGCGATATCGCTGTTGAGAGAGCCCAGAGCACCCATCTTTGTGTGGATGGGTAGGAAGAAATGCTGAAGTTTGGATTGGATTGAGCGAGTAAATACACCGGGACGATGTCTGGAGAAGTAGAGGGCAGAATGAATGAATATACGAATATATAGAGAAAAATATATAGAGGGGCCCTACTCCAAGCTTACAAATACGTACCCTGTTCAGCCTCTGTTACTGGGGGCGCTGTTGCCTGGATTTTACATACTAAGTACACATGTAGCAACTTATTTACCTTGGGTACCTGGATAGGTATATATCATGTATACCTATATATATACTACGGTAGGAAATGTGAGTGAGTTACTATCAATAGCAATAGGAAGCCCCAGAGCAGCATGGACATCCTTCGCTGCGCTATGTGGCCGACTTCAAGAGTGTTTACATCATTGCATGCGTATTCGTTCATTGTTGGTATAATGATGCGGGTTAAGGCGTGCTTTCGCTTTTGCTCATCGTGGGCGGACACGCTCGAATGATCATTGAATGCGCTTGTCTCACTCCGTCTACTTATATCTACAAATACGTAGCTAGTTCTTATATGCTCACTCTCTATGAGAGCTTGACAGATTTGACAAGATTCGTCTTCAAACCACTCTTCTCTCCCGCATAGCCACCCTTTCCTGGGCCACCTGAGTACACTGTCTTTTGACTCTTGAGTTTCTTCAGCTTGCTTTCGTACGCGAGCTTCTTCTTAACTGTTTGATGGGTCAGTGGTCATGCGCAATTTGAACACTACCAGATATTTGGGCCGGGGGGGGGGGGGGGTTGATGCGATGGCACATACCTCTAGGATTTCGCACTTCCTTCTTCCTCTTAGGAGCCAGACCCTTATTCGCTTTGATGGCATAGGTGATCTCTCTCCGACCATCAGGCCCGACCTTCTCCACCTCAACTACACGATCAGCAGAACCTGCAGCAGCAACAGCCTCAGCCTTGGCTGCCTTTACGTTCTTCCGTTTGTTCGAGGCTGCTGCGATCATGTCGTAATACTCCTCGTTCGCTTCATCTCTGATGGCCCTGGCTGTCTCGTGATCCTCGTCATCGCTGCCCTCTCCCAGATCGGCGCCAATGTTAGAACCTTTCTTGCCACGCTTCTCAGCCTCGGCGTTAAGACGGGCTCGTCTGTCCTTGAGACGCTCTCTGTATGGAATATCCATATCACCACCAGCATCCCGACCCCCAGCTGCTCGGCGGTTGGATTTCTGGGCAATTTGTGACGTGTAAAATCTAAGACTCTTCTTTCTAGCAGCCTTTTCAGCGGCCATCTTACTGTCAAGATATTCCTCTTCTCCAAAATCCGAGTTGCTGTCCTCTTCAGTGTCCTTGAGTGCAGTCTTCTTCTTAGATATCTTCTTAAGAGCAAGTAGAGAGTCGAGATCAGCCAACGAATCCTCAATTGCCTTAGATTTGCGCTCTGCTTTTGCCTTTGCCCTCTTGGCCTTGTTAGTCTCTCTGGCTTGTTTAGGCACCACCATTTCGTCATCCAACATGTCAATGTCTTCGTCTTCCGGTGGTGACGGTAGTGACTCAGCAGGCTGTGCAGGTTTTGAGGCCTTCAAACTCTCTACCTTCTTCCAGGCATCGCGGCATTCTAAAAGAGTACTCATAACTTCATGTTCTCTCAACTCGGATGGGTCCAATGTTTTGGCAACACCATCACCGTCTCTAGCCGGCGATGTTAATATGCCAAAGTACATGGCTAGTGTAGCTATTAATGAACCAAGAACTCGATCTATTTTTGATGAGATTAGTGATCGGGATAGGAGAGGCGCGGACAAGGACGCCATACTTACATTGCACCACGGCCAAGCTTCCGGGCTCCTGGCCTTCTGCCTCTTTTTGAAACTCAACTAGCCGAGGCTGTAGCTGTAAAAGCTCGTCGGCGAGGAAAGGAAGTTCCGGGTAGCGGGCCTGGAGTAACCGATTCCTCTCTTCTGGGCTCATATCAGGAGGGATTTCGACTTCCTTGAGCACTTCGGTAACAACTTCGTCCTGATCCGCATCTTCAGCTTCGCCAGCCAGCCATTCATCCTCGTTGAAAAAATCGGCTTCAGACATCTTGGCTAACTTCTTCTTCTGCAAGCGCAGAGCCTCCTTTTCCTCTTCTTCGGCATCTACCGTAGTCTCGATCTGATCGGCATCGTAGTAGTCCTTCCTCGACGAGCCCCAGTAACCATCGTCATGTTCTTCCTCGCCTTTTTTTTCTTCATCATCGGAATCATCGTCATTTTGTCCCTGTCCAGATTTGCCTGGCTTCCGTGACTGTTTGCGCCGAGGTTCGTCGTCGTCGTCGTCGTCGTCGTCGTCCTCATCGGAATCGGAATCTTCTGAGTAGGCTAGGATCTCTTCGTCGTCGTCTTCTAGTAACTCTTCGGCTTTTTGGCGCTTGGTCTTGGGCCCCTCGTCGAACATGATCTCGTCGTCGTCTTCCTCGAAACGCTCTTGGTCGTCCATGATATCTCGATAGCTGGATACCGGGCCGAGTTTGCCATCTTTGGGGTCGTACTCCCGTGGACCAGACGACCTGCCGGTCGAACTCGCCTTTCTCTTCTTCCCCATCCTGACGATTCGCGCGTCGCGAAGTCTTTGTTTGTGGGTTTTTCGTTATAGACACAGGCCAACGAATGAATGTGCTGGATGAAAGAAGCATATGAACTTTTTTCTAGAGAGATCTTATCGGGGTCTGATTATCGCTCTCACTAATCCCCACCGGTCTCCACTCATCCCACCTTTACTAGGTACATAGGTACATACCCAAGATGATATAATTGCACCTACCTAGGTTCTGCTAACTTACCTAGGTAAGTACAATACCTAGGTCTGAGTCCGAGGTATGTGTGCTCTGGTCTGGTACCGGTACGATCAATCAATGATAGTATCAACATGGATGCAAATTCTCCCCCCTGTTCTAACGGAATGAATTTCAAATTCAAAAGGCAATCTTTCACTTCAAGTTAGCTTAACTTATTAATTGTCTAACTATCCACCTTTTCTTCATGGACATTGTTTCACAGCCTGTGTGGATTGTCGTTTCTGCCGGCCTTGCTGTGCTCTTAATAACCGTGGCAATGGGTTCAGCTTGGAGTAAGAACCAAATGCCCGTCGAGGGCAAGGTGAGTAATAGAACGGCCTCCTCGATTGATAGATTTGATAGATGGGTGATCGGTGATCAGATGCTAACCTCAATTGTGTGCTTTCAGACGGTGCTGGTCACGGGTGCGTCTGAGGGCATGGGCCGCAGTGCTGCGCGACAGCTGGCTGAGAAAGGTGCCAGCGTAATTCTCGTCTCGCGCTCTGCCAACAAGCTGGAAGAGGCCATGGCACATGCGAAGGTACGCATATCCTTGGTCTACTACCTCAAGCCACACAATTCTTGACTGATACCTTTGCGTGCCCAGGCCGCCGCACGCAATCCGCAAACCCAGAGATTCCACTACATTACCGCAGATGTTTCAAAACCCGACTACGCGAGCTCCCTTCTCGCGGAAGCAATCGCCTGGAATGATGGCAAACCTCTGGACATTGTATGGTGCATTGCTGGCAAGTCCACACCCGACTTCTGGGTAGAGGCCCCGCTGTCAATCACGCGGGAGCACATGGATCTCAACTTCTGGGGCAGCGCCGAAATGGCCCACACCGTGCTGCGCCTGTGGTGTGCCCCCAATGCTCCTGTGGTGCCCGAACCAAAGCACTTGATTTTCACTTCATCCGTGCTCGCCTTATTCCCTCTTATCGGATACGGCACCTACACCCCCGGCAAGGCGGCATTGCGTGGGCTAGCCGACACGCTGGTCCAAGAGCTCGAGATATACCCTCAGAAAGTGAAGATCCATGTCGTTTATCCTGGTACTATCTCGAGTCCCGGCCTAGAGCGCGAGAATAAGTCGAAGCCTGAGATTACAAATATCCTCGAGGAGACTGATCCCATACAAACCCCCGACGCTGTGGCTGCCGCTGCTATAAAAGGTCTGGAGAAAGGCCATTACGCCATCACCGTCGCTTTTCTGGGCGATGTCCTTCGCTGGAGCACTCTGGGCGCTTCACCTCGCAATAGCTGGGTTATCGATACCATCATGTCATGGGTCATCTCCTTGGCCTTGATCTTTGCCCTGCCAGATATTTACAGTAAAATCCGGAAATACGCGAAAAAGAATGGGCATCCGATTAACTACCGGAAGAAGATTGGTACTGAATGATAATGGTGGTGACAATGGTACAAGAACGGAATCATGTAACAAGTCCTAATGTATAATAGCCCATGTAAATCAATATAGATTTCACAAAACACTTTTTGAGGGATTCATTGAACGCTGCTTCATGCTAGGGGCCTTGGTCCTTGATTTTCTACCAAGGCGGGCAGTTGAACACACGTGACAATCGTGTAAAGTATTATCAACTATTTGCCACATTTAATATGTATACGTATGTAGGAAAGAAAACGTAGCAAGCTCCAGTGCCTAGCAACATAGTAACAACTAAGGTTACCTTATTATCCCTCAAATACCAGGTGCTGTTACAATAGATGTAATTTGGCTTGGAGTTATCAGTAACCCAGGTGTAAAGCACGAAAACTAAGGTAATGTAATCATGCTATCACATCGAAATCCATAACAAAAGTTCTTGGACAAAAAATAAATAGCTTTCACATCACATTTAGATTAGAATAGTGGGTTCGCACCGTTCCTTTTGCCCTCTTTTCTTGGATATATAGAACACTGGTTGGTTTATTCATCTTGTATCAACAATCCAACCTTCTCCGGAGCGTCCGACTTGACTCCGAAAATCCCCTGCTGGCTCTTTGGTATAATTTCGTTGCAATCATCCGATACTCTCACGCCATGAGCCCCATATTGCAACATATGATGGCGGTGCCTCTCCTATTTTATGCGTTCTCCTAGGCACTCCGGAGGCCTTAACAAAAGGAAATCAAGGTAAAAAGGGGTCAACGTCGCCGCCGATTCGTAATTAAACAAGATATATGGACCACCGCGGCTATCAAATACAATATCCTCCCACTTCACGGCTGTCTTGAATCTCATGTGGGTTTGGTGCGGCCCCGAAGCTTACTACGAAGCTGGAGAATACGGTCTTTGGTAAAACATGAACGATGAAGGGATGAATATGTTGGATAGTTCCGCACAAAACACATAGACCCATTTGACAGCTGGTTAGGGGTTACAGGTGAGTGAGTCATTAGCCAGATCTAAGGCATTACTGGCGGTTAGGAATTATACGCTGGTAAACACGAGTTTGTATCTTCGACATGGGCCGATACACGATGAACTAATCAGATCAGACCGCATAATCGAAGGTTTTCTTGGATGATGATATCTACCGAATTGTTAGTATTCAGCACTTTCTTTCAGTAGCCCAAAGGCAGTCTTACCATTAACAGCAGCCATAACGAAACGGATTTGTGTTGTATCAGTGGCGCAAGTGAAGTGCTATTTTAGACGAGATAATTAGCAATCGGAATCCGGATGTCACTTTCACTTGGAGGTGCAGACTCTAAGCTGGCCACAGCATTGATATTAGCATTGTAAAAATACGTACTGTGTAGATCTGTTTTGTCTCGTGTTGGTTCAAGCTAACGAAGCGGTTTAGGATGTAGTCGCAAGCGGCAGCATAATCTTCGCCGCCTTCGTAATCGGGAAAGTAGTTCTTCATAGGGCTAACCGGGAGCTTCTCCTTGAATCGATCAATCTTGTTCAGAAACAAGATAATAGAAGTCTTGATAAACCACCTTGAGTTGCAAATAGAGTCGAAAAGAGTGAGCGCTTCTTGCATACGATTGACCGTCTCGTCTTCGAACAGCAGCTGATCGTACTCTGATATAGCAACCAGGAAGAGAATTGTCGTGACATTCTCGAAGCAGTGAATCCACTTCTTTCGCTCTGAGCGCTGACCACCGACATCAAACATACGGTAGGTTAGATCGCCGATAATGAATGTTGTCTCGGTGATACCGGTTGTCTTGACTCGTGAGCGCAGGACATCTTGATCGTTGGGCATGTAGTCCGGCGTAGCAATACGCACGATATTATCGAAGTAACTTAGAAGGCATGTTAGTGTTGCAAGCGAATTGCCTCGGAGACCAATACTTACTATCTCGCTGAGTCATTCAATTGATATTCGCGGGATCGCTTGAAGCACTCCTGAACACCGCGGTCTTTCCATAGGGCTTCGATGGCGTTGCCAACTTCAGGAGGTAAGACATCGCCTTCAATTTGTGCAGGTTGCATAAATATTGTCTGTACATGATATTCCATGCGTTGATCCTCTAGTGGCAGTTCGAGTGATTCCATGGCTTCCAAGATGACGCGCATCGACTGAACGGTATTACTGAAGATAATTTCTTTGAATGATTCCCGCTCGTCGCGTGAATATCCGCCCTCGTGGATGAGCTTCATCTGTTTCAAGATGGTCGACTTTCCGGATTCACCAGCACCTGTTGAACGAAGTCTAAGGATACAGTGGCTGTCATTATGAAGTGGGAGTTACTCACCCAGGAGAAGCATCTTGATCTCATTGCGTTGCATCATCTTATCCCTCTTCAGTTGATTCTCAATCTCCTCATTGCGGGCCTTGCCCTCCTTCTCCTCCGTGCTCATTCCACAACCCATCTTGACGAGTACTAACAGGCCCTAACAAGATGTTTATTCGCAATTTATTATAACCGGGAGCGCAGCGATCGGTAGTGGTGAGTTAAGAGAAGCCGTCGTCTCGTGCTACGAAATGAATGTTGTGGTCAGCTAACGAAAACAAAAGAGCAGAGCAACCCGAAGCCGTAACAGTTGACGAGATGATGGATGCTTGGGTGATAGTTGCGCAAGTATGATGTGTTGAAACCCGCCCACAGCAGTTTCTTTCAGACTCGGCCAGGCTGATTGTATACAAAGCAATTTGTATGTGGATAGCCACAAGGCGGCAAAGGACCCAAAAGAATCAGTAAGCAAAGCCGTCGCCGAGTAATGGACAACTGTGATAGGCATACGGGCCCTTTGATATCGAAGCGAAAGTCGGCTTGTCCCTAGTCACCCTTGCAGAAACAACCACCTGGATGGGATACGCGCTTTTGGCGATACGTGTAGAAGGATGGCGAGAAACACGAAAATTGGTTGTAGTAGAAGAGAGTTGGATGCGACTTACCAAAGCAGCGACGCCTTTAGATAGATGGGAGGCGTTAGAAAACAAAGCGATAGGCAGATGATGGGCCACCAGGAAGAGAGAGCAACGAAGACGATGAGAATGGAATGCGAAGAGGGAAAAAGGAAAAAAGGGTGGTTCAGCGAGATTGTGACCGGGGGCGAAGACTGGATTGGGCGAGACAGTGCAGGGTGGACGACACTTACATGTACCCAGGCAGGTATGTACAAGGGCAGAGGCCTCGTCTCTCTGGGCGGCGTAGGTAACTCAGCCCGCTGTAATTGTACGCTAGCATGCACCCTCCAGTTCCATCCAGGTACCTAGGTCCAGGAGTCATGGACGCCAGGACGCCAGGACAGGATGGAATACATAGCTACATAGAGGTACCCTATCTGGTTTTCTACTAGTCCAGGTACAAGAGATAGCACCAATGACGGGCATCGCATACTTCCATTCACACTACCTAGGTATATTTGAGGAGACATCTACTGTAGGTAGGTACGCAGGTAAATACCTAGGTAGACGCTTCGAGTGAACAATATTACAGACCGGGCAGGAGAATGGACAGTGAACGTTCCAGATATTCCACGCGTACTACTATGTGTACTCCTATGTGTGCTACTATCTACATATGTATGTACTGTAGGCATTCTATGTATAGGTAGGTAGGTAGGGAACTGGTTTAACGGGTAATCCCTGGTGCTTCAGCTCAAACTCCCTGGACCAATGTGGGAAGTTCTATCGGCCATTGTCTATGTGCTACATTAGTGCGCTACCCATGGGACAATTCCAATACCCACCTACCATATGTACTTAAGTACTTGATGCTTGATACTGACCGTGACCCAAGTAAACTGTAAGCATCATGGACGACGCACCTGCTTTTTCCATCCAAAAAGGAATAGGGGCGCTTCAATGTGAGCCATCACTGCCGTTTGCATGACAGACACTCGATGTACCTTCCCAGTCTCGCCAGTTCAGGCACATGGGCTTGTTGATTGTTGGGATAAGACAGGTCAGGTCAGGTCAGGACAGCTAGGTCAAAGACGTCCAAGACAAGCAGCAGTGTCCTACTTGAAGATATTAATTTACTATGTACTTACACTAGGTACCTATGGAGGATAGGAGGATGGCTGGGGGGGGAGGTGGAAAGGCTTTTCAGGGGCATGATCAGACTTGGGGCCCCGAAACGGACAAGTGCCATGTCGCAAGAAGCTGCTGCAAACTGCAAGGAAGAGCACAGACGCTAAGCCTAGAACGACTTAGCTAAATGAATAGTGGTGCGGTTGGTTGATGAGCATCTCCAGAACAAGTCTAGAAAAGGAAAGGGACAAGGCGTTACGATGTAGTGGGGTTTAATTGCTTCGGGGGATGCGCACTAGTAGAGTGTACCTAGGTACTTCAACCTACTTCGTAGACGAGCAGAGACGGGCAACTCTTACCTTTTGCCCAGCAGATTCCCGAGGTCTACACTACTCTCCTACTACATACAGAAGTACCTAGGTAGGTAGTATCTACTCAGACATCCCACAGACTACTACGTTAGTGTAGCGTACCGTACATAAGTAGGTATCTAGGTAGGCATAATGGTAGGTACCTACAGTGCTTCCTACAGTGCCTCAGGTAGACCCTCGGCCCCCCTACTATAAATGTACATAAGACAGACCCTAGAATGATATACATGAATAAGTACCCAGCATACTTGCCTTAATACTTGCCTCGACGGTCGAGCTTCGTCTCAGACCTGCTGAAGCGCATTGTGTTCACACCAGTTCATACATGGTAGTTAGGTAGATACCAACGAGGCCTCGATACCAACAGATAGGCCATCTCGGTATGCGATTCCACATCTTCGATTTGGTTAGTATCTGGCTACAAGTGCCTACCTGGGATACAATACTTGTCAGTCGTCCATCCACTGACCCACCTCCACGACTCATTTGATATCAAGACAGATAACGTCGGATTCTACATGAACGGCGGCGATATAGAAAAATCATAGATAGCTTACTTCTACCACTGTTCACACGGATACTACACTACACGCGCGATCCACGATATGTCTGGACAAGCATAATTGACAGTTCTGCTTGCATCTGGTAATCGCCTCGGAGACCAAAGAGCTGGTCACGAGCAAACAACTGGCGTCGCCTGGAGTGGAGTATCTAGGATACTACCCGTAGAGGAGAGTCTGAGATCTGACAAACCTGACAGGAATGCTTGGACTACCTACCTACATATACATAGTATGTATGCTCATTTGTCGACCCCGCGGGCTCAGACCTTGGTTGCTATGCTGACTGCCGATAAGGATGAGCATCCTTGAGGTCAAGAGACCACGATATTATCCGTCTCCAGATCCTAAAATCTCGCCCTGGGCAGCAATCAGTAGCTTCGACATTCCTACGATTCACATGTGCAACGGTTCCCCGGTCTCCCTTCCATTACACTGTTTCAAGGGAGATAGATGCTCAGGTAACATGTTTTCGGTAACCGCTACTGTACCAGGTCTGAATGACTACTGGGGTGTTGTTGTATGGTGTTTTGTTCTTTTTCTCAGCCAATGCTGTTTACACTCACGCCACCAAGTCGCAGACATGCTGGCACCCCTTCAACGCTACCCACCGAATGTGATGAGGATATGCTTACAATCTTACAAACCAAGGTACCGATATGTCTACTCGTACCAGTACTAGGTACCCAGCAACGACTTGCAATCGTAATCAGTCGTTTGCGCCAGGTTAGGCTTTACCTTTTTGTCCAAACCAAGCATTGATGGCAACCAAGATACATCCACAAGTGGCAATGGGTCTGTTTCCAAGTTTCTAAGCAGGTTATGTATTCAATCAACCTACAGCGCAATGTCAATGCTACTCGACAAGGAAGTTGATCTGACAAAAAGCCTCAACACGGGACCTAAGTAGGTAATCTAGTAATACCACACAGCTGCCGACGTTGGAGCCTATCGTAGATGAGAGCTCCTCACCTCTCTGGCGGTGTCAGCAGCGTCATACTTATTTATATCTTCCGCCTGCCAACTTGGAGGGTGAGGTGCTACCTATACATGATACGGTCCGGTCAACAGCCTTAAGGCCACAGCTGGGTTACATACTGTACATTAGTAGAGTCAGAACTAGCACCAGCCTTTTCCACGAGGCAACAATTACCTACCTATGTTGTGACAGCCGATGGCACACTCGATTGCCAGTATCCAATCGCGTCCTACGGTGGACAACCCCGGAACCCGGCCGCCCCGAGTTGCTAGTTACCACTCTAAGACACTAGGAAACGCTAGATTCCGGACTCAACAACTACCTGTGCATCGCGGTGTAGACACCATAGCCACGTGGCCAGCGTTAGCCTACAGATAGATATGTAGCTCCTTTTACGTGTACGTTGCATCACCGTGAAGCTGGAGTTCCTGGTGGACAGCGGCTGGCGGTTTTCCCGGGTTTCGGCAGATGCAGCTGGAAAAGTTCCTTGTTGCTGGTGGTAGGATGCGCTCGGATCATCCTAAGGACAAGTCGGCAGCACAAGGGAAGAAAACAAAAGAAAAGTACGTTAGCGGCGAATGTATGCGCTTCCAACTTTGAACATCTTGAAGTATGGTGCGGTAGTACGTCCAATCAGTCCATAAGGTGAACGGTTATACTGTACTTCGTATGGTGAGGCAGATGCCGCCAAGGTCAACACCCCAGCATCTTTGAAACATCTTCAAGGCCAATCCGGGTAACTCTTCTTCAATGCATTATGTTTGACTTTGTTTTTCCGGCTATACAATTAGGAGATATTGTTACGCTAGGCTACAATATGAAGAGCTTGGTTCAACTCAGTGTCTCAGGCTCCTGGAGTTATATAGTACAACAATCATGCGCGTTTTCACTACCAGAACCAGGTCAGCTAAGCGCTCATACATTATTAGAGTAGGTCTCCGTCTTTGCTTAAAAAGGCATCTCGCTTTTATCTGTTAAAGGATAGTGGCAGACATAGCGGAATAGATCTCACGGCAAAACACCACGCAGAACCGATCCTCGAAGCAAGTCATTCAATGTGCCAGGGTAAAATCCAGCTAGTCTAAGAATTTGGTACGAATGATCTGCAACGGGACTGAATTTGCAAAACTCCCCGCTCGAAACATGGTTCGCCCAGCGACTCAATAGATTTGAGACGAATACTACGCTGATCCGCTTTGCGCCAGCAGGGACGGTCAGATTTTCGAGAGCGAAACTTCTGCTGAAGTAGTGGTACCGTCTATCGGATATAAGTAGGTGTGTGCGAAGTAGGTAGTCTACTGTAGGCAGAGGTGGGATTTCTGAGATGTAATCTAACTACGCACTTGCAATATAAATAAACATTTTGTTTAGTACCGTATACTTCATATGAGGTAAATATCCAGCAGTGCATATGGGTACCATGTACGATACAACCAAAATAGAAATAGTAGGTAGAGTGTAGTCAATCTCATCATTATCGTTCACAAGATGTGAGTAGTGGTCTCAGCACCTAGAGTTTTAATTTTTTTTTTCTTATCTCCGCCTCTTTCAACGTACGAGGTATTTTGCTAAGTATGATATTTGTACTCATGTTCTAGGCTTTGTTCTTGGTATGCTTTCGAATCGAATATTCTTCATGTGATGGATAGTCTAGATGCTCTACCCACTCATTGGACATGTCTAGCTCCTGTTCTATCATTGATTAGGAACACCATGCCAAAGCATCCCCTACTAGTCTTGAAGAGAACCATTTTAGAGTTTGAAGAAATACAGTGGTCGTAATGTAGTCGGAGTTTTAGCTCCCTCGCTTATAGTATAGTCTATCTACATCATTATTACCAACGATGTCCCACCCAATCCAAAGTCAGGTTCATGATCTTCCTTCTAGGCTAGGGACCTAGTTGATACACTACACCACAACTAAGTATAATTATGCCAAGTACGATGTACTGTCGTTACCTGGGTTGTCAAGTAGATAATCTCGACAAATGTGACGGTTCCTGTTGTCACCGTTTCAATGCATCTGCAAGAAACTTCAATTCCCGAAGCGTACATATTCCTCCTTGTCGTCTGCTCAATTTAGACTTGTAAGACTCGACCGGCTCGCATTCCCCATGCATGGGTTCTGTGCCATTGCCGGCACAGCAGGTCTCAACATGCAGTGATAGGGTTTAATTACACTGCTTCCACGCCGTCTCTGGGCGTCAGCCCAAGACAGATTCCGGGCAAGCCCTGTTCCAACACGACCAACCCAACCCAGCGTATATCGTAGCCCCCTATTGTAGGTTAGTCGGGTCAACTGCGCCGAATGGCGAGCTACACCTGGTCTAGCGGCCGATCTCTCCACGATTTGCTAGATCGGCGCGCATAACTCAGTCCTTACGCGCAAAATCGTAACGACAGTCAGGCCAGGATTGATTCGTTAGGTTGATGCTTCGCTGTGCTCAGTCTCGTATGCTCCATTGCTCATTTCGACACTTCTATATAACACTCTTGACGTCCAGAATTGCATAATGTATAACGAATCTGACGATATCGAGCTCCACCGGCCGTACGCTGACAGGGGCTTTGGGACGATAGGCGGCTCAGGTACGGTGTAAATATCTTCTCCTTTACCCCTTGATCTTCTTTAGCATACATATACATCAATTCACTGCTGATTGTCATCGGCTGTTACTTACGGTATCGATATTCAATAGACTTCAATCACGCACCCGATCCCAAAATCAAAGCCGAATGCGAGAGATTACGTCGTCAAGCGAGAGAAGCAGACGATGAGAGGAATAAATGCTTTCAGGAGGTACGTGTTGTCTGATAATGAATACTCAATCATTCATTAAACCGGAGTGTTTAAACGAAGAGTAGTCCCGCGAGGCATATAACAATGGCGACGGGGCCCGCGCGAAACAATTGAGCAATGAGGGCAAGAAGCATGGTAAGGAATCGGATGATCTCGACGAGGAGGCGAGCAATAAGATATTCAAAGCAAACAACCCCGGATACGAAAAAGATTTTCCTTTGGAGGTGATGGATCTACATGGCCAACTTGTCCACGAGGCTGTGAAGAGGGTTGCGGACCAGATTCAGACGAACCAACAGAACGGGCTAACCCATCTTCACGTGTACGTATGCCAACATTCCTCGAATGCAACATGACTTGTGCGTGTAGTGACATAAGCTAACATGCCCAAACAACTCTGTCAGCATCGTCGGAAAGGGAATTCATAGTGCCGGTCATGTACAGAAACTCAAGCCAGCCATCGAGGACCTCTGCCGCGACATGGGCCTCCACTACGAAACAGAGGAGAATGCCGGGCGTATTTATGTCGATTTGCAAGGCGACCACGTGCCACAAATGCCGCCTCTGCCACCGAAGCCCGCGTCGCAACATGCTGGGTACGGCGAACAACCCTATGGTGGTTATCAACAACAAGATTACTATCCTGGGCAACAGCAGCAACACCATGGCGGACAAACCCAGCAAGAGGAACAGTATGACGAGATCGAAAAGCTCGTTACGAAGCTGTTTAAGAAATATTGCTGTACCGTCATGTAGGAGAATACTTCGGATCTACAGGACCAGGTTGGAACAAAATAAAGCGATATTGCATTGGGTTAGTTGGGGCATTTAAGCCTGACTCTTCCTCGACGGATTCTAGACATAGACCAGAGACATCGTTAGACCGGGGAGGATACAGCTAGATCAGCAAAGCACTCACAGCAAGCAAGACGACGATTAATGACTAAAGATCACATGTGGGAAAGAAAGGTTCATGGCGACTTCTAGGTGGGACACATTTAGGAGAGGAATAGGCCACGGTGGCTGGAGGTAGGCAGACGTTCTGGGATTTATAAAGTTTTGATACTGTACCAAAATCAGTTGGTAAGCATGGTTTCTGAGACGCTATCGAACCAACAACCAACCAAAATTACCAACAGAGTCAACGAGCAAACAAAGCGGACTATGCCACCTCACTAGCTCTTTTCCAGTTCCTTATTATTAACCTTATCTTTACTTCTACGTACAGTAGTGTTTTGCAGTAACACTTCTTGTTCCGCATACTGATGATATGATATCCCGGGTGCTACATTCACCCTATACTATAGGTAGTACGTCTGTGTACAAACAAACTTAACGGTAAGCATGCCCAAATACGAAGTCCATATCGTGACATACGGCCAGTTGCGGCATGGTAATTCTGGTTACACTGCCTGGATCAGGCGACCACCATTGGAAGTAAGACAACACGAAATCTGAACCCCTTTTCATTTTTCAATTCTTTGGGAAAAAGTGATCAACCACCGATAAGCTTTCGTCTCACAAAAAGCACTATACGTGGAAACCAACGTCGAGCACCATAGTGCCCAAATTCATTCAGATATGTGCTGTTCTTTCTTTCGTGAGTAGAGGATTCTGTGGCGTACTTCTAGCCGCGCGCTCCATGTCCAAGGCGTGGAGGGCGAGTTCCGGCATCTCAATAGCTGAGTGTGAAACATATATGTAGGCTGCTACCAACGGTAGAAAACTATGGAAAGGAAGGTTGCTAACATGAGACCCGCAGGATGGCAAGGCATATTCATTCAGTAAGGTGCCGTTTCATACTACATGGATGCTCAATCTAGTAAGTAGTTGCAAATTAATTCCACTTCAGGTTCCTCTTCGAGCTACATTCTGTCACGCTATTTCGACTTGCAAGAACATCGCAGCGAGGATAGTGCCAAAGCTACCTAATATCTCATATGCACTACAAATACAACCCACCGCAGCGGCGCACACCTTGCCAAGTTCAGTGTGTCGTGAGATGGCGACCCCTTTGAAAAGGACATTTCAGGCGCCAATAATCCTAGGCAGGGGGTGGGTACCAGGAGAAGTTGCTTAGTTTCGTTGGAGGCCAACATGCAGCCACCAGCACATCGCATATCGCCATACCAACAGCCTTACTTATGGCTGACTACTTGGTATAGTTCCTGTTTATATAAATACCTGGGACGCCATCGTTTTAAACTCGCCTCTGGTAAATAGAATAGTTGATTCCTAGTTGATACGAGATTTATTCACCATGATTGGAACAAATCGGATTACTATGAGAAACAAATTCCGCGACGACTGGTGGCCCGAGTTGCAGAAATCGGAAATCTCTAAGCCAAGGCCACCAAAACGCCACGTGATGCAGTGGTTCTCCCACTTAGTGAACCCAACGGCGCCGCTCTGTCGTAGATGTCATCGCCGCAAGCTGAATTTGCGTTCCCTTGTGGCAAAGCCTCCAGATATCTCTGAACTTCCCAAAGGTTTTGAGAACGAAGACCTCAATGATCTAGAAAATAAATTCTCTGTACATATCCACAACTTCTCGGCCGAAGAGGCCGAGGCGGCAAAATCAAGGTGTTCGTTATGCGCTCTTCTTTCAGGTTGCCTCGAGTATACTCAGCAGGAGGGGTGGCTAGGCTATATGCGATGCACAGTAATATTGCGACCGAGGTTCGACCGGTCGACTAATATCAAGAAAAAAGGAATTATTATTCACAAGCAGCAGATTTGGGTCGAATTCCAACCGATTGAGGGAGAGGTACTGATTGACCTGGTAGATGTTGGAGGAATCGGGTTTACTGGGAGAAGAAGGCCAGTTTTCCCGACGGCCGATTATAAATTGCTGAAATGGTGGCTCAGAAACTGCAATCGCAAACACACGCACCCAGATATTTCCACCGAAGTCCGCTCGCGAATGCAAGTCATTTTGGATGATGGGCTCTTTCGACTTATAAACACTTCCACCGGGCTCGTCGAAGTTTTGGCTTCTCTGCCCACATTTGTCGCCCTGTCCTACGTTTGGGGCCCAGCTCCTAGCCAGCCAAAGAACCAGCCTCTCAAAGGCGGGCCAGTGGCGGATTATCCCCGTACTATACGAGATACCATTGTCACGGCAAATTTTCTAGGGTATGAGTGGCTCTGGGTTGACCGGCTCTGTATCGATCAAAACAGCGATACGGACAAGGCGAAGCTCATTCCTTATATGAGGGACATTTATGCGGCGGCCAACTTGACTATTGTCGCTGCCTGCGGCAAGGGCGCTGAAGATGGCCTTTTCGGTACCGAAGGGACTCCAAGGAAGGCCCGTCAACCACTTACCATAGGGCCTTCATTCGCAGTCGCTGCCGTATCTTATCCATTTGAGGGACTAATTGAGGACACAGTCTGGTACAAGAGAGGCTGGACATTCCAAGAATGCGTATTTTCCCGAAGGCTACTCTTTGTTCTCAACTCTGAAATGTTCTTTTGCTGTGGAGATCATCTTTTCCGAGAAACAACATGTCGTCGCTTAGTCACTCCTAACCAGGGCTCTATCGAAAGATGGCTATTTTACGAAAAAGGGAGATGCGTGGCACGAGATTTGCAGGTTGCGCTTCATAGGAAGGCGGCGACGCCAGACAAAATGCTAAACTCATGGCTATTCTTGAGCGCCATGAGGGAATACTCTGGCCGTAAACTAAGTGTCGGCGCAGATAGGCTGGCCGCCTTTGCTGGTGTGATTTTATCAGCTATGGAGCCTATGGACCAGGTGTCTGAAGCGGCATTTCTCAAGCACGGGCACCCACTGCCATTCTTTGAATCTCTTCTGACTTGGACCCCTGGGTACGACTCGGGACGTCTATTGAACCAGCTTCCGGTTGATAACATGCCCACGCCGTCTTGGAGTTGGGCTCATTCGGGCTACAGGGTGAATATTGATATTCATGGAGAGACGCGCGGCTGCTACGACCAATATTATTGGTTTACTTATAGTCAACTTCCAAATTATGACGTGCTGGGGTTACCATCCCCATTGAACCCTATTGATACTCTGCTCAATATGCCACTGTCAGATGAACTGAAAACGGATCGATCGTGGGCTGAGAGTTCACCACAGGATATCGAAAAAACTAATCACGATGAAAACTTAGTCACCATGCCAGTAGATGTTTCGCGGCTACCCAAACTTCATCTATTAACACTTGTATTCGACGCACGTCTTGTGTTCTCTGAAAGCATTCGCAATTATAAAGATTCGTTCTTATTAATGGATCTTGGAAGTACTGACACTCCTCAAGACGTGAGCATGAGAGAGCGTGGGATTATACTTGACCTTTTACCAACATGGCATCTTCAGATCGATCGCGAAGATTACTTACTTAGTCCCCGACCCAGACCGTTTGAAACTTTCGCTATAATCACAGGTTGGCCGAGATATGGATCGGCTAGATTTGGCATCGAGAGGTCCACCGAGCTCTACTACGATCTAACTGTGATGCTTTTGGAGCCACAAGAACAGAAAGATACGTACTCCCGGCTGGGCCTTAGCACGATTTCAAATGTCTTTAGAAACACATACTATGTTGAGCTGATAAAGAAAGGGAACCCGCGATGGCAGTATATACATATTGTCTAATATATTGTTGACGTAAGTCGCTAGCGACAAAACGCTCTCTTTACAAGCACGTTGTCTTCTGCATCCCCTGATATCCTCGCTGTAGAATTCATACACCGATGCCTTTCGCCTCGTATAAAATTCCAAAGCCATAGAGGGAGGCTACACCTTTCACTAACATAATACGCAATGCGACAGTAGATTGGGCATACCCGGATACTCAGCAAGAGACATTACCCCTATATAGTACGTAATGATTGTTTTTTTAACCCTCGGCAAAGCTTACGCCGCTCCAACTCCAGTTACTACTGCTGCCTACTTTCTACAAAACAGACATCAAAAGCATCACTACCGACAATTCCTGTAACATGATATTATACCAAGCCGGTGACGGAGATACCATTCTTCGGCGCTATCGTTGGCGTTGTATGACTGTGTGACGATGACATCATAGTCGGCTGGCATCGTCGAGGAAGGTGTTACGATACGTGATGTTCTCGACGGTACCCGCAGGCCAGGAGATGGTTTTCATACAGATAAACTATTGGGGAATTTACATCGTGATGTCCGCCAATGTTACATTCGAGACCACGTTGACCGTCTCCCCGCCTACTGAACAGGTCGTTCCCGTTGGATTAGAATCCGGACCCGAAATCAACGCTCTTCCCGATGTTGATGACGGCACAGTCACCTTGGCTCCAGGCTTTGGCGCCCGTACTAGTCACAGCGTCGGTACGTGCTAACTGTTATAGAACATTCAAGAAGAATTGTCCAAATACGTAGTTTACTGTACCCTTCCCAGAACGCAAAAGCAAGGGGGAATGAAAAGATAAGATAAACAACTTGCTAGTGAAAGCACCCGGGTTTTCAAAGATTCACCGTCCTTTTCGTCGACAATAACGCTGAGGTTATATACATAGTTAATACTAAAGTGTTCTTCGGTACGTTCTTAATTGTGATGTCCTCAAGCAGGGAATAATGAAGATAGTTCACGTTGAGCAATTTCTTCGCCACACCACCACTCCCGCCTTGTCTATCCTAGTGTAGCGCGCCCTGACCGTCGAGGACGCTGTCCGCGGTTCTCTTAATTGTGGTGTGGTTTCCCCTGACAGATCAATATCGAACCTTCCCACTCGGCGTACCTGAATGGAATAGTTCTCTCGAGGAACGCCGTCGTCTCTTTAAATTCTCCAGGTTCAGACGCCGAGTACTAGTAGTACGGATAGAACAACTATGGAGCAGGATGCTTTGCTGACACTTACGGAGGAGCAACCTAACAGTACGTTGGATGTGCATGAGAGATTGCGTCCTCGAGCCATGGCGTCGATGTCAGCACAAGTGTGATACCCTTGCGACACTGTTGATGAGGAAGAAGGATGAGACGGCAAATTCCGGCATTTGTATATGAGAGGGTAATGCATCCTGAATAGGTCTTCTGTATCCAGGTTCGTAAATTAGACAACGCATGGAAGAGGTCCTGTAGATGAGGTAGAGTGATGAGAATGGATTCTCGACTATTTATGAAAGAACATACGCATGACCGTTTTTACATACCATTCACCGTCGACTATCCTCATGGAATATACGGGAAAACCACAGAGAACAACCAATTTTGGGCAGACTTCAGCAAAGCCAGAAATGCCATGAGTGACTACAAATTAGCGGATTAAACAAGTCTCACATCAGTTTCCCTGCTTCTTCCTCGTTTATTTTCCGTTATAGGCTATGTTGCAATGCCGCCTCTGGTGTGCCTATAGGTAGAACAACTACGTTATCAACCCCTCCCAGGAACTCGTCGCTGTCGGTTTTACCAACGTGCTTGGGCCTGATTGTATTCAAAGCTATGATGTGTCTGTGAATAATATTCAGCAACTAAAATTCACTTCTACTTCTGTAACCACCGTGGTCAAGTAATGTGTGTGTTCGACGAACATTGAAAAAGAGAAACAGAGAGAGAAAAAGGTAGTCCGATTAATTGGTAGAAAGCGTCTGGTTAATTTTCCAGCTTTTACAAGATGGATGCGACCATAGGCCATTATGAGCGACAACCGAGGACTAGAATAAGATGTAATCATATTTGGTTGTTGTCGTTCTTTACTTGAACTGCAGAACTGAAGGAGTTGACCTTCGAACAAGAACGCCTTTATTCATTTCTGCGGACGAGCTAGAGCGAGCCTCGACGATCCAAACAGCTACAAGCGATGCCAATTCTCCATGGCGAACTGAGATAGTGTTTCATACGCGGCAATTCAGCTTACATGTGTTTCTCTCGGATGTGGCGTTGGTTTTATTCCTGATTGTGGACTAGGCCCTCCACTGAGCTTCAGTGAGATGGCGCAAGAGGCAAAAAATAGCTTAACATTTGTTCTTCAGCTGCGCATGAAATATGCATCGCAAGTACCTACCTCCGCGGCGACCGCGAGGATTATATATTTGATACTAGGATACTGCGAGTCCAAGCTATGGTGTTGGAATAAGGTAGATTGTGGCTTGGTCACTGACATCATGGATATTCAATTTCGAGCTAGGCCCGCAGGTCTCAGATCGGATATAAATGACACATCACATCACGACAGCGTCAGGTGTTATCGTTTGTTTGCCATTCTTCAGTGTGGAACGTCAACAGCGAAAAAATGGCTGCTATGAAGCCAAGGGTGATTTACTGGTTCCGAACCGACCTTCGTCTCCATGACTCGCCCGCGTTGAAAGCTGCCCTTGACCTAGAACCTGAAGTGCTCTGGCCTATCTTCACATGGGACCCTCACTATGTTTATCATGTCAAAGCCAGCCCAAATAGATGGCAATACATGTAGGTCCAAACAATGTAATACTCTCAACACATGTAAATGTAGGTACTGACTACGCTTCAAGACTTGATTGCCAGCAAGATCTTTCGGATTCGATTCGGAAGCTCAACTCAAAGTCCAAACTCTTTGTGATTAGGGAGGCCCCTCAGACTCTATTCCCAAAATTGTTTTCTGCTTGGAAGGCTACACATCTTGTGTTTGAGAGAGACACCGATGCTTACGCACGGGAAAGAGACAAGGTGGTCACCGATGCAGCTAAGAAGGCCGGAGTCGAAGTCATAACGCGTTACGGTAGAACGCTTTGGGATAGCGATGAAATTGTTGCGAAGAATGGAGGCAAACCTACGATGTCTATTACCCAGCTTCAAGCCGTTGGTCAGAAAGTTGGGGAGATCCCAAAACCAATTCCTGCGCCAGTTCACTTCCCAGATCCCGGAGAGATGCCCATTAACTTCAGCCAAGAGCCAACTTCAAAAACAGACGATCTAAATGCTTCTTACCGACGCAAGGTGGATAATACTTACAGAAGCATTGCCGGCCCCAAGGGCGACTTCGCTGTTGAGACACTAGAGGAGCTTGGTTTTCCAGCAGCTACTACGCCACACCGAGGCGGCGAGACTTTGGCACTGCAACAGCTTGATAAAGTGATGGCCGACGAAAAATATGCCGCTACTTTTAGAAAACCCAAGACAAGCCCGGCTTCCATAGAACCAGCTACAACTCTTCTCTCGCCTAACTTACACTTCGGTGCTCTATCCCCTCGACTCTTTTACTGGCGTGCCATGGAGGTGGTTGAGAAGTATGGTAAAGGGGCTTCGCTACCACCAGAAAGTTTAACGGGTCAGCTTTTATTTCGTGACATGTATTTTGCGGCACAGGCAGCGATCGGTTCTCCGTATATACAGACACTGAATAACCCCTATGTTCGATTTATTCCTTGGCACCTACCATCGGAATATGATGATGCAGACATGGCTATTAGTGGCAAGTATCACGTCGACTCGCCACAAGCTGACAAGTGGTTCCGACGGTGGAAAGCCGGGGTTACAGGATTCCCTTTCGTGGACGCTCTTATGCGCCAGCTACGTATTGAAGGATGGATCCACCACTTAGGTCGTCATCTGGTCGCGTGTTTTCTGACAAGGGGTGGTTGTTATGTGCACTGGGAGCGAGGCGCCGACGTGTTCGAGGAGCTACTGATCGATCACGAGCCAGCCTCGAATGCTGGAAACTGGCAGTGGTTAAGCTGCACAGCCTTCTTTTCGCAGTATTACCGGTGCTACAGCCCAGTAGCATTCGGACAGAAGTGGGACAAAAATGGCGACTTCATTCGCAAGTGGGTGCCCGAATTAAAACATCTGGATGCAAAGTATATCTACGAGCCTTGGAAAGCGACCCAGGCAGCGCTTGATGACGCTGGTGTACAGATTGAAGGGGACGGCTTGAGCGATGACGGGAAGGATGGCATATACCCAGTGGCCATGTTTGATTTCAAAGAGAGGAAAAGCATCTGTCTTGCTGCAATGAAGCGTGCTTTTACGATTGGCCTCCACGGAAACGATGAAGCGGTTAAGAATGGATCGTGGAAGCAGCTGTTTGAGAAAGCAGGAGAAACAGAGATGGAAGGACGCGATGGAATGAATGGCTCTGACGACGACGAGGATGGAGGAGAGCACGCCGACGATGATGACGACGAACTGAGGCATAACCTGAAGGGTCGCAATAGTGGCAAGCACCCAAGAAGCAAGAGTAGTACTGTTAAAGAAGGGCCGATGGACCGACATGTGAAGAAGCTGAAAGCCTAAGTCTGCTTCTTCTTGGGTGTATGCAGTACGCTCAATACCTCAGCGCTCTCCATACAGGCAGGAGTAATAAATATCTAGATTTATTCTTCTTTATTCGCATACCAGGCTTCCATCTTAGGAGAAGAGCGGAGTAGAGATCATTATGCAGGGAAATCAGGTGGTTATTTCTGGTCTGAAGGGTTGGCTGGCACAGGCTCTTCCTTCTGCATAGATATCTGTACATAGGTCGACCGCTTAAGGCAGCTCGTGCCTTCATGATGGCCCGAATAGCCCCGTAGATTCCTAGTGATGTTGGGCCATTAACGTTGGAACTCATAAGAGCGAGTTTCTTACTTCATTTTGCACATATACATTTCGCTCTTCACTGTGATGCCTCGCGCTTCCGAGCTACACAACTGGACGATTATCAACACGTATTAGGATTTGTTTTCTAATGGTCTTTGCTTTCACGAATCCACCCTCATGAACGCAGGTCGCCGCGTCCTCCATATTCACGAGAATTCTTCTGCCAAGCGCAGCAGCAGTTCCTAGTAAATGTGAGTAAGGTCAATTGATCGAGGTTGTGAAGCTAGGTGACACCATCAACCAAGAGCTAACGCCCAATTCCTGACCCTTATATACTTTCCCTCCTAGATATGTATCGCAATATTTCATAGAAGCTTGTACCCTGAGCTGACTAAAACTAAGAGAATTCGCCAGAGATTTGCGAGCGAACCCGTATCTACCCCCCCTTGAGATGACGAATCACAAGCCAAATGATGGTCCTCCATGGATCGCATCAATGAATATCGCAACCCGACAGCTGTCTCACTCGAGCCCCAACCTGCAACCTGCAAGTGATATCGAGATCCTAGGAATCGCTACTGCAATTTGTCTCCTCGGATTCTTTGTTTGCTATATGCTATTTACTGGGCTTCAGATGCTTTTCTCTGCGTCATGGACTGTTAGGACACTGAAAAAGAGGGGTGAAGCAGACGAATGTCTTATGAGTTCTATGGGCCGATCGCAGATTAGCTATGACGTGCCAAGAAAATCACCATATCTCACAAGTCCAGCCCGCGAAGTAAGAATGAAGACATCGTGGGAAGCGGCCGTCATCACAAAACAGTACAACTATACCCAAATCCCAGCTAGGCGTAAGCCATTGTCACGCAAACCGCTAATATTTTCCACGTTAAACCCCAACATTGGCGCTACTAGATGGAAAGATACAACATTAGATATGGAAGAAGGTTGGAGCTTTGGACTCACTACCACCGACTCTGCCACCAGCAAGCCTGACAACGCTATTCGCTTGGATGAAATGGCTCCATGCAGAAATTTCAAGGCTGGAGAGAAGACAGGTTTTTATGATAGATCTTTTTTACATCGCTACACCATGTCTCTATAATGGGTGGGTGCGATATCTGCCTACAGGTGACGATGAGATGGGCGAGACGGACGGGCAGGGCGTTGTGTATGGCCGTGAAACAGCAACGACAAGTAGAAGCAGTTGCAAATTCATCGGAGTTACCAGAGTTCTTGAAAAAGGGAAGACGCTGGCCCATGGCACGCAAGAGATCCCCAGATATGTCTGGCTACCCTCCTGGACCGGACCTTAACGGCGCTCGGCGGCACTGCTTATGTGGAAGTCCTGAAAAATGGCTCCCGTTGATCGGTTGTTCCGACCATGAGATAACTGAGCAAGGACTACTTACGGATGAAACAAGGGAGGAAATAACCAAGTAAAAGAGCATGCTTTCAAATACTACTTGCACATCAGCTTGTTTTCAGGTAGAGAACATGAATTTTCATACTTTTGACAACGAGTGCAAGTGAAATTCGTGGCGTGTCTTCTGTATTCAACGTCATACTGATTTGATCACGTCTATGCCTCTTCAAAATGACTCTAACAAAGATTGATGCTGCTGTTGTACAGATGTACCTATATGATGATGCTGCCCTGGTTCTAACACTCGCTCTCGCTCGAATTACTCCCCGAGTCTATGATCTGGCAAGTTATATGCAAGGCCGATGTGTCGCATCCCGTCACGCATTCCTTAGTATCATGGGCCGACTTATATACATTCAACTCCTGTTTATCAGAGGGTTGTGTGGGGGTGGTATATTTCGTGATCCCGGTGGTTGCCGGGCTGTCTGGCAGAGATGGTGGGAGAGCTTGACAAGAGCTGGCAATGCGCGCAGAGTTGCCTGAGAACTCTGTATTAGAGAGTTTATGCTGTCTTCTTGAGGTCTCGCGAAGCTTGCTTCAAACTCCAATTACACTCCTCGTATGCACGACCGGCACCGAAACCAATACCCACGAAGGCGGGCCACGGGCGCCTTCGGAACAGCAAAACGGAGAAGACGACGCCGAACCCGAAACCAAGAGACGATTTAATAAGCATGTTCGATAAACATCTGTCCCACTGTGAGGATTTCAACAATTAGCTTCCTTCAACTCGAGGCGTGATGCTGGCTAGACATCGGTTGTCGATGCGGTAATTAAGCTTCCATGACGCTTCGGGGATCCCTCTTGGCGGTCTTTCATATAGCGCCGGTGGAAAAGAACTCATTCCGAAGGATTCGAGGAGACGTATGTAACTGGATATCTAGGCATACCTTCTCGTTCAGCAGCGCTTCGCTCACGGGTCGGGAGATGGCGCTCGAGGGCGCGGGAGTCGTCGTCTCAGGCATGCTGGGCAAACTGCGCCCAAGCAAAGTTGGATGTTAGCAAAAAGACCCAATTGACTTTGTATCAGTCTCAAACCAAGTCGCGCATACCTGGTGGGTATTGGCTGGGCTGAGCGAACGTCGGTGGTGGCTGTAGGAAGGTTTCGAGGGGCTCCTAGATGGTGACGTTTAATTTGGTACGAGCATCAGTGAAGTTCGGGATTCAACGAAATGTAAACGGAGCTCATGCAAGCTCGAGCTTGGCGTGCCTTGATCTGAAAGGCGGTGGAATTTTGTACCTTTGTACACCCAGTGCACTATCTTATCGCGAGCTTGGCACAGGCATGCGACGGCAGTATTTTTTTGGAGGGGAGCTCTGCCCATCCATTCAATAACTCTGCGTGACGCAGCTATCCTGCGCCCTGCGATGCCGATTCGCTGCAAGCTTTGCAATGGAAGCTATGGATGTGGACGAGGATGGATCGGTAGGTCATTCTTTGAATTGGTTAGTTTCGCAGACCTGTAGAAACATACTAAACGCCGCCCAGTCCCAGCAACTAGTACTTATACGAGCTGTCCGAACTCTCGATGAAGACAGCTCGTTATCCTTGCCTGAGAAAATTCACAAGATCTGGCTTCTACTTACCGCGGTCAAACATACCCGATTACATGGTATCGAAGAGAGCATTCTGCGATGGCTGCTCAAGCAGATGAGTGGTAACACCGACAGCGCCGAGCATGCCCGACGATACCCCCTTGCCTGGACTATCTTGGGCCATGTCTTCCCCAAGATTCCCGCACAATCTCTCGGCAGGTCCCTGTCATATCTGCGATTCGTGCCACTTCTGAGCAAGACTTTGGGGGATGTTACCAAACACGAGACTAGTTCCATTGGAGCCGAGGAAGACACGGCGACGGCGAAAAAGAGGAAAAGAGGCGCAGATTGGCCCGCCGCGCTTGCAGAACTCCGCACCCCTCTCGGGCGTCTCAAGTCGGCTACAGAGATATTTGAAGCCCTGGCTATCCTGCTGGAGCAGGGTACTACTGCCCAGACCGAAGAAGTTACTCCAGAAAAAAGAGTTGGCGCCGAGCACATCAAATCTCTTTTCTCATCATCTGCCGATGATACCAGAGATATCACAGCGAGGCTGCTTTTAATATGCGACGACTCGCTATCTACCGCCGACGGTGCTTTCGTAAAAGGCCAACAGTCCTGGATCGATACTGTGGCCACTATCTGGAACTTACGACTTCACAGTAAGGAAGATAGCCTTGAATTTGCCAAGCACATTTACGAACGGGCATCTCTTGTGCTAGCCAAGTTTAAAGGTGACTTGGAAAACGAGCTTCCAAATCACATACTCACTACTTGCCATGAAATTTGGGTGCCACAACTTCGGAGGTTCTTGAGCACGTACTTCATTCGTCCTGCGAGACAGCGCTTCGCCGTGGATAAGAATATAGATATGATGAGGCTGGCGCTAGAGATCGCCCAGAAGGACGTTGTTGCATCTGCCACAGTCATGTGGAGCATAGCCGCTAGAATTCCTCGAGACACTAGTGACCCAAAATCCAAGATCGAACACGATGCATGGGCTGAGAAAATCTTTCAAGTAGTGGTAGATGCATTACAACCTCTAGCCCTCCAAAGGCAGAATGACGTACTTTCTCCATTATTAGACATTGCTTTACAGACCCGATCAATTCCTGATACTGAAACTCTTCGCACCTTATACCAGAGGCATGTACTTAACGACGCCGGAACAGATTGGACGTTGCTGTCAAAGATACTTGCTTGCGACGCGGATGTTTTCGTAGCTGATGAAGACCACGAGACTATTTTCGACATTGTCAGCAAAGCTTCCAAAGAGGACCCGAAGATAAGAAATGATGTTGCTGTTCGTGTCATTCTCCCTCTGCAAGCCGCGTTTTCTAACACGCGAGCTCTAGCACAATTCATTGTGCAGTGGCTTCGCAGTCTATGCGCAGCTGAACCTGTGGAGCAATCGATATGGTTTGACTCGAGAATTCGAGAGCACCTGGCAACCCTTATGCAAACATCCTTTTCGAGTACCCAACTTTTAAGGCTGCTGGAAAGATTAGAGTCGATACCTAGCAAAGCTGGGGGGCTCCTGGTTGTTCTTGATGGAATTTGTGCCGGGCTCACGGACGAAGCTACCATCGCAAATGCTGACGCAAAGATATTATCTATGATGGATCAGAAATGGGAAGATCTCACCCAAGAAGTACTCGCTTTGAGGTGGCGAATATTTGGTTACCTGGCCTCGTGGAGGGGGTCGGATGAGTGCAACAAGCTTTGGAAAACCGTCAAATCTGATATAAAGCCAATCATCAAGAAGAAAAAGCTGGCTGCCGCTGAAACCTATGAAGCCTTCGCTTGTTGTTATAGACTCTGCCTTGCTAGTCATATTGGCGGCAAATATGAAGAAGACCTCATTAAGCTTATTTGTACAATGCTCGGAAGGCTGACCTCATCGGTTGACTCAGAGACTGGGCTCCATCTTTTGAGACCATACACGGATCTGGTATTTAGTTGCCTCCCTATACTCACCGAACAGCCAAAACAAGAAGTCAGTACATTAACTAACCAAATCGTTCAACTTTTCTCGCGTGTGAGCCAGAAGCTCCCATCGCTATTGAAAGCGGAATATTTGGCTTATGTCCGACCAATAATTCATAACCACGATGTGGTTGATGAGGAGCCATTTCTCGATGCCTTGATGGCACCGTTTTTGGATGCGCTGGACAACTCAGATAACCAAGCTGGTTGGACGCAACCTCATGACTTAGAGTTGATTTTGATACTCTTGGAATTTCCAACTGAAAGCTGGACAAGAAGTCGCCGGAAGCGCATAATGGGTTCATGGAAGAAGCATAAATCTGCCATCTGCTCTTGTGCAGCTAAGGACTCGGGGTATGCCGTCACGGTTTTACGCTTACTTGTGAAGATCATGCAGCAACCAACTTTCTATGAGGTGCGTTTCGGAATTTCACTGTTATTCATCCAGGCTTGCTTCAATTCTTTATTACATAGTAATCATGCTAATACTTCGTCTAGAACATGGAGTTTACCGACATGGTTGATGTTTGCTCTAGCATGACGACTAGTGACCCTGCCCTCCTATCTTTACTTGAGAGATTCATTAGCACTACGATGAAGTATGTTCATAAGCATTTCCTCTAGCTTACTATTCATCTCGCTTCTCGAACAAAATCTAATCGTCATTAGACACGTCCTCGCAAATTCAAACGAACTTACACAATCTTACCTGTTCAATGCATCTCAATATGCGGAGAGCCTTAAACCTAAGAAACACTCAACAAGCCGCGCTCAGATTCTCCTTCTTAAGAGCTTAGCAACTACACTCTCTGATTTCACCAACAGCTCTTCAGAACGTGTTATGATAGGTCCGAACACCTTCAGACAGAAACTCGCTGAATTAGTCACTCGAGGACTCAGTGACTTCGCCATGGGGGAAAATGAGTCTTCGATGGCTTCCTTGAGTGACGAGAAAATCAACTCACTACGGATAGTTCTAGATGCAGCACAAGTTGCTAGCAGCCATGCTGCCCCCGGAATGAAGATCGCACTGTCTGGTGACACTCTAACTCGATTAGAGAGAAGTAGCACTGCTCTGATGTCTCGAGATGCTGCTACTGCATGGAAACTGAGATCTTTTCTCATGGTTCAAAGCGCAGATCGCTACACTCCTGAGTCTTTCAGCGCGTTTCTCGACGAAGGCGAGCAAGGAGTCGAAGAAGAGTTAATATATGACTTCGTTGATGCCTATATAGAAGGGAAGAGCCAATCTCTTCGAGACCAATTACTTAATGAGTTGATAGGTCGTGAGATACCTGTTACGGGCCGTATTGGCCCTGTACTAGCAGCGCGAAGGCTGCTTGAAATTTATCAAGGTATGTTGGCGGAACTAAATGATATGGGATACAGAACACACCTAATATGTGATATGTAGGGCGGAATGTCGATGATGCATCAGCCGGACAAGGGAGCTTAGACCTGGCTCAAGTACACGAACACTTCACTTCACATTTGAGCCAATCAGGCTCTCTCCCTCACTTCAACCACATATCAGACATCATGCTGCTACTGCTTGACAAACACGCCAATGCAATGACACAGTACAACGTCGAAGCAACTTTAACTAGCGTGGTCGAGATATGTTCTGCCCACGGCCCAAAAATTCAAGGATCAAAAGTAGCGGGCGAGATCTTCTCTTCTCTATTCAAGCTAGTAGCGCTCATAATTAAACGGCACCGTCTCCGTCTTAGTGGTCACTTCCACATCTTACTCCTCTCACTCCGTGCGCTCTTGAACGTTCTCCTGGTGGACCCTAGTTCATCAATATCGACCCATCGGGTGGCGCAGTCCCGTCACCCACCCTGGCTCCTCACGCGTCTTCAGCCGCGTCACGGTGAACGCTTCGCCCGACTACTGACACTAGTCTGTGAGCCAAGCGCCGCCTCCGTAGCCCGAACCCGGACCCGGTCTGAACTGGATTCGGCTACGGATGTGGCGAAGCGCGCTGCCGGCCAGTACATGTATCTGATCATCGAGGTGTACATCAAGCTGCAGCTCGAAGTGGAGGTATCACGCGATATGCGCAAGGCGCTTGAGGTCGGCATCTTCTCCGTCCTCGATATCACGAATGAAGGTTGCAGGAAGGCACTCAATGAGTCTCTGGATGCGAGCGGCCGTGCGGTGTTCAGGGCCCTCTTCGCGGAGTACCGTAAGTTCGGGAAATGGAAGGGTGTCTAATGAAATTTAGTCTATTAGTGTATGAAAGTTTTGTAAAGGGGTATGTATACCAGTATGCAGACAGGAGTAAGGAATCATAATCCGATTACTGTGTATATAAAGCGCAAGTATGTAGGGAACCTTGAGTATTCATAACCGATTGTTTGCTTGTGAGATGCCCTGTCTCGCAATATAGATGCTGGAACGAACCAGGCCTTCGAAAGGCGAGGACTACCTGGGTTTCTACAATCCATTCACATCTATCTGTTACACGTATAAGAATTCCTACATTGCTGATCCAACTACCTCTTCCTACTCTTGCCCCCCTTCTCTCTCTCAACACCCTTCGTCTTCTCGCGCCAGTCCTCGATAAATTCATCCATATCGACATGTATCCGCAGACCCTTCTCGCACATAGTCGCATAAACGCTCTTCAGCTCGGCGGAATCCATCTCCCTCACAAGAGTGCCGAAGGCTTCCATGAAAACACCCTTTGACCAGGGACAAGCCTGGATGGCGCGGTAGAAGACGGCCTTGGCCTTGGCGCGCAGCTCCTTCCTACCATGGCAGAAGCGGACGTACGCGATCCAGAGCCCGACGTGGTGCTTGCAGCAGTCGGCGGATAGCGCGCGCTCGAAGGCCGCACGGGCCGAGTGCGCGTTGCCTGTGCGCAGCTCATGGGATATGGCGAAGACGTGGCTTGAGAGGGATTCGTTGGCGCGCGTGAGGGTGCTGTTTTGCAGTAGAGAGCGCACGCGGTCGCTGACGCTCAGCCGCGTCTCGCGCCAGGCGAAGAGGGAGAGAAAGATGGTGTTGGAAGGGAAATATGTGAGGTATTGTGAGAGCTGTTCGCGCAGGAATCCTGAGTGGAAGGGTCTGTTACTCGTCAGACAAGTTACTTGCTATTTCTATGTTCGATTGCGATATAGGGGGTGGAACACAAGGTAAGTGTGCTGAGAGTAAGGAGATGACAAAACATACCCGTGAGTAGCATGATAGTACAGCAGGTGGGCACAGGACTGAAGGAATCTCTCATGAGAAGCGCTGTGTTGCTGACCACGCGAAACGAGATCCTCAGAGCATTGGGTGATTCTTACAATCGCTGACTGGATATCGCCCTGTCTCTGAGAACCGGGTTCCTTTCCGCCTCGCTGGGTCAAATAATCGAGCAGCACTAGGCCTTCAGCGTAGATGACTGCTTCGGCAACATCGCCTGATGACATTTTGTAGTCTCGGTTTGTCACTAGGAACTGTTTTACTTTTAATATCTGAGACGGAGTAGTCTCTATGGGTTCTGATATTTGCGCATCATTAGACGCCGACTTTTCTTCTGCTACTCGACATAAGTGGGAGACGGCCTTCGCGAGCTCTTCACCGTCGAGCTCCAGCCATGCTGCTCGAATTCCTAACAGGACACGGTGGTGGGCTGGTATGGATGGCAGACCGAGCGCTGCCATCACAACATTGTGAGCTGTAACATTATTCTTCCGCTCTTGCTCGAGAATAGAATAGCCGAGGTACAGATGTACATTAGTAGGATCTTGCTTGAGGAGTGCTTTAGCACGCTTCTTCTCATTCCCAGGCTCATTGATAGATTCAAATGCTAGAGAATAAGGCCCGAGCCCCCCCGTTCTTATCACCTGTATGAGCTGCTTCAGCGTCGTCGTTATCCATGTATAACTGTGAAGAGGCAGGTTATGTACTGGTCCCAAATATCTAAACCATTGTTGAGTAGAGACGAGTACCTCGGGCGTGAGAGCCATTTCCTGTATTTCATAGAAGAATTCGGGCGGTTTGGCTTGCTGATCGTTAGATGCATCTGTCATGGCCCTGGATGAGAGGTGCGTGAAGGGAACATCTTGTGCACTGCGGACAAGAAAGGGATCTGTCGTGAGTTCCTTAACTGAGCGCTTGTTCACTAGGCCAGGTGGGACGTGACAAAATACTAAGAAAGCATCTACTAGCTGCGACTGGATTTGCGGAACAATATCTGTGGGGAAATATAGTAGGATACCCTCGAGATCAGAAAACATTACAACTCGATATGGGTCGTCTTCGGCTCCCTCATCCAATGTCCGGGCAGGGATTCTAGCATGCTGGGCTCGATGGTGCTCAGTGGTATACCAAGCTTTGTAGCCGTCGCGTGTGCTAGGTAGGATGGGTGGTTTACATGTGGCGGGAGCAGGAGGCTCTAGAGAAGTAGGATTGTTTACCCAGTTGGCCCATCCGCGCCAGTGATCTTCACCAAGCCGAGGAACTTCGCTTTCCCAGTATTCTTGAAAGCTTAAAGGGATCTCCCACCCTGCCCCCGGGACTGTGGAGGGCCGTACAAGATTCAGATCTAAAGTAGCTTGCCATGCTGCCAAGGCAAGTTCACCAAAGCCAGCGTCGGCCAGAAATCGAGTTAAACGTGCAAATACGTATATTATCTGTCTAGCACACTCGATTCTCTCTGACACAGAAGACAGATTGAAGAGCTCTGTCCCAATAGACCGTATTTTGTCGACGTATAGTCGCTTTATCTCATCAAAGCGACATGTCGAGAGTGTAGTTTGTGAATAAGTCAGATACAGCTTCCATATATCAAAGCTTTTAGGATATTGCTGCATCAACTCCTCGAATTTCTTTAGAGTTAGCTTGGCTTCCCACACCTTGAGGCCCTCTTCCATTGTTTTGAATTTCAGCTTTTCACGGCGGCTATCATCGCCGATGTGTGACAAGGCCTGTTCAAGTAAGGATAATTTAATATCCGCAAAACTTCTCATCTCCGCTGCAGTTGGAGCGCGAGTTCCAGTCTGGAGATCAAGCAAGCTGTTCTGGAGATCAACCAGCTCAAGCCAGGATTCAAGATCTTCCGGATGCTGACGGACTTTCCTCGTAAGCTCTATAGACCCCATAGCCAGGGGATCATTCATATTTTCATTCAACACATCCCCGGAAGCATCATTATCAAGTTCCTCGTCGCTGTCGGAGCATTCATGGGCTTTGGTCTTTCCATGAATGGACCTATAGGAAGGCCCCTCGTCATCAGATGACTCCTCAGAAGCACCATCACCTCGCTTGCGTTTCCTGGATGTCCCGAGCGGCAAATAGTCGTCAGTGCTAGCACCGCTTTCAGACTTGCCAGGCCGTACTCGGATAGGCTTTGAGGACGGGTGAATACCTTTGGCTAGGAGATTTTTCTTGTCACTGCTGAGCAAGGAACTGGTCTCATAATAGCTACGGATGAAGAACATGTCTCGGCTTCCGAGCTTCTCAATTCTCATGAAGCCGTCACCTCCTAAGACGCGACCGGCGCCGATGCGGCTGTATACGGGAATCCCTCTACGATCATTACTGCCGTACCGTAAAATGAGGTCGTCCCCTCGCATATCGGAGTAGTACCAGGGGTTCCGGTCCAGTTCTCGTTCATTTGGCTGTTTCTGTGAGCCCCGAGGCGGCCGATTTGCAGGTCTAGACGGCACATCTGCTTGGATAGGAGAGTGACGGCGACGACTGATGTGAGTGTCATGATACTCTGGAGGCCGTGACTTGGCAGTGCCCGTGTCGGCAATAGGCTCTACGACATGCTGGGACTTTGGCTTGAACGAAGAAAATCTGGGTACCGACGATCTCTTTGTCTTCTCATCTGTCGACATGGTGGATTATTCAAGCCCATTTTAATATGAAGTAATGTCCTCGGAAGGCAAATATTCATTGCGTGACGATGGACGCGGCTAATGGAAATGTCCCTTTTTGGTCGGAGTTGTGGGGCTTGGTGCATCCACTTACGAAGTAACTTCTGGGCTGTGAAGTACTTAGTACCTGCCCTAGGACATATTATCATGTTCAAACATGCCGGTACCTCGTGGGACAGTGCAGTATATCCCCGACGACGTGACGGCGCTCTGGGGGAGGGGGGAACCGCAGTTCAGGTCAGTTGAAGAGTCCATTCAAGCCTTTTTAATGTATTACCAGGCGCTAAGCACGGTACATACTCTACCTACCTACATGACACCTTGATTTTGATAGGTAGCCTCAGCACACCATCACTTGTAGGAAGGATGTATGCAACTGTCTGCACGTGTACTAACACGGAACCCGCCTGCGCAGAACATGATGGATTTTCGTATTCTACGAAGTATATGCTCCGGCTCTGGGCTCGTAATACCGAGGTCACCAAGTAAACACCTCGCCTTAGATTATGAATAAAGGATGGATATACGTTTTCCGGGAAGAAACTGGTGATTGTCCAGATTGCTTATACATAGTGACACACCACATTAGTAGGTTCCGAGTTGGATGCCCTCCTCCATGTATCTACATGATACCGAAAGCTGCATGTCTTTCCAATTGGCTCCAGCCTGAAATAAATTGAGAACGGTAGTCGTGTAAAGCAACAGGAAGACACAACACAACGTTCTCCTACGTAGTAGAAAATGCCGAGAATCTGTCAGCACATATCCAGCACCGAAAGATGGCAGATTGTGGCTACAGGTTTACATGTATTGGGGTGGTCGAGTCACACATCCGATTTCAAACTGTTGGTGACGGCATGCCTACCTACCTACCTACTTACATGTACTATCGGAAGTGCTCCAAGGTAAGCGAAGCCGGTGAAGAGATGACCTTCCGTGTGCTACTACAGATCGTGCGCCCTACCTACTCTAAGGCACCAAGTCGTATCTCGTGTGAATATATATGTACACCTGCAGAGAGAGAGGTTTATTGGTGTGTACTTGAGGCTTCTTCATGTCACCCTGAACAGTACCCTGGATAGAAGAACCCTTGGATGGATGGCGCGACCTGCCCTAATCCATATTGGGTCTGATTTGGTTAGCGCAGAGTTAGCGCCTGCCAGCCACCTGCCTCGTGCGTGTGACACAGACGATGGCTTGGCGGAAGCTGCCGCGACTCGCTCCAGCGTGCTACCTACGTACATATGTAGGCAGCTCGTGAGTAGGTGGGTATACATAATACCGGTATACCATAATAAGATACGTCAGCTACGGTCAGGGTCGTGTCAGACTCGCTCGACTCGGGGGGGGGGGGGGGGGGGGGGACGACGTAACATAGGGCCGAGCGAGGGGAGGCGGGCAGGGGGGAGGAAAAGG
>NW_025953555.1:1535089-1731329 GCF_022495145.1 Xylaria bambusicola | reverse complement strand
CCCCCCCCCCCCCGCCCCCCCCCTCAGAAGGCTCAAAACGACGTTGCGAAGGAAGGAGGGTATCCTGGATCCATCTCATTCTCTATCTATACATCTACACTTTTGTCAGATCTGTTGCCATGTCCCCATGCCGGAAGACCTGATTCAGGGCCGGTAGTTGGGAGTTGGCGAGGTTGGGGCAAGGCACAAAGCGGGACCTCTCCAGACTTGACTTGTCTACTTACTTACCTACCTACCTACCTTTGTATGAGGTTGTCTCCACGCGCGCCCCGTTGTAGTGTAGTGTGCCGGTGTTTGATGGGGCCGGGTTTCGGTCTCGTTCAACGTCGATCGACGAGCGTCGAGGAGCAAAGGCAGACCCTCCTTCTACCGCAGCCTGCATCTCCCACTTATAGGAAGCGAACCTGATGGCGTGAACTCCCCCCTATGCGTGCATTCCATACTCTCTATCCCCCGGTGTGCTCCAACCCTGATGCTACGATAACACACATCGATCGCCTATTCCCGAATTCACAGTCTCCGATATGGCCGACAGCGGCCCAGGGGACTACCCGCCCTCGAGGGACTCTCGTCTCCCTACCCCTCCGTCCCAAAATCCCCGTCGAAAGCACCAGAGAAAATCGAGACGCAACAGCATGTCCGATCCTCCTGACGAGAACACCTCGCTCCTTCGCTCTTCGCGCTCTCGCATACGCATACCGGGCTCTACCGACACCCCTAACCGCCCAGCCCACCTTTCGCGAAACCATAGCTACCACAGTCCGTTCTCTACAAGTCCTCCCCTTTCACCCTCACTTATACCTCGACCTAAACTTCTGACGTCTCTTATAGACACTTCATACTACGGCTCTACCAGACACCATGGCCGGAATGAATCCTGGAGCCAGCGGCTAGTACAGGCTCTCACAGACCGCCAGGATCCCATGACCGAGTCCAAATTCTCCATCGCCCCAGATGAACGTATCTGGTACGACCAGTTCACCTGTACCGACTGGGTTCACGATGGCATCGCCGACGCCCACCGCATGAAACAACTGCGAAACCGCAAAGATTGGTGGGGTCGGCTCATTGTCTTGTTCGACGGCGCTCAAGGCTGGATACTCAGTGCTGTTGTCGGCGTCTTAGTGGCCTTGCTAGCCTATTGTGTTAACGTGGCTGAGGGAACAATATTCGATTTTAAGGACGGTTATTGTGCAAGGGCGTGGTACCTCCGAGAAAAGGTAAGCTTGTCTCTTCAAGTATCATCTCTTTTTTTTGTGACTATGGTACTAAGTACGTGTCATCTTAGCGATGCTGCCCCCATGGACTTTGTACGGACTGGGTGTCTTGGTCGGAAGTACTGGACGGCAACCCTGTTGGGGATAAGTGGACTCAATTCATTGTTTACGTCGTTGCTGTTGTGGTTTTCTCCGGCGTGGCCTGTCTCTTGACTTTAACCACCAAGACGATTGTACCGTCCGCTTACAGGATGTCAACTCTTGACGAGAATCTAGCTGCAGAGCATTCGCAAATGCCCATGGATCTTGATAACGAGGGTGAAAGTGGCTCTGTGAGCCCGACACAGACGCCTCCGCAAGATGAGTCGCTACATCCCCCGATGGTCTACTACTCAGCAGCAGGCAGCGGGGTTGCCGAAGTTCGTGTTATTCTCAGCGGTTTCGTACTTCACGGATTCCTTGGGCTTAAGACGCTCATTATCAAATCGGTCGGCCTCATCATAAGCGTTGCCTCGGGCCTCAGTCTTGGAAAGGAAGGCCCTTACGTGCACATTGCCACATGTATCGGCAATATCAGTTGTCGTTTGTTCAATAAATACGATCAAAACGATGCGAAGAGGCGAGAGGTTCTCTCAGCAGCAGCGGCAGCAGGTGTGGTCGTCGCGTTTGGCGCTCCTATCGGTGGCGTCCTTTTCGGGTTGGAGGAAGTCGCCTATTTCTTCCCTGCCAAGACTTTATTTCGAACCTTCTTTTGCTGTATTGTCGCAGCCTTGTCTCTAAAGTTTCTCAATCCCTATGGTACCGATAAAATTGTCTTGTTCGAGGTTCGGTATAAGATTGATTGGGAGTGGTTCGAACTAGCCGGCTTCATTCTCGTGGGAATACTGGGCGGTGCGGCTGGAGCCTTCTTCATCAAGGCGTCCCGTCGCTGGGCGTTGAGCTTTCGAAAGATCAACGTAATCAAAAGATATCCGCTCGTCGAGGTCATTCTTGTGGCTTTGGTCACCGGACTGATTAGTTATTGGAATGTCCTCACTAAGTTGCCCGTTGCGAAGCTTCTACTCAATCTAGCCGCTCCTTGCGAGAACGATGAGCTGGATGACGAGCTGGGGCTCTGCGTGTCGAGCATTGATGACATACCCGGTGTAATTCTGATGCTCCTCGCGGCGTTCGTCATTAAGGGATTTCTGACCATCATCACTTTTGGTATCAAAGTCCCTGCCGGAATATACGTTCCTTCCATGGTGGTGGGCGGCCTGATGGGCCGCATCATTGGCCATCTTGTCCAATGGGTTGTCCTTCGATTTCCACATTGGGCGATATGGGGAACATGCCCACTGATACAACAGTCTACTTGTGTTCAGCCTGGAGTTTACGCTCTTATTGCCGCCGGCTCGACGATGTGCGGTGTAACACGGCTCTCAGTTACTCTCGCAGTCATTTTGTTCGAACTCACTGGCAGCCTTGACTATGTACTACCTTTCTCCTTGGCAATCTTGGTCGCAAAATGGACGGCTGATGCCTTAGAGCCATTAAGCATTTACGATCTCTTGACTATGATGAACTCATACCCTTACCTAGACAACAAGCACAAACCTATCTTCACGGGCGAACTCGCGGATATTGTGCCTCGAGTTCGTCGTGAGCGAGTCATCGATATTACCAACTCACCCCTTGTACCGGCCACGAGCCTAAGGGCCAAGTTAGAAGTACTCCACAAGGCGGGAGAGCTCGATGGGGGGCTTCCGATTATTAGAGATGATGTGCTGGTTGGACTAATTCCAGCCCCAGACCTGGAATATGCTCTGGATAACCTGAATGACGAGAGCTCGAGTCTCTGTTTGATGGTACACATTCCGAACATAGACGAGGACGACGACGACAGTCCAGACCCCACCGATTTTACACAATACATTGATCCAGCCCCAGTAGCATTAGACATCAAATCCCCACTAGAGTTGGTTCATGAGTGTTTTGCCAAGCTCGGTCTTCGATATATTTGCGTACTGAAAAACGGGCGGTACGCTGGCATGGTGAGCTTAACCCTTTGACCATTGTATGACTCCTATCTAACAGCTATTCAGACACACAAGAAGCGGTTTGTGAAATACGTGCGCGAACTTGAAGAGGAAGAGCATAGATCAAGATAGTAGCTGGGTCACATGGAGCGTAACTTGCAAGGCGACTTTTTGATTTAGTATTATACCCCCTCAGTCTACACATATTGCCTTCACAGAACATATACTGCCTTTCGTGTCTACGTAGTGGCGCCGATATATTGTATAGTTCAGATTAGTGAGCATGAGTAGCGTTTTTTCAGAGCACTAGCTTTTGTTACTAAAGGAATAGCGATATATATCGTCTCAAAACTACTGCGTATGTATTGTTCTTTAGATAGAGAGTTAGACTAGATACTTAGGCGTGAGTACCTAGTGAGATCTGAGATATTGATCTTTAGCGATATATTGTGTTTGAATGTAAGATTTCCTAAAGAGCATCCTGTGACTACGTTTATTCTCAAGAAAGAGTACGTCCTTGGGGTATTACCCCGAGATCCTCTTCGAACTGTTTAGAGCTTGAGATAGATGGTAGAGCTCGACAAATATCGAGAATTCCGTCATTACACAATATGAGCTATAAATTTGCTCCATGCCATGATGCGAGTAGTAAAACATACCTTTTCCCGAAATAGCAAGCGAGTTCTCCAGGTATCATCGAACCAAGGCTGACGGGGGTGCGGAATAAGCCTGAAAAGGTTTGAAAAGTGCTCGATAGAGGAACGCTATATCTCGGCCATGAGGCCGCCTATGAACTCTTGGTCGCGAAGTCGAGTATTCTAACTGACTGGACTGAGTTCAAAACGATGAGGTGAAAATATATAAATTGGATTGATGATCTGATGCAGTTCACTCCATTCATGAAAACAATGTACAAAGGCGCGGACATGAGTCTGAGGGGCTGATCGCTAAAGTTTCCTTGAGGAATCCAAATCTACGAACCTTAGGATGCAGTAATTGATGCGTGGAATGGGTACATTGAAGCCTACCACCATCTGATCAATGAGTATGAGTCACCCCTCCACATCTGTTTCTGTTCATCGACGCGCAGATCACATGGGCGGATGCATGAATAATCTCATAAAGTCAAGTATCGCTCACCCAAACACTTGACGGCATGCAGATCGCCTCCTGCCCAGCATATCTGCTGTAGATTATACGCGGCTTCCTTCGAGAGGTCGCTGATTCCGAGCACACTAGGCTCCGAGTCGTCCGGTATGTCGCGCAGCACGCGCTGGTAGAACTGGGCGGCCAGGTGAGGGATGCCGATGGCATGGTAGCTACGGGCCATGTTGTAGTGCGCCTCCTGGCGCTGGGCAGCGTCGGCGGAGGAGACCTTGAGGTCGTAGTAGCGGTGGAGGAACACGAATCCCTGGACCAGAAGGTATTGGCGGTTCTCGGACTGCCGCTTGAGTGCATAGTGGATGTAGCACTGGCCGACACTGAGAAGGACCATCTGGTTCGTGGGATCTATGCTATACGCCCGAAGGAAGTAATCTAAAGCTGGATTAGGATGTATGTGCAGGGGCAATGGTAATAAAAGAAGGCTGAATCTCCAATGGGCATGGCTGGGAAGACTCACTCAAAGCGTATGTAAAGCTATTCGATACAAACAAGATATGCCCGTAAAGCACGAGCAGAGTAATATCTAATTCTTTAGAAGGATAGACTCTGCCGCCATTGGCTTTGGTATCTTCTTCGTCGCTATCCTCACCTCCTCCAGATACAAGTGCTCGGTCCATGAGCTTGATTTGTCGGAGCATATATTTCTGCACTGGACCAGAGGCATACCACGAAGCTGGGGATGGGCAGAGTCTACACAACGCAGCGAACATACGAAAAGGATCCGAGTCGAACTGTCTGTCTCTCATGAGAAACCGAGCAGCGGCCACGCACGTCTCCTCGTCTCGCGCACGTAATGCGCAAGCTTGATAACATGTCAGTTATAATGCATCAATAATATCGTCAAAGGAAGCGAGCGCCTTACCAGCCCAAGTAACATGGATAAGAAACATATCATCTCTATTTTTGGCGAAAACTTCAGCATCGCGAGCAGATTCGCACACCTGATAAGACTCTTGGAATTTCTCATTGTGAGCGAGGCCAACGGCGTATTCCAGGAACAGTTCCAGCCAGTCGCTGAAAGATACACCTCTATAACTGACAGCAGTCCGCTCTCCAAGCTGACGCTCAGTATGTGGCTCAAACGGGTTCAAATCTGTACGTAATTAGTCTAATCCCAGAATAGTGAATTGTAGATGTGTCCTACTGTGTGATAATCTCTCCTTCATCTCAATAAGATTACGATTACGAGAGACGTATACTTGCTTGTCCTCATTGATTCCAAGGTGGACAAGATATTTCTCCCACGAGTAGAACCCCTTACATGACCTGAAGTCGTCAACAAGTTCTTTAGCTGCTCGCATGAAAGCATCTGGAGGACCAATCCTCTTATCGTTGTCAGTGGTTTCCCGGACACCATGAACAGTTCTCCATGCAGTGGCTAATTCCTCGGCCCTACGTTTTTCTTCTAGGCTGACTTCTTCACTTCGTCCAAAAAGCTTACGTCGTGGGCGTGGCCGGCGAATCTCGTTTCCATCCTTATCAAAGGTCACTGATTTAGGTGCTCTTGGCTTCACCCGACGGGAAGCATTTTTATTTCTCGGTCGCACTTTTCTAGCCGCACCAGACCTGTTTCGAGCATCGTCATCACTGCCTTGGTACTCATCCATGTCTTCTTCGTCGTCCTCGACCTCAGCCTCGTCATGTGCTTGTTGCAATCGAATGGCTTCGTTTACAAGGATATAAGCTTCTTGCTCCTCTCTTGCAGCCTCATACATCTTTGCCAGTTCATAACGTGCATCGATTGCGGCTTCGTCATTCGATTCGTCTACGTCAATAGCTGCACCAAAGCACTCTTCTGCCTGTCGCTTGTCACCAGCGTCGAGGTAACAGCGTCCTGCAGCAAGAAGAGCAGCGGAATCTAGGACATCAGGGATACTCAAGAGCGGCTCAAAGAAGCGGAGTGTCATGGCCCGGAGGTCCGAATCATATAGAGCGGTGCCGATTTCTGCAAGCAGATGTGGCTCATTTGATAGTACGTGACGCCCATGAGTGCCTTCGGGGTCAACATGATCGATGTGACGCTAACGCTGATTAGACAACGAAGATATCTATATTATAAAATGTCAAACTTACTTGAGCTTCGTCTAGATCCCCCAGCTTCAGACGATAGACCCCTAATTTTGTTCGTAAGTCCAATGGAAGACCGCTACCGTATGAGGATTCTGGGTATTTTCTAGGCTCAAAATTTTGGAACTCTGTTCGACGCACATTATCAACGTCCCACTCTCGATCATCGTCCTGCCAGTCATCCCAAAAGTTTTCGTTGGAGCGGCCTAGCAGCCATCTCGCTAGCGATTTAAGTTGAAATAAGGCTTCTTTGGTATGCTCAATGTAGGCGAGCAATCCAACGAAGATGTTGATGTCCTGCCATTCAAGGGGCTGAAGCTGTTCATCGATGACATTGGCCTGGAAATGGTCAAAAGCGCGACGGTACCAGTTTATAGCACTCTCTGGCTTATAGAAACTGCGCTTCCTCGTGCTTGCTAGGATGATAGTCATCTCAGCATATGACCGGAGAGCATGCACATCATACTCGCCACCATGCTCAAGAAGGTATAGATAATCTTTGGCTGCGGTACGAATCTGACCTCTCTCAAAAGAAATAGCAGCCCTGCTATGTCGGGCTCGTTGATTGCTGATATCCGCTCTCAGCGCAGCTGAGTAGCAAATTGATGCCTGTTCGAGAAAATGAGCTGCATCATCCGGAAGCTCATCCCGAAGCGCAATACCAAGATCGGCACAGTGAAGCCAGCCTTCTACATTTTTAGGCTGAAGGTGACAAGAAAAGACCCTGGCCGTAAAACTGCCCTTTGGGTCGCCTTTCTCCTCAAGGCATGTGGCTAGGAGCGTCCATGCTCGATAGGTCTCAGCATTGATACGTATAGCTTCTTCCACGAACTTAATGGCCTCGTCAAGCTGGCCACTAACGTACGCCTCCGACGCCTTATTGATGCGATACTTCACATCACCAGTGGGCTCGGCAGCTTTTCTGGGGCCCCTTTTGGCGCCACGGGTGCGGCCGCCCCGACCACCTCTACGGCCGCGGCGGCCGCGTTGTGTTCTCCGTCTATAGTCTGATTCGCTCTCTTCTTCCGAGCCATCCCTCAGGTCCATTTGCCGCTCTAGAAGTGCATCAGTGGCGGAGTCTATCAGGCTGTGATCGACGTCTATGTGTGATGTGACGTTGTAATCTTGCACCAACGTTGAGTTGGAAGGAGCTGGATATATATACGTTGGGTCACCTGATGTTACATTGGGCACAGGTTGGCGCTGTTGTTCTGCGGGCACCTCTACGCTAGGGAAGCTATTATATCCATGTTTTGGCGCTTTGGATAGTCTGGGGTCAATCAGATCATCTTCGGGAGACCTTTTCTGCAAAATATCGGGTTGAGAATTCCGGGCTCTGGCTGGGAAGCTGCCCTGCAATCCGCCGGTAGAAGTTGGTTTTGGCAAGATTGAAGTGAGGCTATCTCGCGGTACTGTTGCTCTTCCATGATAGGCATCATCAGCAAGGATGCGTGGATCAACAAGGTAACTTGGCGGCGGTGATGCTCGTGATGATCGAGAAATAGGCTGTGGGTGGTCACCATCTTGATAAGGTGAGAACTGTGTCTGTGCGAAGGATGATTGACCTGATACGTCTGTGCCACTCAGACCTGCGTGTTGTGGGCTCCGGTCAAGGTCAAGCTGGGTGGGTTGATCGGTGTTGTCGTCGGCCTTGTCTGACTGGGCTTGGGGCGCGTGGAGCGACGGCTGTTCTATAAGGCCTCCCTTGTAAAGTGCCTGCAAGGCTTCAGACGTTAATGATGTCGGACGACTCATTTTGACAGCTGAAGTGTTCTCCGGCTAATACAGCTTAAGTTTCGATACTGTCAGGTCGCCAGCACCATGCATCTTGGACAAATAGCATATGGCTTCAGAGGAGCCTTATTAGAGCGAACTGCCAAGCCCCGACCCGATGCGTTGCGCCTACATACATTCAAGGTTGAATGAAGTCAGTCTGGCGAATGCTAGAACTCGCCCGTAGTCGTATCACAGTTGTAAATTCGAAATAGAGCACGTGTAACTTTCCAGGTTCTGTTTTGCAGATACACAAAAGCAGATCAAGTACTCCGTATTCCGATATCAAGATTTGGACTAAGGTGTCTCAGTACCTTGGTACCTAGGTACTTAGAGTGGGGGTTTATCCATTAGGTAATACCTATGTGAATAAGAGCAAATGCCATTAGAGAATAGATTGGTCCAAATCAGGTTGACTTTTTAAGTTTACTACCGGTATCATGTTAATGACTCTGTTTGGAGTAGTGCTACGTATTTCAACACTACTTTCTCTCCATTATGTAGGTAGTATAGAGTAGAGCTTTGCTACTTATCATAGACGTCATGGATACAAGCCTTGTAATAACAAACACCATTTTCCCTTCTACCTATCATTTGGTATATATGATATGATATAAAAACACCAGTCCCATTTCCAAAACCTCTCTTCGTGTATCATGCTGAGCACGATGCAGCATATGATACACAGGATAACTGACTCTACATATTGAACTACAACGTAGTGAATTGGTCTAGCCAACTTGGACGATGTGTGATATCAGTCTGCGAGAAAACAACCAGTGCCGCCTGCGGGGGTGGCACAATATAGGTAGGGCTTAAGCCATGAGCTTACCCTCTGCCTTTGCTTCTATATCAGAGTCAGCGCTAGATGCAGACATGGTAGAAGAATCAGGTATCCTGCCTACCTTTTACTTGTTCAAACACCTTCAGCATCTTTCTACGCGCTCCCAAGGCGTTGACACCTCGTTTCTCCAAGGCCGCGTCATCAAGCTCGACCAGGTCTGTCCATTTCATGTCTTTCAAATTATCAGTGTACTTATGAAGACGGAGACTTCGCAGCCATGCAGGGATATCTTGAAGCAGAGTTGGATCGGTAGGGTCCTCAGGCGGCTTCGAGGTGCCTCTGCGACCTCGAGGCGACCGCCCACGATTCATATCAGAGTGATCTGACAGATATCCCTCGGGGACACCTACGCCAAGTTGCGGCATGCTCAACCCAGGAAATCCACCGCCCAAGAGTGGATTCTGGTTGTCGAAGGCACTTAGAAATCCATTATTCTGAGGTGAGGCAAACGGCATCTGCTGAGCAAAACTGGCTGGCTGGAGGGCAATACCGGGCGAGTTGGGGCGAGATCGGTGAGCGCCAAAGCCACCCATAACCTGTTGATTCTGCAGGGCCAAAACCTGATCCCTGCTTAGCACCTGTCCACGCTCGTCAACCATTATGAAATTCGTTCCGGGTAAATTGGGTACCTGAGGACCAGCAGATACGCCACCCGGATTTTGTCCATTTCCATCATTAGATCGCGCCCGGCGATATTTACGTACGTCGTCAAGAGCAAAGCGATTGTTAACAGTAGACAAAGCTGCTAGCTTCATCGCTGTGGCATTTGCAACCATGTCGGCTTGATGGGGCGCGTTACCCGGGCTAAAAGTCGGGTTCATAGGTGTGCTCACCATCGATGCCCAATTCCCGCCGGCAGTGTACGGAGAAAGCATGGGCAAGTCCGAAGCTGACTTGTCAGGTGCATTGAGCGTTGTGCTTTGAATGTTGGAATTGGCACCAAGTTGAGGACGGGGCGACCTCAAACCCGCAGATGGGGGCGGTTGCACGAACTGCCCCATAGGTGGTTGTCCAGAGGACGAGGATTTGGGACGTGAAGCTCCTTGATCATGGGTGTTACCCCATGGGGAGTTAGGATTTTGCGCATTTGGATCAATCCCTTCAGAAGGGGCAGAAATGGTGGGTGCAGCGAGAGAGCTGCGAGGATCGATGGCAGCGCTGTTCCGATTCGATGGGGGCTGGTTTCCAGTCTGCTGCGTAAAACGAGCCTTTTCAGTCGCAATGGCAGCAGCGGCATCAGGAAACATAGAATTTATTGCAGACTGATCGAGAGCCGAATGTCTCTTGTTAGAGGGCTGTGGTTGAGAGAGAGAATTGCGTGCAGAGCTGACGCTCAACTTATTCATAGCATCACTCAACCGATTCGACATAGGATCTATTGGTAACCTGTTAGCTCAATGAAGTGACATTCTTCCGGGCGTGATTTTGAGCCTTACCTTTATCGAAATTAGCAGGCGATAGGACTCCCGACATGGGATGATTCTTGCCCATCTGTTGAAGCACTTGAATGAAAAAGCGGACCTGTACCTGCGTGGTTTGTTGTAACAGCGCATAGAGGGCAGCAGTCCTCTCTGCTTCCGAGAGAACTCGAAACCACTGTTCTATGGCACTGAGCTCATCTTTGAAGTCTTGATCCAGCGTGGCTGCAGCCATCTCCTCTAACGTTGTTTCATATTGATCGATATCGGCAATCCATTGCTGGGTCATCATGTCTTGCGGCGAGTCACCATCCACATTTCCCTGGTTCTGACCCTGCTGACCATAGAAGTCGGAAGACGGACGTATGCGGCTTGCGGCTGAAGATCCAGTGATTGCGGCCATGTCGGCAGAGGCACGCAGGTTGGATCCAGCCCCGACAGCCCGAGATGCGGGTGGGCGAAGTGAAGACGCCGTGGTGGCTTCCGGGGTGCTGTTACGATTCATGTTGAAAGAAGGCAGTCTTGGATCAAAACCTTCTATGGCGAGTAGTGAGCGGGATATTCTCGAGTGAGAAGGCGTGCCTTGTTTCTATCCCTGCAGATGGAGACTGAGAGACAAACACTACGATACTGAGGTGTATGGCCCAGAGCAATGTATACAGCAGTACGTGTTTACTACTGAAGACGACTTTGAATACCTCGGTGTCGAAATGCGCTCAATGAGATGACCCTGATACTGGCAAATTGCGCTAGCAAGTCCGTTGCTGAGATATGTAAGTTGAAGATTGTAGCGCCTATGTGCGACTACGTCAAGGGAGAACAGTATAATCTAGTCAGTAGAGGCGCTGCCCCAATAAGGAGACAGGATTGGTTGGCGATTGCTAGACAAAAAGCACTTCGAGTAGAACGCGAAAAACGGCGGAAGAGATTATCTCGAGAACTCCTGCAGTGACCTGCTGACCTCAAAGGAGTTGTCGAGAAGAGGAAGCAGGCTGAAATGGAGATATTATCGTTATTGACGAGAGATTAGATAAGTGGTAGCTGATACCCAAGAAATGTTAGCAAAAGACTCGAAACAGTTTCCTCTCGAGGCCTGACCCATGTCATTCCAAGTGGGGTGGCACATCGATAATTTCTTTGAACATGGAGTGAGACATGATGAGGAAATAGGAGTTGGTCAAAGTTCGAGTGTGATATGCCAGGGCCGTGGAGGTGAAGAAGCGAGGGGAGGGGCCAGTGTCAGACAGATTTGTAGCAAGCTATTCTCTTCAGCAACAAAGCAAGGACAAAATGCTGCCTTAGATGTTACACACGGGGCCACGGGAGCCCCGGGTCTTCGCCAAACAACAAGACGCAGGCTCAATACACGTATCTTGTCTTGTTGCTACCGAGCTGAGCTGGAGACAACAAGGAAATGCACGGAGAGATGTTTGCTAGTATAGATGATTCGCGATGACTGTACTTACCCAAAAATAAGGCTCGACAGACCAGTCCGTTCCGATTCGGTGCCAAACCGCGGCGGCAGGTAAGTTGCCAAACGACGAGTGGAGCAGCGGAGAGAGCACGTCGTCGAAGAAGGAGGAGGGAAGTGGAAAGTGAATGTGGACAGACCGGTGGCCTGGGCGGGTGGGAAGAAGAGGAAGGTTGAGGTAGGGCGGCAGCGCAGGCTAGCTGGTGGATGGAGGATTAGATAAAGGATGCGTTGGGAAATCCTCGAGTGAGCATAAAGGGCCAACAACCACTAACCGCAGCCTAGTACTTGGCTAAGCAAGTTTACAGGTAACCTTAGGCGAACCTTAGGGGGGCTCGGGGGAAGAGACGGCCTAACCTGCTCGCCTGGTAAGCAGGTGCTAAGGTACCCGATGCACTTACCAGTAGGTACCGTAGGTGCCGGCTTAGTGTATGTAGGTAGCGAGGGTACCAGGTCCCTTACTATCACTTTTCGGCAAGGGATCTGTCTCCCGACCTGAACAAAGACCCTACCCTAGGTACGCAGTACATCCACCAGTCTAGGTACCCAGCAATCCTGGCCAAGCGACGGTACTTACTTACTACGTAGTATAAGTAGTGTAGATACCCACCGATAACTAACTTGGTATCCGTAAAAGAATCCGCAAGTTTACCCAAGGTGGAAATTCAAGTGTGATGCCTAAAGCCAAAAGTATAAGTAGGTATGAATTCTCAACTGACAGTGAGGGTTTCTAGGTACTTGGGCGTCGATCCAGCCGACCGAGCGCACCCCTATACATATACTTACATGTAATGTGGTATCTAAATTAGTGCACCCAGAACCTTGGCGAGTTCCATCAGCTAGAGTCAACCATCCAATAGATTCTCATATCTGCAGACTCTCCGTATGGAAACTTGAAAGCAATTGTCGCCTTCCAAGTAGCCTGGTGAGCCTGGTAGTAAAGTTCATAGTACCATTCGCCAACAATCCCCCCTCAGCGGTCAGTGATAATTATAGCTGAGGGGGCTGAAAGGTTGCGTGTACAAATTGTACTACTGTACATACAGTAGTAGGTGTAGGTGCAACCTGGCCACCGCGCACAGATCGATCCTAGGTACATGCGTATCGATCGAATCTGGGGGGGAGGCGCCTAGCAGCACCGCGTCTAGGCACGTGCTGATACATGTCCTTACATGTGCAAGTACATTCGCTCGAGGTATGCCCAAGGCAGAGCACTGCCCGGCGCAGGAATACGTGGTAGGTAGTAGGTAAGCAACGTCCAAATTTATCCCATGTTGCGAGTGGGGGTGGATTGATTTTGAAACTGCACTTGAGCAGTGCCCGCTAGCGGACTTTTCAAACAACGGCTCTGGTGGTGACGTTCAGCCAGGCTCGGAGATGGCAAGCTCCAGTTCACGTTCCTACAATAGGGCCTACAGGCAGAATGTAGGTAATGCCTTAAGACGCAAACCTGAGTCGGAGGCCCTGGACTAGGTATGTGTACAATTAGTATTGATATGTCAATATCAATCATCTGCTCACAATACTAGATGTGATAGATATTTGGTCAGATACCATGCTACATGTCGCGGGAAAACAATGACCTTCTATAAATTGGAGATATTGACATTTTGCGGCATATTCCTGCCCCCCCAGACCGACCGTGAGTTTGATTGAAGGCAATCTTTACATCAATACCTGATACACAATGGTATCCGATAATCCTCTTAGGCTTGAAACACGCCTTAAGTGAAACATAGACAGCACAATAAATCATTTGATCTTTCTGACTAATCATTCGGCTTATCCGTTCCCGTTCGCCGGTATATTCCCTAGGAACATCCCCATTACTATGAATTATGGTGACCTACCAATTAGGTATTGAATAGTCCTACCAATGTAGCGTGACTCTCTCTCGCCTTTTGCGCTGACGACATAAGCTGACATAACAGTAGGCCACCTGCACAGTACGTGGAAGATGGACTTCAAGGTGACATGAATTCAAGTGGCTATGACAGAAACGTAGGTTCAATACACAATCCCTATGAAACTGGCAATATCAAGGTTGGATGTAGCCCAGTCTCCATGCACCCTCGCCTTGGAGGAAAAGGAAGCACAGGTGTTTGGTAATAGACGGGCTCATTTTACTCTTGGCACGAGAAGAAATCCTTCAGCAAATGGACATGGAATAAGTCCAAAGCTGTACACACTAATGCCGTTTTGTGAAAGTGTTACACATGCAAAATAGGGGATGGTAGAAACCCGATCAAGGGGCAACAACCCAGTGGAGAGGGCGAGGAGCGTCGATCACAAATCACCCGCAAGACTGGTGCGCGCGACGGTAGCTTCATTCTTTGGCTACTCATTCGTTCGTATTCTCCATAGACAAATGCAAGACCGTTGACGCCATGATCATGTCCGCACGTTTTCCGTAAGTGCCCTGTTTTCCACCCACAGCATCGTAACCCCAAATACTGTCTAGTAGGAATCCGTTTAAACCGTTTCACGCTTGCCTTCCGCCTTCTCTTTCTGTACCATCGTTAGCCAACCATTACACGCTTCGATTACAAAGGAGGAATGAGAATGGTTGATGTACCAGGGCGCGCATTGTTCCGTGTAGGGCATATCTGTGGTTGCGTCGGAACTTGGGGTCGGTACCCTTCAATGATGGGTATCGGTTGGTCTTAGGCTTCTTGATACTACGAGTCGAGCGTGTTAGTTGAATCTATTCAAAGCCGCCATAATTCCGTGGGATAATCGAAAACTTAGGTGCCGTTTTCGCGTCTTCTCGTCTCGGAATTAGGTGATGACATACCCGTTACGGTGAGCCTTCTTCGACTGGTTGTGCTGGGACGAGTTCTTGGATTCTGTAGGGCACAATTAGCATGAAAACAGCATTCGAATCTTCGTTAATACATACTCGCCATTGCAACGGTTTATGGACTGATGTACTTTGGGAAAAGGAGAATGCCACGGGAATCAGTGTAGTTGATGGAGAAGAGCCGCCAAATGGTCGTCCACGCAAGGAGTATTCTCAATTGTGGGTGCAAAAATAAGCGAACTGGAAGATCCAACCAGATTGCTCTCAGGTGTCAGGTGGGGATATTTAGTGGAAAATGAGCTAGGGTGACTGATGACAGCTGCGTGCCAGCTGTGGGTACTCTAAGTACTTATTACGTATTTACTAGTCTGTGGGTTGATAACTGACCCGAATCGTGTTATTTGTTGATTCACTTCTCGTCCTTGATGTGCAATGTCATAGAGAATGCTTTATCCTTGTCTTTGTCCAGTAAATTGTATCCGGGATAAATCATGGACCAATATAGACAACTCATACAACAGCAAGTCTATACAAACAATCCTCCACCTAGTAATCCGGATATACATTACACAGAACTCTACTAGGCCAAAAATCCGATGTATGCCTGTTCATATGAGATACAATTCTACATCTTAGACGCCTTCTATCTGCTTCTAATTCGTGGTAACTGGCAATGCAGCTTTGGCTTTAGTAGCAAGTTTAGTTGCTTTGGCGAGTTGCTCTGCCCGAAGCTTGCGAATATACCGGAACAATAGGATAAAACCGAGTTCCATTCTGTCAGCGATTTTGTCAGTGGAAGGAGCTTACTACCAGAGGATAATAGTCGTACCGTTCTTTAGTCATCATCAGAATACCTTGCACTAGGAGTCCCTTTAGCAACTGCGGACCGATACCCTTGAAGAGTCCCAGAAGTCCTTCGTGTTTGACGATGAACTGCATCACCTCAATGAACCCCTTGAAGGGCTTCCCCTGACGCTGTGGTGGAGGCTTGGACTGCAAGCCAACCTTAGCCACAATAAGGGGCTGAGTCGCGATGGTAGCTAGGGCTTTGGACATGGCGCCAAGCACTGAAGTTGCAAAGTCAGCGTGGAGACTTCTAATGAGAGCCTGTGAACTCACAGAATGCTTCTCCCGGTGTTAACCGACTCTTTCCTGGGAATATGATGGTCTTTAATCGCTCATATGCGCCGTATGTTATGGCAGGGTTAACTACCAAAACTAAGCTAGCCTTCAAGCCTCTCCATAGACCAGAAGGGCCATCCTCGCCTTCGATGATTTCGCGAGCCGTTTCTCTCAACCCCTTCCTGTCTGCCTTACTCTGGGTTTGTTGCCGTGTCGTCACAACAGCAACAGGGATTGTAAAAACTTGGGCGACGGCGCCGGCAACAGCACCTAAGACCAACTCGGTAGCAGTCGATGGCGGAGTTGGAACCTTCTTGGACTTCAAGTATATCCCGCGCACGATAGAATACCAGTAAAAGTAAGCAAAATTCGTCGAGGCGACTCCAATGAGCGCGCCATTAATCCCGGTGTAGAGTCCCTTGACGCCATCCTCAGCTACCATCTTGGTGATCGCGTCCCATGTTGAGGTGTAATGTGGCTCGGAATCGTGATGTACATCCCCTGGCTTTCGTTTTATTTGGACTTGGAGGCGAGTTTTAACTCTGATGAGGTATTGCAGATGGTTAGCAGGCTTCTACAGGAGAACAAATACTCGATGAAGTGGCTTGAGTATCAGACTACTCACATATCTAAGGGATATACCAGCGTGTTCGCTAAGACGGCACCAGTGGCGCCAGCTACAGCAGCACCCCATGGTGGAAGCGTCGCGGGCTTGGATTGAGCGCTCATGTTTGTTGGTTAGTTCTATTGCCAGAAAGATATGTAGAACAGGTATGCCGAGAAGCTGAAGGTAGACAGGTAGCTGCACAAGTCAGCGCGAAGATCCGCAATGACAGCAGTCGGTATTGAGATGGCGGCGAGGCGTATGCCAGAAATTTAACCGTTATATTGACAAAGTTCGAGCTAGAGACCACTACCGTGGCATGAACAAATGCGACTCGCACGGCAATAAGTAGAACAAGTCAACAAAGCAGTTCGTGATGCACAATTGGGGGAAGCCAATACAAAGTAAAGGCAAAACACCCCTAAGTATTCTTCTACACCGGCCAACGAAAGCGCGATGACATTATTCATGCCATGACGAGAGCTCGAAAGCAAGAGAGACAGCCGACTCGGAGGTTAAAGTGAGATGCAGACGCACTTGGCCGAGTGAGCCTGTGAAACCGCTAGCTTCCTGGTTTGGACCTCGGCCAACTCTGGGACCACCCCGGCATTGTTATCCAAATCGGCGCGGCAGCCATTCTCCTATTGGAATACCTAGGCGGCTAGCTGGTACCTAGGTACATATCCATGACGCCCATTCTGCCTCGGGTGTCTTAGGTACCAGATACCTAGATACCTACTTAGGTATTTGTAGGTACGATAATATTGTTGATTACGTAGGGTCATAGATAGCCGAGTAACTACCTACCTAACCCATGAGTTAGTTACAAGTTACCCCCGACTAGTACTATCAAGGCATCCGCTAATCTATAAACTGCAAGCCACATACACACTTATTTAGTAGTATCGTCGAGGCAAGTGGACTAGTAGCTAATAGTATCTACCTAAATATCTGCCTTGCGTCAATATCATGGTGGTACTTAGATACTGCAGCTCCCTGGGTTCTTCTATCCCCAACTAGATGTTTTATGTTTGTTGCTCTTGCCTTCCCTTTATACTTTTATATATCAAGTTGCAGTCGGGGGGCTTCTTCGTGTGCTCCGTGGTTATCCAACCTACCGGTAGGTCATAACAGTATCACGCACCATCGCTTCAACTTGATAGTCTAACGATACTGCTGCCGTGGCCACTGTCCCGCTCACCTTGGGGGACAGGTTGTCTCTTCAGATGAGTCGGCACAACGATCTGCTACTGTTTGTTTCAGTAGTACTCCGAGGTTTCAGCATTAATAGCTAGCACTGGCCCTCCTTTCTCAGACCGGCCGATCCTTATGATCCGCGTGTGCATCGAAGTGATTGACTGATCTCAGTACGCGCGTCATCGTCATGGAGGCGGAAGCTCAGGTAACTGAAATCGCTCGAATAATTCACTAGGTCCCTTGTGCCATCTAATTGTGTATGGAACTTCAGGAGCATGAAAGGCTGGCCTCGTCCTCCTCCGGTAAGGAAGCTCTTGACCATGCAATAGCGGCAGCGGAGCTCTACATGAAAGCCGCCCAGCAATCAAACAGTCCGCTTGACAAGAAGCGCTTAAATAGGAAGTGCGAGGAGATGGTTCTAAAGGCCGAGAGTCTTAAAAAGCCCAGTCGCACGGCTGACAGCGTCAGCAGTGTGAAAACGAGGCTCAAAGTACCTCGACAAGTCCGCCAGATACCAGCAAGTGAAGAAATCATCCTATACCGCAACTCTCGCCTCCATGGTCATACTTTTCCTCCGTGGGATGCTGATCCAGATCCAACATATTTCCATGGAGACGTTTATAGGTAGCGTACACTTGCCATTTCTCTCCGAGGTTTACTGACTGATTTGAAGTGACCCGGCCCCATTTACTTTGTCGCCCAGACAGAAAGCCATCTTAGCAGGATGGAAGCGGCCGGCCGAGCTCTTCAAGCAGACGCCCGGACTTGGCACGGGCTCAGATGACACTGTCGCACAAGTGACAGATGATTATGATCTCGTACAAGATATAACGACAGATTGCTCAGTAGTAGCCAGTTTGTGTGCCAGCATGAAACACCTTCAGCCGGGCCCTACTTCTATGCTCCCTGCGCTCATGTTCCCGGTTAATTCAACTGATGGGCGTCCAGGGATCTCTGCCAATGGTCGATATGTTTTTCGAATGTTCTTCAATGGCTGCTTTCGGAAAGTAGTCATTGACGATCGTCTCCCTGCTTCTTGCAACGAGCGTACTCTCTATGTCGTCGATCGCCAAAACCCCAACGTACTATGGCCCGCACTGATCGAGAAGGCGTACCTGAAAATCCGCGGGGGTTATGATTTTCCAGGTAGTAACTCTGGTACCGATCTTAGCATTTTAATGGGATGGATACCTCAACAGCTGTTCCTGCAAAGTGATGAGGTGGACTGGAATGCTACCTGGCGTCGAATTAAGAAAGCCTACGACTTTGGTGACGTTATTATCACTCTTGGCACAGGACGTCTGTCGCCTGACGAAGAGGAAACTATAGGCTTGGCTGGTGAGCATGATTATGCAGTTCTAAACATGTCGGAAACTCCTGAAAACAGGAAGCTTTTGGTCAAAAACCCCTGGTGTGATGGACTTGTCTGGAAGGGGGTAGGGTCAGCCTCGTCGAAGGCACAAGACGCAACCGATTCCCACGCCACCAAGCTCAACCCCGGGTCTTTCTGGATCAGCTTTGACGATGTGACCCAAAACTTTGAGTCGCTTTATTTAAACTGGAATCCTAGCCTATTCACCAGTCGCCAGGATCACCACTTCAACTGGCAGGTCCCCGAAGCTAACATGGTTGGCTCGTTTGCGCACAACCCCCAATTCTCACTGACAGCCGAGGGCGATGGACAGACTTGGATATTGCTAAGCCGCCACTTTCAGGATGAAGAGCTAGAAATTTCTCGAAAACCAAATGCCACTATGGCAGCTGTGTCTAATATGCTCGGCTTCATGAGCATATACATTTTTGAGAACAACGGCCGCAGAGTGCAACTAAGTGACAAGTCAATTTATCGAGGTCCTTTCGTGGATTCGCCCCAGACTCTAGCACCCTTCGAGGCTCAAAAAGGTGTCAAATACACGGTTGTTGTCGCAGCTCAGGATTTGCCTCTACCAAAATATTCCTTCACCCTATCCTTCTTCTCACGTACGGCTTTAGACATCGCTCCCGCTCAACACGACCTCAAGCACTACGTTGAGTTACACAGCAGATGGACGCACCGCACCAGCGGCGGCAATTCCGCCTCACCCCTTTATCTGACAAACCCGCAATTTAGCATCACCCTGCCGGTTGCCGGGCCCCTTTCGATCCTCATTTCGACCGCGAAGGAGGATATTCCGGTGCATATAGATCTCGTTTGGGCCAACGGTCGGCGTGTTACGTCTGTGACGGTCCGTGATCTTGTTACCACCTCGGGCGACTACCGCCGTGGCTGTGCTCTTGCATCAATCTCTTCCGTTGATGCAGGTACGTACACCATCGTATGCTCGACCTTTGAGCCCAGCCAGATAGCTGAATTTACGCTGCGTGTCGGATCCGATGTGCCGTGTACCATCATCCCTGTGCCTGCTGATGCTGCGGGCCGGTTGCGCACTCAGCTTGCCCCCCTCGCATTCTACAACGGCGAGTCTAAGATGCGAGCTTCTATCACCGTCGCCCGGCTCACACGCGTCAGCATTGTTGTGACAAGGAGAAGTAGCTCAGGCGTGGTTGGTTCCACCGGTGTGGGCACGTCACGTTCGCACCCAACTATACGGGCGACCCTTGAAAGCGGCCGCGGGCCTAACAAAGATGTTCTCGTTTCGACAGGTCAGGGCGATTTTCAAGAGGTCGGACTCGGACTCCGCACCGCTGAGTGCGATATTGACCCCCTAGTGGCCCAGTCACGGGGTCTGTGGCTAGTCATCGAGCAAGTCGGCAGTACATCTCTAGACGAAGGAGGAATGCGAGTCGAGATATTCAGTGATAGACAGGTGCTCGTGGGGTCCTGGGAATCCATAAATTAGTGAAGTGGCAGGGAACGAGAACCCCCCATTATGTATATTCCACAATATATGGATATCTGATAATCTAGTGTGGACCAATCTAAGCGTTCTCGCTTTTGGATCTCTGGACGAGATTTTTTGAGTACTTAAGAGGAAGAAAGAAGCTATTTGCTCAAGAAGAAATAGAGAGGAAAAAACACAGTGGGAAGAAATACCATGCTATTGCACACGCTTGTCTACTATATCTATTCGATAATAGATATCGTGCTCTTGCTGATCTCAATGGTTATCTATGGACAAATAGCTACAGCACAACGCTGCGAGGGAAATGAGAATGAAGTGAATAAGAGAGAATGATGCAAACAACATGTGCAACCTGAGTATACAGCTACACTTAAGGTCACCTAAGGTTGAGTCTGTTTAGGTCTTGACATGCTAAATGAGTTGGAACTGACAGGCACTCATACACCAATACCACTAGCTAGGAGATGTCAGGTACTTGACAATTTATCCTGGTCGGTAAGTCCAAGTAAATGGACATTTAGCTATTCCATTACCTTGGCGGCTCAAACTCTTGACTACACCACTGTCCAATCTTAGGTACATATACATACATCATTGTAGTTGGTCGTTTAGATGCTTATTTCCGGCGTCTCGGCATCTTCCACTTTACATTTGTTTGAAATGTGTTCAAGTATGATAGACAAGTGTTCTCTGCCGGGCATCACAAATGTCGAGGGAAGTGGTTGTCGGTCTAGTCCACTACAGAGTAGAGATCGACTATAAATTTCCAATAATCGGACAATTACGCAGTATCTGAGAATCAACAGTATGTATATGTATCTACCTGGTATGGTATGATATTCAGATAATTGTATTGTACGGTTAGGCTTTAGAGCGATTCGTTTTCAAGTAGGTGACAGAAATCAGCAAAGGGGGTATATTGTACGCAAAAGAAAATCATCCTCCTCTTCCCCACGGGTAGTAATGACGTCGTGTGTGCTTTCGCTATAAATTAGCACGACACGTCCTCATTTCTCATATCTCGTCTTTCGTCTCTCGTTAAGCAGATGTGTGGGCTGCTCTGCGTCTTGTTCTCTCATCTTGAGTTGCTCCGTGACTACTAACTTTCATGAGTAATCATTAGAGCTATGCCAGCGATCTCACTCTTGACAGCGAAGGCCGCCCCTATTGCTTATAGATCAGGAACAGGGAAGGCAGAGCGCCGATAGAATCGCAGGCGCAAAAAGACACGCTCTCTGACTATGTGATATAACCGCTCAGCGTCCTAACATATGCGCCGTTCGATATGCAACGCAACCCTTAATGCCAACACCGTATACATCTTACAAGCATATATAAAAAACCACTCGCTACTAAGTGATATCTTCCGTTCCCATATGTACAACACTGGAAGCTAGGCCTTAGCGATCCTCGGCTGTACCGAAGTTGATACATCCAATCCTCCCACTTCCCGCAACAAGGTGGGAAGCCGATAGGGTCAAGGCCCACCACGACGTCTTCGGCCTCGATTAGGGCCGTCAGGGCGTTGTGCAAGCACTTCACGCAAGGCTGGGTCATCCTTATCCTTGTCGACGTGATGAACGCGAACATGTCTTGATTGTTGTTAGAATATAGGAAAAACACTCGTACTCGAGGAAAGAAATACCTTTGTAGATTATCCGGCCTGGGATATTTGTGTTCTCGATCTGGGCAGAACGGACACACGTAACCAGGCGAATCGTGTACGAGACCATGTCGAATCATTTCATTTTTGCGCTTGAATCCTTTGCCGCCTTCGCTCCGGGGACACCCCTTTACTGGACAATAATGCGGCCGAGCTGAGGAGTGTACGTTGGCATGTGAATTCAAAAGGTATTGTGTTTGAAAAGGTTGTGCATTACAGCCTTGAAAATTACATATGAACTGCCCGACTTGGGGATTGGTCATGCTGTCAATGCTCATTCTATCTGCAATTCGGTCTGTGGGGGGTGTTAGAATCTGGCTAATCGAGGAGCGGTCCAATTTGGAACTGCTATAATCCGGCCCTGGTGGAGAGTGGTGGCTGTTACCGGCGGTGCTCGAATATGGGTAGGGACTCAAAGCAGGTAGTGTGTTAGCTGGAGATGGGATGCTGTTTCGGAATCCTTCGTTTGGCGAAATGGGCGGAGAGGCATGGTTCCCTGAGATGGCTCCCAACCGAGATGGTCCCGTTGGAGGGGAGTGAGGAAAATGCGGACTAGAACGCAGAGCGAGATCTTTCGGCGGGCTGTGAAGTTGTTCGAAGAACTGCGATCGAATCGACGGCAGTGTTTCATGGTTTGATGAATCCGACCTAGGAGAAGCCATTTGAAGAGGGGCTAGTTCACCATGACTTCCTGAAGGCAGGCTCGTCGGTGACCTTACGTTATTTGGATGCATTAGGACCTGGCTGGGTGTATGTTGTCGCGGAGAGTATGCCTCCGGTGAACCCTGACCAAGAGGATATGGAGGTATCGGCGGCGCGAGTACTGGCCGTTTTGCACTCGATATGGACATGCCTTCCGCCCTGATAATTGCCGAACCTTCGATTAAGCTAAGTCTTCGAGAGACCTGAGTTTCATGATTTGGATTCTGTAACTCATCTAGATCAGTGGTCTTTGAAACTGCTTGAGCAGCTGCAAGCGCATCTGTTGCTAAAGACCTCAAATCAACAGATGCTGGTGCCGATGGGGGTTCTAATGCTAACGGTTCGACTACATTTTTTGTGAAACGCGAGGTTGGTGCTGGCGACATGTCGTTGCTTCGAATGCCATCCTCGAATTCCGAATCATCGCCTATCGACCCTTCCGATTCACTTCCAGTGTCAAATTGGTCGAGTGGGCGTTTCCCTGCCTCCTGAGAAATCTCAGGGCGCCTTCCACCATCGAGGTGCAGTATTAGCACAGCATCGCCCTGAGTAGGTTGAATCTTATGCCGACGATTAGAAGACTTCCCGCCAAGACTGGGTGAGTGACTGACTAGAGGAAGAGGAACCGCCGGCGGAGAAGGCGAAGGCTTGAGTTTGAAAACGCAAGGCTTCATCAAGGGACTGTTTCGTGGAAATACCTCATCCGGGTCATATATGTCGCTAGCTGAAGGGTCGTGAGCAGGTGTCGGACCAGTAGATGAAGTCATGCTTTCGGTGACTGGCATGAACAAGCCGTTACTCACGCATTGGTCGACTCAGCACATTGTCAGGGCAGAGGATGTTTCTCGCGTAGCCAGATATCAAGCCAGCTACAGGAAGCACGAAGGGCCAGTTCGACCAGTTTCCAGTTACTGCTGTACGACCGTCACTGACACGATAGTCCTTCCTTTCCTTTTCCGTCTCCCTTATTCGCGAGTCTGAAGTTATTGCAAGAGGCCAACTACTTTCACCGAGAACCCAGACGGTAGTTAAAAGAGCAAGACGATAAGCAAGCACACTTTAAAGGACCATGCGCGGTGACAGGGCCGCGAAATCGAGATCTTGCAAGGTGTGGGCGTAGCAAAGAGCCGCGTTGCCTCCGTTATATGGGGAAGCCCACCCAGAAAAAAGAAAGCCAGACAATCCAGAAGATCCGGGGAGGAAGGATGACAGTCCACGAAGATATTTATTTACAGTAAGGGAGGTGCCGTGTCCAGGGATTTGGGTGCTTGGAAATTAAACGTAAAGGATGGTGCCGAAACCGAATAAACGGAATTGCAAACTGTCCCGGAGAGGGGATGGAAGGAATCAGCTGCAGTGGCAGTGATGGAAGGCGGGAGGAAACACCAGCAGACACACGAACAGACAGACAGATAAGTGGCAGTAAGTACCTGGAGAAGGGAGATACGAACGGAGACTAGGAACGTGGGGATAGATCAGGGGACCGTGATGAGATAGGTAGGTACGGGGCCAGGTAATAGAGTAGTAGTGTAGTGTAGAGGTAGCAGCTAGGTATTTGTCGAAACCTATCAGGCAAGGCCAGCAGGCAGAGAGGCAGGAAATCGGCTGCAACGTCCAGGCTGTCTGTCAATAGAGACCCATCTCCCCGTCGCTGGATCACGAGCTGGGTCCTTACTATGTAGTAGAATAATAATAATGGGCCGAGGGTATCACAATAGTGTAGCAGTCGGCGACGAGAGCGAGCGGGTGAGCGAGCAAGCGTTATGCTTTGAGTTCTGGGCGAGAGCACCGCTACCCCGATTCTGCTCGTCCAGCTGCTACCCCGTACCTGGCAAGCCCAAGCCCAAGCCCACGCCCCGGTGGAATACGTATACGTACACTACTGTAACAAAGGCAATGAGATGCTGGAGCCGCTGCAGACCAGCCGCCGCAAGGAGCAAGGTTTAGCGGGCGATAATCAATCAGAGCGGGGGAAGAGACGTGGTTTCGCGGAGGCTCTTCTCGCGTGTGCGCTATTTTGGTGGGACTGGCGGCCGGACGTCGCAACGAGACGCCCTTGAGCGACTGGGCAGGTGGAGAGGCCGACAGGGGTCTTGGGTGGAGGAATGGAGAGGCCAAGAAGGAAACGAGATGCTGGGGCACCGAGCTGGCACAGGCCACGGGCTGGATCAGACAGATTTGTGCGATGCAGACCTGTGCAATCAATCAATTAATGAATCGATCAAGCAGGCAAGCAATCAAGTAAGAGGCAAGCAAGCAGGCGAGCAGGCGAGCGAGCAAGTAACCCAGAGGTACTGGTACTCGATACAACACAGCGCAGCGCAGCGCAGCGCAACGCAACGCAACGCAACGCAACGCAGGCAGGTCTGTAGGTAGGTTATGTAGGTAAGAATGTCCCTTGGTTCAATTTGGTCTGTGATAGCATGCGGTGTACAGCAGTACTATGCAGTTGGTACAGGTTGCAGGCATGTACCTGTACGGAGGATGTACTTTATGTATGGTCGCAAGGTTGTCTGGATGCTTGATGCTGGGTAGTGGACGATGGGATGCAGTGGAATGAATGCGTGTGCAAAGGTAGGTCAGAGTAGGTAGGTACCTAGTCGTGTACCGAATGCACCTGGCTGTGCAGGGGTTCCTGTTCGACGCTGCTTGGTACCTCCCAGGTACCAATCACCCATATGCGGGAAGACACTGTAGTTTAGTCTACGCTAGTGGTCAACTGACCTATCGAGCCGCCAGATCGACGGATGGACAACTGGGCTCAGTGGTGTCACTGATGTTTCTGGTGTTACGGTGTGTTAGGTGCCCTCAGAAATGAGGTTCCCAAACAGGATGGAAGGTAATGTTACAAGACCCTCTGTTTTGCCGTGCCGTTTTGTTTCGCTTCGCCAAACCCAGGACCTGGGGCGTACAAATAATTATAGACTTCTCACGACCCGGACCCACGGCGCATTGTCCGCAGTAGAGATTACGTACGGCGTAGTGTAGGACTCTGGTGATGGACGGAGCAGCAGATAGGGCCCCCGGCCAGACGAGGTCTACCTGGTCGCTCGGAACGCTCAAAGAGGCGTTTGCCTGCCTTCGTGTTTCGTCGCCGAATAGTGGAATGACGATGAGCGATTATCCGCTCCGAGGGAGCGGGTTCATTAGTCAACGGGGAAGCAATGCCGAGTGCCCAGTTTGTTCAAAGCAAAGTCAGCAAGCGACGTGCGGCTGCAACCGAACCCTGTGACAGGCTGCGGATGTATGTAACCAGAAGGGAACCAGCATTACACATGCGTCACTTAATGATCCTGAGTGTGGCTACCCAGGCATACGCCGCAGATAAATGACTAGGTGGTGCATCCGTTTTCAGGGCTTCTTAGCACTTGTGAGGCAGAGTGTCTGCTGTTCTTGTTAAGATCCAGGCACGACTAAAACGACATTGTGAAGTAATTCAAGACTTACGTTGGAGTAGGTGAGATAAAAATATGCAAAAGACGGTGAAACTAGCTGGTAAGTGAGCCAGCTTTTAGGTATCCAAGCGGGTAGGTGAGAAGCTCCTACGAGATATGACCGGCGAGATGAGGCAAGATGCTGTGCAGACTAGTTGACCAACCCCTCTTTCGAAGCTCCAAGAGAACAGCACCAACGACAAACCAAAGCACCTCGCTAAAGCAAGCAAGAGCAGGTAAGAGGTATGCCGTCGACGACGGTAGCCAGATATGGTTACGCGTTGCTAGTAATCGACTGACTATCTGCCCAATGATTAAAGCAGTCCCACTGACCTAAATCAGCCCTGCCATGTGGCAGCGATATGAAGCGGGAGCTCTCTGGAACGCCTTGACGGGAGACAGTCGAGATTGGTATGAGATTCGATATGTGGGTAACAAGACCCTCTGAGCTTGATGGATGGGCCGACCAGAAGTTACGCTTATGCAGCTTGGTATGTAGATCGGCTCTCAATATCAAGAAGTAGCCGACGAGGAACGTTTTCAAAAAGCAAGTCGTGGAAGAAAGAGTCTGGATGAAGTCCGTACCACCACCGGGCCACTTTAGTTAGGGCAATAGCCCTCCCAGGGAGAGATATAAAGAAGGATGTAGGTGTAGAGGATAATTCTAGCGTTTGCTTTATAGATTATGAGGTATTGGCAAAGATAGCTACGCAACAGCCACGGATACGTTGGGTGAAATGGGCCGGTTGACAAAGCTCATGGAGTGATTTTACGATGGATAGTATTACATTCGAAGAAGCAATGGCATGGACCGTTTACAAAGCAGTCAGGGAAGGCAGCGACATCTCTGACAAGGCAAAGAAGAAAAGGCCAGATGCGAGGACTGTGTGATCCGCGCCGGGTGGCTGTTACGTCGTCTTATGCCGCAGATTCCTCAGCTGAGCCGACAGCTCTTCTACAGCCAGTCATCTTGCCTCGTTCACTGATTCAGTTGGCCACTTGTGCAAGATTGGGAGCTTGTTCTCTAGTTAGGTGGGAATCTTGAAGGGGGCGATGGCATTAGACATGGTAATAGCTAGCACCAGCAAGAACCCTTGGCGATAGAGTAGCGGCGTGGTGCTCGTCAGCGCCTTGCAAGTAAAAGGCTGTGTGAGACTCCCGGGGAGTTCATCGTGTCCAAATGAATCGTGAAGTTAGTACATATGGACCACATGGGTAGAAGTGTGCAAAAGTCCTCGCATCTCTCTCGCTCTCTCTCTCTCTCCCCCTCCCAGTCTCTTCATCCCTTATGCGCTATTACTAGGAAATCGAAGTTTCGCCGCCTATTAGTCGTTCCCCTTTCCATTCGGACACGGGTGATTCTCCTCCTCGGTCAGGGGGGTTGGGCGGGCGTGCCGAGGTGGTGATGAAGCCGCGATTTGCCTGGTCCAGCTGGCGTTGAGGTCGAATATGCAGTGCCTACCGACCGACCTTGACCTGTACATGCCGTTGCGTAGGCTTGAGCAAGACATTCGGCTGGGACAGCGCTATTGGATGCGAAGTGACACTGCAGCTGTTGGAAATGTACACGGGTAGTACTGTATCGTAGCGCCTGGAAGAAAGATAGGACAAAGATACCGATCAGCTACCAATATCAATTGCCTGGGTACTTTGATGATGGACCATCTCCGAAACCTGGCCGTCATCTCTGCGGTTGATGTGGGATAGCACGTCTGACCTGCATAGGACGTGCAGGTACTCGTCGGGTACCTCTCCAATACAGCCGCATCTAGCAAACCAGCCACGGCATCCGCGAACCGCGCCCACACGATGTCGCTTTTTGACCTAGCATCGGACACTTACACCACTTCACCACCACTTCACCCTACGGCACTGCTGAGAGGAGTTCTCGTAGTCTATCGATGCTTTACCCAGACAGTTAGGTAGATATAATATGTTCTCTTCTCGTCAATACGCCAAGCTATCTGTGTACAGCTGGATTTCCCCATACTTCGCTCAAGATTACTTAGCTGGATGCGGCATACCATAGCATCCAGCTTGGGATAGGTAATAAGAGAATCAATGCCCGCCTCTACGATTCAGTACCACGCTACACCAGCATAGTGGAGAAACGGAGGCCTCTAAGCTGCAATAATGCGGCCAAATGGGGATGGAGCAAGAAAGGACTCTCCCATAAGACGGCTCTTTTACACTCTACACATGCTGTTTTGTCAGCAGACCTTGCTTGGAGGTGCGCTTCCATTTTGACCTTACTAGATGAGTAAGGGCCCAAACGACTGTCTACATGGATTACCGACGGCCACCAATCCTCAAGCTAGTGTATCCTATCTACTTAGAACATCATATTCCACCCGGGTCATCAAATCATGGGCATCGTTTACGGTGCTACACTTCTACTTCAGGACGCAGGCCACGCATGTGTAATGTGTATATTGGATTATGATGATACCAACCCTTGAGTGGTATGGGGTAGGAGACCTGAACGTGATATCAGCGTATAATGGCCATCCCTAATAAAACAAACTGCACAAGACTACAATCATAATAGGCGCCTAATAGCGGAAGATAGAAGGATCGGGGGGTGAGGTGAGGGATATGCAGTGCTGTTGCGCGTGCCTGTCAGCACTGGTACCAATTACTGTCGTGGCTCGAGGTTGAGATGGCTGGTGAAGTCCAAATGGGAAATACCAAGGACGGAAGATGCGGCGACGGCAGTACCTCAGAGGTATCTGCAGCGAGGTCGAGCGGATCTCCAGCGCCAATCACGCCAGTTTCGATGGAGAGAGAAAGGTGGACCAGCGAAACAAGACCCCATCGATGATTGGGCTCTCAATGCAATCAACTGCTGTTTGCTCCGCCTCACTGAGAGTCGCTGAGCATCGCATCATGGGGCAGGGTTGGCACGTACCATGCTCCGTTGCATCTTCAGCGAAAAAGGGCTTGGAAGTGCATGCGCAGGGACCAGTGTGAGGCCCGGGCCTCAAGAAGAAAGGCCTGGGTACCAGACGCCCATATTCTGCCCATATGCTTACCTGCAGCAACTGCAACTTCAACTGCATGTCGAAGCTCTTCAGCCGCCTCCAATAATTGAACGTCATAGGGCCTACGTAGTAGGTAGCATCCTCCTCAACCCAACTCGGTCCTCCTCCTCCCCCTGCCAAACCTGCCTCCCTCCCCTCTGCCCCCCCAAAAGCCTGCCCAATCTGACAGGCGATAATCTCGCTCACGCTCATGCTCATGCTCAATGTCACCCAATCCTCCACCCATCCGTCCACCACTCGTCATCCAACCGTCCGCTGCAGCTAGACTGAGGTAAATACGTAGGTAAGTACTACCTGCTACTAGGTACTGACTGCTAATTGTAGCAGGAAAAGGTACCTACCCAGGGGAGCGTAGATAGATATCAGCTCATCTCTACCTACCTACCATATATACACTACCTATTGTATATCTTATGCATGGTAAAGACCTCCCTATATCCGGCCTATGCATCATCGTCATCAAGCGCCAGTCCCCCGCGGTAGCTACCCGGTCTGATCTCTTTCCCCCTTCACGTTAGTATCTAGCACCACCTGCCAGTCAACTGAACCAGGAGAGTCACAATACTATCCATGCAGTCCGCCTCCTCGAGCATTCTGTTTCTTCTAAGCGGCATTCGCATCGTCTAATAGCCCGTGTCCGAGTAACTTGCAGGGAACTCGGAGGCATCAACGTGATAGGATCTGGGAAACATTATTCTGTCTGGATTGTTCCGAGCATCCGTGGTAGGTATGTCGCTGGGGCGGCTGAGGTACATCACGGTACTGTATGTAGGTACCTAGCTTCAATACCCCAATAGCCCTTGTCCCGATCGACCGAGTCAGATCATAGTGTACATCATAACGGCTTTGCAAGCAGCTATTTTGTTTCCATGCCCCGAGAAAGACAGGCCTCAAGTGTGAGGCGAAACGAAGACGAGCAAGACGCTGAATTAGTCTCATCGCAACCCGCTAGCAGCATGCGCTCATAGTCTCATTTCAGCCGCTCCCGCTTGATGAGGCACGTACCTAGTCGGCTGGGGGCCGCTTGAGCCGCACCTTGTTAGCACTTGACAGCTTCCCAAGCCAAGAGGCCGGTAGTGTACTTTTTGCCTGTACCAAGGATCCGCCAACTGGACAGACAGCCAATCATACGCCGCAGGATCATGGGCTGGTGCTACTGGGAAGATGAGCTTTTACCCTAGCTCGCTTAGGTAGACTTACTATGTACAGTGCTTAGGGATGGATGCATATATGTAGGCTTCTCTGTTGTTCACACTCGATCATGAGAGGAGAAAAGAGGAGAGGGTCGGAAAAGGCACCGAGGTAAATGTATGTAAGTGAGCATACATTGAGTAGCCCCAAACCCCTGCTCGATCGCTTTGGCACACCCGTACTTATAGCAGATCATCTCCCACCTCTCAAGACAAACCCCGGATCTTCAAGACTCCGCTCTTGGTTATGGGGTGATACGTGGATACGAGCAGGCCTGACTGGTATGAGGTAGAGCGCACACAAGCAAATCGTCAGAGCCAAGATGTGCACACTACGTACGTAGATGCTGGAGTCGACGACGCCTCTCGCTTCCGAGTCAATGGGGTTGCATACTTAGTAGGTAGGTAATGGTTGCTTTCTCACCGCACCTTGCATATAATGGTTCTATCTACACCGTCTTTTCCTCTGTGGGGCTCATACACTTCGCGCATGTAGCTGTAAACTTACAAGCAATCCTTGAGTTGCTCACACTTCAAGTTGTAAAAGACGCTTTATGACAGACCCGAGAAGGTAGGCGGCTTCTCATACTTCTAACAGACTAACAGGATGGAGATAGATCGGCCTCTGGTTGTGCTGTGCCGTACTGTACTGTACTGGAAGTGGTGCGCTACTCCACGCTTCCTAGACATGCTGAAGCCGCATTGAGAAACAATGCTCGGATAACGAGTCCCGCTCTTCCCCTCTCTCTTGCCTTACTCGAATTCTGGTAGGGTTGGCGGTTTCTAACAGCCCGCCTACTGGGCATGAACGGGACATCCCGGTATTTAACTGAGGATGATGGACGATTAAATAAAAGACATGCTACCAAAGGAGCAACAACCGTCTCATTCTTCAGCTCGTTTGCTGCTCGCGTAGTCTGGGACGACGACGACAAGTTTTTGCCCCCACCGAGATTGAGTCCGGGCCTCCCCGCATCTCAACTAAATTCTTGTGTGCGGAATGAACACCTACTTTTGTTCTCTAGTGTTGTATTGTCGCAACGCTATTCATGTACTTACTGACTAAGGCTCCGTTAGCTGCACCGGTTGGCGGAGTAAGAATACTCCTGCAGTAAATCATTGAATGAGAAAGGGGAAAAAAGAAAAGAAAAAAAAAGTGTAAAAGTGCCGACATCGCTAGAAAGTGACCCATCCAGAGCTCACCTGATCTCCAATTACCGTACGTATCCGTGTAGAACATATATGCATGTCAGGTCACAGCTACAACGCTCTGCATTCTGAGGCGATATCTGCTAGGCTAAATAGCCAATAAAGCAAGACACCAAAAATTAAAAACCACAAGAGGCATTTCTGATAATATCGACGCATTCGACTAAGTAAGAGTCTGACGCTATAGTCGGGTTACACCCTGCTATAATACTAGATAGAAGAAGCGACTTCGACAAATTTGGGTTGAGAACAGGAATACTGAACTGCAAGTTCTGCCTACGAGCCAATGGATTTGCCAGATACGATGAATGCCGTCGTCTTTGACGGGCCATACAAGGTCTCACTGCAGCAAAGGCCAATGCCCAAGAGTAAGCGAGCCTATTCCCGCCTGCCTTGCTCAATATCCTCTCGCGTCCCCTGTCTTTTTGACTTGTCACCTAGTCCCGTGTGCCCTACCCTGCAAAAAGGGGGGGGGAAGGAGAAAAAAAAAAGACGTCATGACTAAGCCCTTGCTGATGTAAATGTAGTTCAGGACGATGGTGACATTGTTGTCAAAGTCCTTGCTGCCGGACTATGTGGATCGTACGTCTCCAATTCTTTGTATCCTTCGATCTCCATTAGGCTGACGATGCCGTTATGGAGATATCGATTAACAGTTAGTTGTGTAGAGACCTACATATGTTCAGGGGCCTTGAGCCTGCAGGAACTGGCATCGTTATGGGCCACGAGTTTACCGGCACTGTCATTGCAATTGGGAAAAATGTACAGACAGTCAAAGTCGGTGATAAAGTTGTTGCACCATTCACAGTGTCCTGGTATGATATTGTCGGCTCAACTCGCACGCGTGCGACGCGAGGTTGGGGCATTGGGCTAATGTGTGCAGTATGAAATGCTTTTATTGCAAGAATGGGTACTCGTCACGCTGCGTTGAAAATTTGCTTTTTGGCTCATCACGTCTAGACGGAGCACAAGCAGGCTATATCCGAGTTCCGTTTGCCGACGGGACCGTAGTCAAGGCTCCGCCTGAAATTCACGACAAGGCTCTGATTCTAATGGCCGATATCTTTCCTACAGGCTTCTTCGGGGCTCGTAATGCGTTTAAAGGCATTGGGATGCAAGATCCTACTGAAGCAACCGCCGTTGTAATTGGTTGTGGCCCAGTCGGATTATGCGCGCTGGTTTCAGCACTTGAATATAAGCCGAAGCACTTGTTCGCCATTGACAGCGTAGACAGCCGGCTCAGAATCGCTCAAACTTTAGGGGCTGAGCCTCTAAATTTCAGAACTGACCCCGAAGGTATGATCAAGCGGATCAAGGAGGTAACTGAAGGTCGCGGTGCCGATATCGTAATTGAGGTAGTAGGCTTAAAAGCAGCCCTGAGAACTGCCTATGACGTGATAAGACCGTTTGGATTCATCAGCAGCATTGGGGTTCATAATTCAGATGTAAATGACCCAAAACCACTGACAACCAACCCTTCCTCAGGGCATTTGCTGATTCATATGTATAGATGCCATTTACCGCTACTGACGGCTACGAGTATGTCCCACTCGTATCGAGCCACGTATAGACCATTGGCCAGCACTAATCATAGACTAGCAAAAATGTCCGTGTTCAGATGGGCAGATGCCCAGTTCGATCGGTCTTTGACGATGCTCTGAAAGTACTTGCTAAGAAGCAACACGTGTTCAGGTAAACACCCTTTAACAATTACGTGTCCATAGGAAGCTAGCTGCTAACATGTCGAAAGTTTCATGTTCGAGCATATCATGCCACTCTCCGATGCGGTTTTGGGATATGAGATGTTTGATAAGATGCAGGTACAGAAGGTGATATTTGAGCCTTAAAGTGGCATTCTGCTTCCGAAACAATTCATGAGAAGAAGGCATCCCAACAAGAGCTCAGTTTTGACGTGGCTTGACGAGTCCATCATGTAGTAGATAGTAGACAATAGTAGAATCGCCGTGTATGGTAGCTAAGACGATTCTCTTTGGGCGATCGGGGTGGGCAGAGAACTGCGCGGGTAGTGAATCAAAGACAGCCGCAAACTTCTTGAGCGTCCACTTTTCGCTGATGTGAGTTGGCAGAACCCATTCTACTTCAGGAGTGTCGAGAATCCTCCCATCTGGAATTGCGCTGGACTTCAACATAGCAATCTGATCATCTGGATGCACGTAGAGCCTACGTGGTGGCAGACCAGAGACCATCGGTCGAATGAAAGATTTCGAATCGGTTGGCGAATGAGTCAAGATCTGGAGCCCAGTCCAGTCGTGCTGATATTTGAGATTATCAAGGACTGTATCGGCTAAATGCCGTTCATGGTCTCTTTCTGCCATGGTAGGTTTGGCTGCTTCTTCGCTTCTTCGCACTGGGCTCTTACATATAAATTGATGTTTATCATATGAAATTGATGTAAATATGCTCCGTGGTGAAGAAAGACAAGCCCAAAGACAATTCTGCCTATGTTGGGTAGGCGGTGTGGGTCGGCAAACCACAAAGTTACGGCTACTCTTACCTTAATACATGCTTATGAGCAGAGAGCCAGAAAGTGGATAATATGTCAATTAAACAACAAAACTATAGAGAAAATTTAGAGCATCTGTCGTTTGAAAGATCTCAATTTTGCTGTAGAACACCGTGGTCCATAGTGTTCCCACGCCATGGAGGATGGTAACTTCGAGCCCCACCAAATGTCTAAAGTGCTTCAATACAGCGTGACCAGCCCATTAATCACATGGCCAGATGACCAAGTTAGTTATAGTGTAAGATCATGTAGATCTAGAAGATATGTCTCAATCCAGTTTGCAATGCAATTCAAAGAAGTTCCATTGTATGAAGCTCAGGTTATGTTATCTTGACCGTTTATATGGAAGGCGCAATTTAGGTAAAAAATCTAAGCTGGTCGCTTCAACAAATACCTGCCCCAAGATGGACTTTCAGGTTTACAATGGCAAGATGGCCGAGTTGGTTATGGCGTGAGGTTAAGGAGCACCTTAGCACGATTTCCTTATGGAGCAATCCGCGTGGGTTCAAGTCCCACTCTTGTCAAGCAATCAGGTACTCTTGAGGCTTTATTTTTATTCTTTAAATTTCATCTTTTAAAGATATACCTCTTTTTTCAAAAGGTTTAACTTTATATATATTATGGTTGTATGAGCTTAAGAAACTCCAGATTTAACTGGGTTTAGACCATGTAGAGAACACAATGCTTAACAATTAAGTGCAGCTGAACTCTGCCTCATTGACGTGGGAGGGCTTGAACAGAAAACTCAAGCAAATGATATTCAGGTATAGCTCAGTGTAGGACTGGTACGCAAAAAGGATCAATTGCTTCTGCCTAACCTAGGTACCTGTCTAGATGTCAGTGGACTGCTTTCAATTCAACACAGCCCACGAAAGCCACACAGAAGTACGTCATGCGGGCAATGTTCGGATAATAAAACACCGCAGCCATGGTACGGTAGTGTAAGTATGTAAGTAATGTGAGTAGATACACTACATACTTATAGGTAGGCTCGGTAGGCAACCATTTGGGTAAGGTGAGGTATTGCGTTTTCTGCCCAGTTACCTGGACCGAGGGTGTACAATCCAGCCGGATACCGTAAGTACACGCAAATCCGGTACGCTCCCGAAGTTTTCCCTTGATTTCCCCTTAGTTTAAGGTGAATAAGCGTGACACTTGGCTATGTTTAGATAATTGGTTGATCGCACTAGACCCGACCAGCCCATTCTCCGGCGCGGGAGGACGAAGCGAGATGTGCCTCCCGTATATGTCGGCTTGGACGCGTTTATGGACGGCAATGACTGGCTGATGCTGGGGACAGTTCCCACATCGAGACATGGCTGATAACAACGTTGAGGAGAGATTGAATCTATTGCCATCCAGCCCTTACCCAGCCCCTGCCAGGCTCTGGTCTAGTCATGGCCTAATGTCACAAGCTACGGCCGAAAAGTGCATTGCGAAGGCCCCGTACAGACCCCGTACTATCCGTCTTTCGCAAATACATAGTACACGTATTGATCTCGGCGCCAGGCAGCACGAATGACCTGCACGGATAAGGTGTTGATTATGTATGTATACGTAGGTAGTAGTGTAATGTAGCGTCCCAGCAGAGATCTATATACCTAAGCCTGCCAGTCACCTAATCTGTACAATTGAGCGAAGGAATTTTTGAGAGCACGTCAACACCTGCATGGCCAGCATGGCTTTTTCGACTTAGTATACCATCTGCAATTCAAGTTCTCCGTCTTACTATTCCTCTCGTTTACTTACCGCCATTCTTCACCTATTATAGCCCCTCTTTAACATTTGTAGATCTCAGGTCTATCTGTACATACATTGACCTTCAGCGCGACAACCAGACCTACGACTTTCCAGCCGGCTGTTGCAGCCAACTGCAGGCCTATCCTGCATGATGGATCCGACCACCGGTGACGGCTCCAACGCGCTCGCTAAAAAGATACCACATGAGACCATCGAGCGAACGGCATCTTCCTCGTCGTCCATCCATCAGCACGAGGCCGTGCTCAGCCAAAGAACACCAGGCTCGCCCGACGTGCCCAATGAGCCGACAACCGCCGTGCTTGGAACCGGCGAATATGCCAATGGGTATCACTTCCCCCCAAAGTACCCAATCAAGGAGCAAATTCAGTGGGGCCTAAATGCGTACTGGGACTTCTACAACACGGGCTTCGGCCTTTTCTTTACTGTCTACGCACTTAACGTCATCGGCTGGGGTTTCATGATAGTGCTTTTGCTTGCTGGAGCAGCGCCTGAAATGTGCTGGGTGGACGGAAAATACAACTGCGATGACATTAATTCTCCGCGTCGGATATGGATCGAGATTGATTCCCAGGTCTTGACGGCGCTTTTCAGTGCGACGGGGTTTGGAATGGCCCCTTGGCGAATCCGAGATCTCTATCTCCTACTCCGATACCGTATAAATAAAGACCAGAAGGCCTTGCGGAGACTTGTCGGAGTCCATCGGGCCTGGATGCGTCTTGAAGGCTCCGAGAAGTTGCCACCAACGCTCGGCCCCAAGAATATCGAAGAAACCACAACGTCTTACGACGAGAACACTGTTCCATATCCTATCGAGACCATTCCCGATGCTCCCCCGACTGGTATTCGTGCGCAACCCTCAAAGCTCTGGAAAATGGATATTATCACTTGGCTCAACATCTGGTACATTGTGTTCCAGGCTGCTTTATCTGGGGTCATGTGGTTTCTTAGCCGCTACAATAGACCGCCATGGACGACGGGGGTTCTGTTTGCGCTGACCTTTATCACATCATCCACTGCAGGTATCATAGAAGTAATGCAGGTGCTTAACGTGAGAGCAATAGAAGGTGTGCCGTTGACCAAGAGAGATATACAGAGGCTTGCCCGCGATAAAGAGCTTGGGATCCCACACTACAACAATATCAGAGACAGGGACCCCCAAGAGGAGGAGCGGAAAAGAGCCAAGAAGATGGCGAGAAAGAAGAAGGGCTTCTTTCACGGCAGTGAAAAGCCGGCGTTGGAGAGCGTTTGATTAAGTAACCACCTCTAGGCTACTAATGCATGCATGCTGATCTTTTTTTTTTTTTGAGGCAACTGGATAGAGTACTGCTAAGGTTAGAGTAAAGCGAGGCGCTGGTGGGGGATAAGTTGACCTAGTGACTCTTTTATCTGTACATACAGTACTAGTAAATAACAATGATTCAAGTTTTACATAATACTACTATGTAGTTGGGATTAACGACTTGAAGTCCTACAAAGAAGTAGGCTGGAGCCATCAGGTAATATCTAGACTCTGAAGCGTATAGGCAGAGACATCTCTTGTACCTAACTTACTCGTAATACTAGGTTTCTTATATGCTTAAACCTTATTGCATTATGCCTCACTGTCATCTGATTCTGTACTCTTATTTTAATCGTTGAACTGACTCGAAGAATTCACAGATAGTGTACCCATTAGATACGGTAGGTATTGATATTGATGGATACGTCGTGTGTCCCACTTGTCAACTGTACCTCTCCAGGCAGCTTGGTAATGGTGCATATCCGCACTTTTTACATTATGGATGCTGTTTGAATTACCTACCCTCTCACAATACTTCGGATTCATATAAAGCACATGATGTCTACTACTATCCAGCGCGGTAACAAGAGAGGCACCCATCGCAAGGTATCTATCTATCTACCTAGGTATCTATACCTATCTCTGGTGGGTCTAGTGTTAGCGGACTCAGTGCCAGCCTAAGTACCTGCGACACGCCAGAATGGAGCTGACAGGTCGGCTGACATGCTACTAGCGTATCAAGTAGTCTTTTGATATGGTCATTATCGCCAGCCTGCATTACGTACCTACTGTCATCTACATGTGAGACAGGGACCAGGTAAGTGATAGCCTCGAGGTCGCGACCGCCCGCCTCAGTTCCACCAACATCATTCAGTATATTCCAATCCGATCGACGTCTTTTCGGACGTTTCTTAACCGAATACTTTCACATTCCCTTCGTTCTCCTTATTTGTTACGATTCAGGCTTATCTGGACTGGAGTCGTATACGCCCACTACGCTTGAAGCCGCTCAGCCGCAGTCTCGTTGTTCGGCCACTCGTCGAGCGACTCTTCAAGATGGCGTCGAAAACAGTCATCCCGTTCCTAGTCGGGATGATGCTTCTCACAGGGGTCGCAAACACGCTCCTGACCAAGCTTCAGGTGCGTTGTCCTACCCTCCTCAACCTATCTTTGTCTTATCAGCCCCTCTGAGTCTTGTGCGAAGACGGGTTGGTGAGAGGGAGGAGTTGTAGACTAGACACGGATGTTGACCCCGGACTTCTTCTGTCCTGATAGGATAACCAATGTGTTCGAAATTGCGATGACCCCGACCCCAAGAAACGCCTCCACTTTGAGCAGCCAGTGCTGCAGACAGCGCAGATGTTTGTGGGCGAAGCTGGCTGCTGGCTCGTCGTCGGCTTGATGGCCGCCTACACTCGCATCAAGAACCGCAAGAACCCTAGCAACAATGGCTACCAGCCCGTCGAGTCCAACGATGACGATCAGAATGCTGACGCAGCGAGCATCAACTCGGAATCCACGCTTCTACCGCCTAAGAGGACTGGCGACGTCCTCAACGGCTTCGGTATCTTGTTGCTCAGTCTCCCCGCCATCTGTGATATCCTCGGAACAACCTTGATGAACGCGGGTCTGCTTATGGTCGCAGCCTCTATTTACCAGATGACCCGGGGCGCCCTTGTCTTGTTCGTTGGTCTTTTCAGTCTCATATTCCTACGCCGAAAGTTGCACCTCTTCCAATGGCTGTCACTCTTCGGTGTTGTACTGGGTGTTGCCCTCGTAGGTCTCGCCGGTGCTATCCAACCGGACTCAAAGGAGAAGGCAACTTCACTCTCCACTCTGGTGGTCGAGGATCCTGCAGCTGCTGAAGCTGTACGTGTCGTCTTTGGTGTGTTGTTGATTGCTGGTGCACAAATCTTCACAGCCACCCAATTCGTGCTTGAGGAATCTCTGTTAGAACGGTCTAAGATTGAGCCTATTGAAGTTGTCGGCTGGGAAGGATTATTTGGACTTTCTGTCACACTAATTGGCATGCTTGTGTTGCACTTCGCTGTTGGTCGAACCGACGCTGGTCGTCTCGGGCCGTTCGATGCAGTTGAGGGTTACCGACAAATGGTAGAGAACAAGGTAGTCTTGATCTCAAGTTTCCTTATAATGATCAGTATCGGGTAAGTTCTCTTGCGACGTGCCCATGAATTAAAGAATATAGTTCCCATCGACTAATCTGGATGCGTAGTGGCTTCAACTTCTTTGGACTCTCTGTTACCCGTACAGTTAGTGCCACTTCACGCTCCACAATTGACACCTGCCGGACGTTATTCATATGGATTGTGTCACTCGGTCTTGGTTGGGAGACATTCAAGTGGTTGCAAGTTGTCGGGTTTGCGCTTCTCGTTTACTTCACCTTCCTCTTCAACGGCATCGTGCAACCGCCCTTTGAGTTCCTACGTCCTAGCAGCGAGCCTGAGGAGTTACTTCCGGAGCAGCCTGTTGAGCATAATTAAAAGGACCATGGCTTCGAGAATAGAGATGCGTTCACAGTTCTTCTTTTTCCCGACACAAGCAATGTCTTGTCGAGGGTTTGCTTTGTTAGTCGATTCTTCGTTTCGGAAGGGGAGGGCTGCACTTAACCTCCACGTTATCGGCTTCGGCTTCGGCTTCGGCGGGTCACCGATGAACTTGCGGAAACGCGGTTCTTAGTTACCATAGTAAGTGGCATAAACTCGGCAACCTCTGGGTCTATCTACGCTGCACTTGGGCTTTCCTCGCCGCAAGGGCGATTCTACTTTTTGCATTAGGTCGGCGTTCGTGAGAATTTCTGATGCTTAGGGGTTTTTCTATGTTAGCAGCAGCCAGTTAGCACTTGCTATTGGCATACTCGTTCTTTTTAGTTACTCTGCCTTTGCCAATAATTTTAGATTAGCGAGTGTACCAATATGATCTTGCATTCGTCTTCTGAAGACACCTGTCTGCTGTGTCTTTTCGGATTGGTTTGATGGCATGCCGGATCCATGCTCCCAGATGTCTTGATGCGCTCGTTACAGGACTGTCAGCTAGAGCTGAGCTTAGCAGGGAGTAACTAATCCTCGTTTTGGATATAATTCACGTAAGATAGACATATACCTATCCAGTATCGTTTATTTGTAAAGATCTGTCCATTCGTAAATCTACGAAATTCGTCTATATCGCAATTGCCATAGATAGACGCACCCTAGAAATTTTATGAAGGGAACGTCCGTCTAATGTTTGCTTGATATCCAATAGTATCCAAAGGAAGGACCGAGCGAGGAATGAAAATAACGAAGTAGAAAACAAACTAATATTTCTACCATGGAAATGTTTTCTCATCGTTCTGTAGACGATGGGGATAGTGCGCCATGTACAAATCTCCGATGACTCCTAAGAAATGACACCGACCAATGTAACCAAATAGAAACGCCGTAATAACCAACCAGTCGCCCCACAAAAACACAAATTCGGGCTGGGCATGATCATTAGACCCAATCATGAATGCTCTTTAGAGTAGATGCTTCGAGGGACGAGGAGCAGCATGATAGTCTCTCTACTCAGAGAGGGGTTCTGCCTTCGACGTTATCAACCAACACGATACGCAAGTGCGGGGCAGGTTACAGCAACATGTCGTCAGTCTGTCGACTACTTCATCCGGATAACCAGCTATATATGCCATAGTGTGATACTGAAATCAACGTTGTTGTTTTGCATTACGATACAACGCAAAGTAGCTCGAACTCGAGTATGAATTTCCCTTCCTTGTACTTTTCGTTGTTTTCGAAGGCTTTGTCATACTTCCAGCCAACAGTCTCCTTGCATTGGCGACAAGTGATATCACGGACTATATGGCGCCCCGTAGTCATGCTACGCTCAGAGGGCTCGCCGGCTTCGATATTGACGACCGTATTGAACAGATAAGCTTTACCATGCTGGCCACGGAAGTTCTGTATCACGTCGGGTCAGTCCGAAGCTTGGCCGAATGAGACCTATCATGGGCAGTAATAAGTACGCCACAAGGCATGGAGAGGGAAGAGAAGGGACGTAAGGAGTTGAGTCGGTTGAAGCACTCTTCAATGCTGTGGGCCTGACCTAATCCATCACATTGGGCCCGTTGTTGCAACAGTGCGATGATCATACGCAAGAAGCTAGACTGTAACAAGACGATCGGTACTCCCAACTTACCCTGCTTATAATCTCCTCATGATTTGCTAAATGAGTCTTGCAATTTTTGCATCCGTAGATCTTGTTGCTACTCAAATACGTATTGTAGAGAAGACCCATTGTGCGTACAGACAAAGAATGAGTCCTAGGTGTAATTTAGCAGGAGCCGGTTCGTATAGAGATACCGCCAAAGCCAAGTGATGTCGGCCGAGAGCTTGTTCACGATGGACTCTAGCCTCCGTCCGCTAAGCGCGGGAGACGACTGTGGACTGTGCCCGGTCGTTCGTCCGTCCGTGCTCGCAATGATCGGTGGTTGGGTCGAACTATCGTCGGCTTTCTTTTTCCTAACTATTTCTGGCGAATGATCTGATATTTGTTTTGTTACTATGAAGGCTTGGTTGGACTTTAAAGTCTAGGCACTATTGGTCTCGAGATGCCCTATTCAAGGTATTTATGGTTCTCCGATCGGGATAGCCGCAGGCGGAAACGTGTTCGTTTTTGACATAAGCTCAAGTACCCAAGGAGAGTCGGGAATTAACAGAATGCAAGATGAAAAAGCAGAGCTACTTGATAGAGACAAACAAGAGCCGGTCTATGTAACTTCGAACGACAGCGGAAATACTAGCTTGAAGAAATAGGCCTGGTGATGGTGGTGAAGGAGTAGAATTGAGAGGAGGAGCATGGGATAGACGTCAGTGAAGTTCATGTCAGCTGCAGCATGGGACCGAAATTAGAAGGGAAGGAATTACTGAGGTACCTGTTAGGCTGTTACTGGTTAGAGCGTTGGAGACAGAGGGGAGCCCATCGGTCTACTGACAATGAGGGGCAGTGAGCATGTGTTCTAAGTAAGTACCCAAGGTATTTATGTACCTAAAGTACCTAAAGTACCCACAGTACATATAATCCTGAATTAGGTGCATACAATGTGCCATGCATACACTCCCTAGGTACCTATGTACTTACTTAACTTGAGGCTGTACATACCTCCTAGGTAGGTAAACTAATATGATAATAAAGAACTAAGAGTACCTACTGTAATTAACACGGAAATCATGACAAGTAGGTAGCGTTAAGTAGAACATTCTATCCACGAGGAAGGATCTCGGAGCGGTATTCTGCGTACGCAAAGTACTGTACTTACTCTAACGCATCTCCCACTTGACCTGGCCACCCAATTGACCTGGCCACCCCACCAGCCCATACAAAAAACGTCGGTGCGCTAATCACGTGATAATTTAATAACTCTACGAATATTAATCGTATAAAATAATAAAATATACCATTAGATTCGTAATAAAAAGAGCTATTTAACGGTACCCTTCATTAATTTATACGACTTATATTTGTGGAGTTATAAAGCAATACGCTAAAGTAAGCGCTAAAATAATCCTTGCCTAGCGCCCTTTTAGCGTATTGCTTAATAAATTTTATAAAAAATAATAAAAAATACTACTGGATTCCTTATTAAATAACGGATCTAATGGTATAAATCATTAAATCGTAGGATTAATATTGGTTAAGTTATTCTAAATTGAAACATTAGACTTTTATATAGGTTAAGGGGGTGGCCAGCTTAATTGGGTGGCCAGGTCAAGTGGGAGATGCGTTACCCTAGAATTGAATTGGGCCTCGCATGCTATGGAGACAGTGACAAAGGTTGGTGAATGTAAGTTGCACGACTACTGTATATAAGCTCCTTAAAAGATAGTCCATTTCTCAAGTCTCCAGGGTTTGGTGTTCATAAACACATGATAGTCGCGAGCGGTGATAGGGATGAGCGAATGATCTGATCCATTTACTCTATTCGAACATTTCTCTTTAGATATCGTCACGCGGACACCTGTCCACAGCCAAGCCACGAGAGCCGTTATTTGCCCACCGTAATAGCAAAATGAATGAAATAATTGTATATACAATAAAACATCGCGGTCCAGCAACGTGAGCCAAATATGCACATTTCAAAAACACCCCTCTTCTATCGACACGAATCCTCGCAAACACACTAATACTGTCTTATAAGTGGTGAACAGGCGCTCTTATACTCCCATTAGCTTCACGTCCTCGTTTTCGTTTACCAAGAGAAGGCTTCCTCGATGAAGTCAATGGCGCCATCATGTTGCTTGTGGCGGACTGCTAGTCGCACCTCGTCGCTGAGAGCACCAGGGCCACAGACGGTTACACCCATCATGCCCACCTGCTGTTCCATCTCCATGCCCATCAGCGTGTCGATATTAGGCCGGCCAGGGAACATTTGCACTGTTGACGAGGGAGAGTGGATCTCTTTCGTCGAGCGCGGCCGGCTAACAAACAGCATGATGCGCAAAATATCGCGCCGTCTATCCATTGCCAAAATCTGTGTCATCCATGGGCGAATCCATTCGAGATGCTCAGGGCTTTGAATGATCCACACAAGCACAACTTTCCGGGTGGCAACAGTACCATTAGCAAAGCCAGCGACTAGATGACGCACGTGGGGGACAGCGTGGGTGATACCAACGCCGCCTGCAAAGAGCATTACAGTGCCGTACGAGTCTAGCATATGCTCACCACCATAGGGTCCCTCTACTAGACAGCGAGTGACTAGGCGGCCCTCAGGATGAGCGGCAGCTCGCTGGTAGAGGGTGGCCGTCATTCCCGTGCGGGCACGGATGACGAAAGACATGGTAGTTTTGTGCATTCCAAGGATGTCCTGACGACTCACCGCCAGCTTGTCGGTGCTCAAGTCTTCAGCTTCCTCGCTCCACGCTAATGAAAATGGGTGAGATTGCCAGAAGCTAATTGTGGGCATGTATAGGTACGCATGTTGACCGGGGCGGAAGGTCCAAGGACGAGCCATAGTCACCGTTACACGCACGGCATTGCCAGGCAGAGCTTCGACGAGAGTCTTGGTACCACCCTTGCCGAAATTGTGATAGATGAGCCGTACAAAGCGTGCGACTCGGTCACCGAGCCAGATGGGCACCACGGCGATAAGCCACTTAAGCTGGTTGACTTGGATAATGTTCAAATGATACCAGAGCCCGACAACAGCAGCAACAGCGAGGAGTATGTGCATGATCTTGAAGGTCTCATAATAAGCATGTCGGGAAATGCTTGCGGCTTGAAATAATATCACCACAAACGCAACAGTTCCCTATTCCTATCAGTATGGACACGTAAATGTGGCATGAGAGTTAGGTATACTTACAACAAAACCCCAGTACAGGAACGGGGATGAAAATGTACCTAGAAATGCAGGACCCCATCCTTCTTTGAGCGCAGAGCTGGCATAGAAAGCAAGAGTGTGCACGATCGCCTCGACGGCCACAATACGACCGAACCAACGATGGAGTAAGTTCATTGTGTCGAACGAGATGCCCAACAAAGGAATCAATGGATTGTTCCTCCCCGCCAAGATGAAGAGGGGAATCATGTTCACTGTGGCCAGCGTGCCACTTCGGTTTCGCAGCTGTTTGAGACCATCTGCAGCCGACTCAGCAAAAGGGATGTGAACCACGGTAAATCCTACATTAGTTGCGAAGTAGCCGAGTAGCAGGAGGAATTGAAACCGAGAAGGTAGAGTGCCAATGTTGATAGCATTGCTGAGCTGAATTTCGCGATTGTGTCTTTTGCGGAAAATGGGTGCATATAATATGTGTTTCTTAGCCCAAGAGAAATTGTATGACGGTCGGGCAAAGAAGCGTTGTGTATCACTGTTCAAGCTGGACACAGTCCGGACATATGTCGTGATCGCGATTGTTACTCTCCATATGATGAGCAGAGCGGATCCAATGGCGGTGATGTAAAGCAAGTAATTGGCTAATGAGTGATTTTCCATTTCCGGAGTCCATCCTGCGGCCTGGCCCTCACCAGGAATCTCTCCTCCCTTGGACGCCATTTTACTATGTCGTGATATGTGTTGTTGATGAGAAGGCGTGAATCGATTTGGTTTCTCCGTTGGGTCAAGTTATTGGGTGGCCCGCCTCCGAAAGATGGTTTGTACAAATATACAGTTGCTGTATAGCTCAACCAGAGCGTAGTGAATGGTAATATTCGTGACAGACGATCGAGGTCAACTCGACCAGGAGAAGGAATGTCGTCAAACAACAAAACACAACTTAACAGCCAGCTGTTAGTCAACCGAAGGTCGATCGTCGTCGTCGTCGAAAGTATTGTGTGCTCGATGCACTAGGTGATGGACTAATCAGGGACACATCAAGATGCCCGCTCGTCGAATTCGAGAGGTTATGAGTCCAGGACGTAATGTCTGCTAAAAAGAGTGCCAACAGAGCGTCTAAATGGGTGAAGGAGAGACAACAGATTTTGTATCGAGGGGTGTGGGCAGGGATTGCCAGCGAATGGTGTAACGAGTGGCGTCTACCTAAGTATGTGCAAATATGACGGACAAGGGAGGTAAGTATTTACAACGGCGACGAGAGAAGACGGGGGCTATGGAGCCGACTGAGGTAGGGAACGAGTGAAAGACGGCACCAATGGCCCTGACACGACGTCTACAAGTAGTGTATGACTGACTAGTGTAGGCGTGGTGAGAAAGTGATGGAGGTGAAGTGAAGAGGGCCGACTAGAGGATATGCCCATACTGGCAGAGAGGAGTCGGCCATGCAAGGTACAACCTCATTTTCCCGAATCGGGATGGCGTGGGCAGGAAGAGGAGCAATTAAATTAGTCCCAAGGTTCGGCCGGAGGCGTGAGGGATGAGGGCTCGCATAAAGGTACTGAGTACTCAAGAGGATCGGCTGAAAATGCACTACCACTAGGTACCTAGAACCTACATGGGCCACCAAGACGCTGAACTGGGTACCTTAAAGCGCCTCTTTTGGCAACCCTCCATTTTAAGCTTACATACATACCTATGTACCTACAGTATGTATGCGTACACAACATTCACGTACCTACTTCTATGCCATATCGCTTGGAGGCAGGTTGTATATAGATAGGTACTCATATGTATTACCTTGACACGACTCGCCGGTTGAGGTAGAGCCGGAAAAAGGACATTTCTCCTCTTTCATTTTTTTTGCCCCTCAACTCGATATCTTTTCATTCATGACTACTATGTACATGTAGGTATGTGGATTAGATACTATTCAGAAAGTACCCGAGAGTGGATACAAGATGATGCGAGCAGATCTTTGCGGGGCTTTCTTGTACCTACCTAGTCATAGTGGCTGGGCACCAATTTAGCTTTCATATGCTACGGCAATCCTCATAAGTAAGCATGAAGCTGCCTGCCCCTATATCACAACGCCACAGGTAAAGAGATAAACAAACACCAGAAGACCTTGGATATCTAGACATCTGGTCATCTTCTATTTTCGCGCTTCCAAGCTGCTGCTATGCGAGGTAGAACACCGCCTTGCCTACTTACATCCAATAGCAAGGGAGGGAATGGTGGCGGCAGCCAGGGAGACATATCAAGCCACAGTCAGTACACAAAATCGAGAATTATTGAGATATGAAACGAGAGCCCAAGGCTTGCGCAGACTCGCGACCACACTACCGGGCACAAAGTTTTCTAGTCTGGACATCATGGCGGATCCGAGCCAGGATGTGATTCGTAGCTTTGGCTGACTCAAGTTCGGACGATGGGGGAATTGGCCAATGAAACTGCCAAAGCGGTCATGACAAAGCTGTACGAAAGCGCCAAGAATCATGCCTATCCACCAATGGAAGGGTGGAAGCTACAGCATTTCAAAACCTGCTCGCTTTAGACACTCGAGGCGATCTGACCAAAAAACTGTCACCCCCATAATAATTATACCACCTATGAAGTGTGACAGTTTTTTATCAGACCGCCTCGACACTCTTTAGTGTAGAGTTTGGAGTGGGCTCGAGTGGTCCACCTCACGACATTACTTGACACGAACACTGACACAAGCAACTGGGACGATTCACAACGAGACGCGACCTACGTCCACCACACATTGTCACTCTCAACCAATCAATCTGCTTTGTCATTTTGGCGGCGAACGCTGTCCTTCAAACAACCCAACCATCTGCCTATCTGTTCCCCACTGCTGTCACACAACTCCAAAACAGCCACGACAGCAAGTCATGGCAACCAGCCATGGTAGCTGGTCACTTTTTCAAAACACTGCACACGTCATTCGTGTCAGTCCAGAAAACCCCAGACTGCCCTTTTCTGCCTTTCCCCCCGATCGATGACCGAGATGATCAAGGTGATCTTAATTAATCCAGGCAACCTCAAGCCTACAGTATTATTTCTTTACCGCGCGACTACAGTAACCTTGTAGCTCGATTCGTCTCGAACTAGGATGCGGAATACGTAGGCAGATCAACATCTTGATCCGCCGCACCCTCGAAGTCCACAAGGTGAAGGGCACTCACTAGTTGCACAAGAATACTCTATCTGAACCATCAATATTCCCAGCTGTTACGCCCAGTCCCTAGTCTCGTTTCTACCCCGAGAAGGGTGTGAAACCAACTACTGGTAAGAACATGTCCTAACCCTTTTTTAGAAAGTATGTAATCAATGACATCAAAACCAATGGGCCAGCAATGTAGCTTAGCTCCGAGGTTTTGGCATAACTTCCTGATGTCGTTCTCTATCTCGTCTCTTCACTTTAAATTGTCCGCATGGTTGGCAATTACTAAAACCATTTTGGCCGCCGCTGGTTTGTCAGGTGATACTTCGGATATTTCCCCCTAAGTCGATTTGTTTATCCTATTTACTAGTAGGAAGAACATCAAAAGGTCCCATCCTTGCTAACTCTCAGTCTTAAAGCGTTGTACTTATATTACTGTGTCTATCGTGATTCATACCGCGTTTTGATTCCTATCTCGGCACCTGTCCGTTTGCTGTTTGTGCCCCTAGCCGTGTTGTCGCAAAATTAATACTTATTATCTTACTATATCTATTTTATATCGTTACAACTCTCATTCAACGCTTCATTCACTGTATCAGAGCTCTGTCTTTTGCGAGTACGCATGCAATAAACCCCACTTCAGTGTCTGAGCCTAGAACAACATGGGATGACAGTCGTTTTGTCCCCAAGCTGTACCGCGGTACACGAGTGCATGGTGTATGTGGTAGGTATAATGTGTAAGGATGGGGCTCTACCAATGTTACGGCGTCAACGTTATTATCATGCACATGATCTGGCATGATAGTATACATATCTACTTACTATAGATCAAACCAACTTCCATGCCTTATGAGCACCGCCGCGAGAAACGGCCACGGCAATAGAATCGTTTAGGAATATCCGGTTCAACGCCATTCATTTTCCCTTTTGTTATTTATAGAGTGCTCGGGACCGGACTCTCCTGTAGGAAGTGTAGCGGAGTGAGATCATACGAAATCTTCGCGTGATACCGGCGCACAAAGCAGCGGCACAGTCATTCAGTCAATCTCGCTTCGTTGAGGCCTTGTCTTTGCTTTTCTCTTTCGACGGCAGGAACAGACGAAGTGTGTATGCTCAGTAGCCCTCAGCCATGCAAGTCGAGACGAGCATGTTCGCGTACTTGTTTCATGCTGTCGTTTTGATACCTTGGTGATGCGCACAGGGATGGTTTCCGCCGTCGGTAGTCAAGTTTTTGTGTCCGTGAGTGGGACATATCTCTTGTCACGTACGTCGCAGACCCGGCGCAGTGGGCTCATGTTGCATTTATCCGCCATGCTGGCACGGCCGCCGTTACGTCAGTAGATAAGGCCAATCCATTCTTGAGTTTTTCCGTTTTGGATTTCTTTCTACTTGCATTATTATGAGCACTCCGAGGGGTTTTTCTTGAAAAAAATGCCATCCTATGTCAATTCGCATTACGTGTACACAGGGTATCCTTAACATATCTATCTATACAGTAGTGCCATCCGATACACAATATCAGGCGACACAATGCTCAATTGTTCCTCTGGTGCCACCCGCAGACCCCATTTAAGTCCTACCCGATGGTGATACCGCATTGGTGCATTGATGGCTGTTAACGGGCGGGCATTTCGCGTTGACACGCCTAGGCGGTTTTACAACCCGGTTCGCCTATCCAATCTTACGCGAGCGCATTCGTAAGCTCCAGCCGCAATTCAGGTACAAAGCTCGTCATCGCTGTAGGCATCCCGCCGCCCAATTGAATGGCGGGATGCTGAACGGGCGCCCAATACCATTCTTCCCGAACTACGGCGTGGCTTCTTGGCTAGCAACCGGACCCGATTCTCCTTTTCGGAATCGATCTCGCTTCCTAGGGTCTTTGGCGAAGCTGAGAATGCATGACTTTGTTGTGGTAGCAGCACCTCGGATACCCGCCTTGTTGGTAGAGTTTCAGCACTTCGAATGTGACGTGGGCGTTTCCTCGTCATGATTATGCTTTGTTCGTCACATATAGGCCGAGTGCGCTCGCTTGTATCACATTTGCTGCCATATGTCCCTTGCTTTGGGCTTGTTTCCGTGTCTGGTAGTTTATCTGTGGCGTGACTAGTGGGATTGCTGGAGCGAATAGAAGATCTCTCCATGCCCGTGGCCGGATTTGATGATCGTGAACATGATTTCATGATAGTAGGTCGCCGTTTATTCATGACCGGGCTGACCGTCACCCATTCACCGATGGTCTCTTCCCAGCGGTATCCCGTGAAAAGTGCACTGCCGCTCTGATGCTGGCCCCTGCCACTGGGACTTGGCTGAGTATATGGGTAGAGACTTTCAGCATAGATGAGATCCTTGACATTGTTTGTCTGCTGGGCTACCAAGAATGCTGTAGCTGCCTTCAGCTTATCCAACAGGTTCGGGGCAAGTTTCAAAGATTCAAGTCGTCCAAAGAGCCCATGGAGACACTGATGAGATGCCACCGACGTCGCTCGACCGCAAGCCCTTGCAATTGATGCTATGAGCTGAGCAATGTTGTCGTAACGATTATGCATATAGATGTCTTTAGTAGTTACAGAGGTCGCACTAGACAGCGAGAGCTTATTCATATTTCCTCTCACATGACTATCGATTTTCTCGTCCCGATTGTGTGAAGACGAAAGGAATAGTGCCAAGTATAAGGTTTCCAATCGTTGGGTGTTTCGGTCGCGCATATGACTTTCGAGCCCGTTAATACACAGTCTTAAAGCATATTTGAACCTGTTGTCGATGCCTCTAATCCGCCGAGTGTCTGAATCTGAAAGCCCAGGCGGGACGATCCCGGTTTCTGCAAGTAGGCTCATGGAGGCTAGAATACTAGTGACACTCATTAGCGTCCGATGATTCGCCTTCGCCGTATCATGCTCAAGCTGGATTCTATCAAAGTTCCTAGGCATTTTGCGTTTCTTGTAGCCCAATAGTAGAATAGACTCTGTCACAAAGCTTATCGCATCGCAACTGGATTGACCATCAGCTAGTGTTTGCATAGCTAAGCTCCATACACTATCGAATTCTAACGTGGCCAACCATTCCACTGGTAATTTATCGCTTGATAGCAGGGTTGAATATTGCTGAAAGAGAAACGAAGTTCGCTGCGTCTGACTAGCAAAAGCATTGAGCATTACTAGTGGTTGCAAGGCCGAGATTTGGGTAAAGCGACTTTCTGTGGATATCGGCTGGGGATATTGGCGATCGACCAGTGCGGCCATGAGATCTTCAGCTTCTGAAGCTGCCCCCATCTGGACACATAGATCAATGAGGAGCTGTGAGAATTCATCATTGAAAATGCCCTCTTCGATTGCACATTTGACTGCGCTCAACCCATCGGCTTTAACAACTACTCTCAAATGCTTCCACCCCACATTCGTCCCTAGAGATTCAAGCTCGTTATAAATATCTGCTGAAGTATTGATATCATCCAATGTAGAAATCTTCCCAGTCTGTTCGGCGTCTAGTCTCTCCCATACGTCTAGTTCTCTAATGTACTCGGGCACTTTTCGGAGGCACATATCCAAGAGGGAACGGGGACCATTCCTGACGCTGGTATCACCCAAAGCGCTTGTCATCGTCGCTTTCAAGAGTGCTTCTAGGCTTCGATATATCGCCTCTAAATCCGCATATTGAGAGCAGAAGCGGGTGCGTAAGTTGGCTAATCGTTCGTCCATGCGCTTTTGAGCGCTGGAACTGATTCTCGTGCGACGTTCACGGCCATGCTCGCCCTGATTCGCGCCCAGCTCATGTTCATGCAATGGAGCAACAGGTGAGCGTGCGATCTTTCCTCTAGCACGACGCAATATTGGGGTGGACGGCACTACCTCGCCAGGAGCCGCTGTTTTCTGCTGCCTCTCTGGCTGTACGCACTTGAAGGCCTTTCTTACTCCTGGTTTTGTCCCGATTGCTAGACTTGAAGTCTCATCCTGATTGCCTTGTCTCAAGTGACTTTGGTCAAACCCCAGAGGCTGCGATGGGTGAGGTTGTGAACTGCGACGTTGGGAGTATGTTAGACGAGGGCGTTTCTTTCTAGGCATGAGCCACCCTGATTCTGAATCGACCTCCTCACGCTGCCGATTTCTCCGGGGAAGCGAAACCGCGGCTGAATCCGAGGCTGATCTTGCTGTTGATGCCACCGGCTGCCCGGCTATTGGTGAATCTCGCTTTAGAGAAGTGATTCTCGAGACCAAAGGCCGTAGCAGCCTCTGGCATCTTGCTGTGGTCCATGGTTGCAAGGGCTCCTCGATCTTGTGGGCTAGCCCTCGCGGTCGATGCCGCGCTTCGCCAAGGAATAGCGACATTTTCTTTCTTGGAGCAGGATTAAAGCCGATAGTTGAATTTTGAAATAATACAGCAAGGATGAAAGTTCTGTTGAAGCATAGGCTGCCCAATTTGTGGCCGTTGCTAGAGATTCATATAGCGAATGTTGATGGTCATCTGGTCTTGTCGCTTGACCAAAAAGGAGGGTTGTAAAACTAATGCAAAATAGCAGGCATAGTTCCTAGAAGCAATCCAAGAGGATCTTCAGAATCAGCTTGCGTTAAGCTTAAAGATGTAATGAGGCCCTTGGCTGAATTGACGCTCAAGAGACTTGTTGGCTACCACCAGGTAGTATCAACAGTTAACTGTTTACTCATTACCGCTTTGGGACTAGACGTTGTAAGCAACAGACACAAGTATAGTACCTAGGTAGGTACGTGATAAGAAGAAGATAAGGCGATAGAGCGATAAGAGAGCTTATCGATCCGCATGCAAAGCTTACCCCACCTGCACAGCTAGGAAGAGGCTTACATGGAAGGTAACCTAGGTAAGTACAGTAGGTAGCAGTGTCCCGCTTCTGCCCGCCTAAGGTATGGCAAGTAGGTATTATCTACCCTCCGTACCTACTACACTTAAGCATACGCGCAAGGTAGGTACCTATATGTACCTACCTAAACTTTCTGGTAGATAGATGCCAATCCCATATATAAAAAAAAGTTGCTTGTGCTATCTAGGTAGTAAAGATAATCAAGTCTAAATTTCTAGCCCCTGCGAGGTGGTGATTGAGAGCATTTCATCCAATTCCCCAGGTTCCTCCCCTGAGCTCCTCCATACATGCCCACCAGCTTGGCATAATAAATTTACTAGTACTTTATATGCCGCACATTTTGGCGCACGAGGATACATACTACCTACACGTTAAATGCCTGTCTACATACCTTAATTAGTTGTACACGTACCAGTATTACAAACTTTTATTGTCCGGAACCCAAGTACCTACCTGCCTACATAGTACTCTAAGAGGCAATACTATGTAGACAAATGTAAATGTACCTTGGCTGAGAGGGGAGGTCCGTAGCACCGGGCTGTCTTACCGGGAACAGCCGGACCATCCACCTAAGTAAGTACCTAGGTTTAGTATGCATCGCTCAAGCAGAAAAAAAAAAAAATATTTTGCTTGGACTTGAGAGCCCAAAAAAAAATACCATCGTCACCATTCTTTCCACAATTACCACCCTTTTTAGACACGATCCGACAGGCGTGCTGTCCTTCACGCCTTCTCTGTATTATACCTCTCAACTTTGTCTAATCAATCTTTCCAAAGTTCTACGGTACATTCGCTTGTCACCGATCAACGTCCGTCTGGGGTAAAACTGCATCGTGTGTGTTGCTCCAGTTGTACGATACAGAGATCTTCACTCACAGCTTGGCGTCAAGACAATTATAGACCTGGGTTGATTAACGGGCTTCCATCTTCCTTCTCGACCTAGTACTTGTAATTGCCTTGTTGATTTTCCTTCATCATGGCCGACAACCAAGAGCCCCAGAACACTTCTGCTGGTATGGTGCCGTTGCTGGTGAACGCCTGTTGCAAAGACCGATGCTGACTTTCTGCTAACATAGCCGAACCTGCTGCTGTAGAATCACGATCTGTAAATGACCAGCCTACAGCCGAAAACAATGACGAAGGCGTTGAAGAAGATGTAGCTGAAGGTAGACAGCACAATTACCACCCTCCTTCGGAAGCACCACTAACACGGGCTGGATAGCTTTGTTCACATTGGCAATCAGCCTACCTCATGAGCCGAGCAAGATCCATGTCATGGTCCGTTGCATTCTTCCTCGGCTAAATTCTTATTTTATCTTACTAAGGATGTGGATAGGTCTCCCCGTCAGAACAAGTGCATGAGCTGCGTCAATCCGTCATTGAGCTCCCTGCTGCATTCCAGTATTCTTGCTTCCACTTCGAGCACGACGGCGAACGCATCAACGACTTTGTCCAGATTTCAGACGTCAAAGGCTTGGGACCAGAAGCAGAAATTCGACTGGTAGAAGACCCATACACAGAGAAGGAAGCAAGAATACATGTTATTCGAATTCGTGACCTCGTTGGTGCCGCTGGGGATAGAACCGATACGCTGCAAGGCGTTCTTGCTGGTGCTTCTCTCTTCGACTCTGTTACCACCGAGTCGAAGAATGTTGACAATGCACAAGCCAGTGCCTATGAGTTCGAAGCACTTGCAAAGACGTCGACTTTGTTACCCAAGGTAGAGGAATCCGCTCCAAAGACTGTTAAATCTATCTCCTTGTCACCGTGGAATCCTCCTCCCTACCACCTCCGACAAAAGGGGCACCTTCTTTACCTTCTCGTCGCAACAAATGAGGGTGAACAATACCAGATTACCTCCCATGTGGGTGGCTTCTTTGTTAACAAGTCCTCGAATGGCAAATTTGATCCGTCACCTCGAGCAGCCCCCAAGGCTTACTCTGCACACTCGCTACTAACGTTATTGAGTCAAATATCACCATCCTTCTTAGAGTCCTTTGAGCAATTGCTACAGTTCAACAACCGCAAGGACCCTCTAGCGACGTTTCAGATGACGAATGCAATTCCTGCAGCGCCTTGGTTAGTGCCTTCACAGTCCTCACCATTGTGCGCGCACAGCTCGGACATTACGCGGACACAGGAGGGTTACCTACTGGCTGGTGTGGACAACACGGATACGTTGCGTGATTGGAATGAAGAATTCCAGGCCGCCCGAGAACTGCCCAAGGAAACCGTTCAAGATCGGGTCTTTCGAGAACGCTTCATTTCCAAACTATTTGCAGACTACACTGATGCAGCCGCCCGTGGCGCTATACTAGTGGCAAGGGGTGAAGTTACTCCTTTAAACCCAACGGAAGGTCGTGACGCCCAAATATTTGTGTATAACAATGTGTTCTTTTCTTTTGGTGCCGATGGCGTAGGTACATTCACCTCGGAGGGTGGTGATGATGCTGCGCGTGTCGCTACTGGCAAGGATGTGAATGGCGTGCGTCTCGTCAATCAACTTGACATTGATGGTTTATACAGTCCCGCCACCGTTGTTGTGGATTATCTTGGCAAGCGTATTGTTGGCCAAACGGTTGTCCCCGGCATCTTCAAGCAGAGAGAACCCGGTGAGAATTCGATCGACTATGGTGCTGTCGAGGGTAAAGATGTGGTCGCCGCTGATGAAAGGTTTGCTGCTCCATTTGAAAAGCTTTCGCAAGCCCTCCGCGTGAAGAAGCACCCGGTGTGGGATAAAGATGGCAAACGGTTCGATCTAGAAGCCAGCGTGGAAACGAAGGGTCTAATGGGTACCGATGGCCGAAAATATGTCCTTGACCTATATCGCATCACCCCGTTGGATGTATTATGGCTGGAAGAAAACGATGGTGACGAGGAAAATAAAGAAACGGGATATCCGCACCGCATGACAGTTCTCAGACCTGAGTTGGTTGAATCTATCCGAAACATGAAATGGTCACTTTGGGTCAACGAAGAAGTAACTCGCATAAAAGAGACGACAGCGAAGAAACTGGTTGAACAGGAAGCCTCAGCTGATTCTACAGAGGAACAGGAGCAACAGGAGTCACAAGATGCAGACCTCGAGGCTAAGATTGACGGGTCGAATTTCTCCTACAGCCTCAACCCCGATGCTTTTAGCGGCCAAGTTCCCCAGACTGAGCTGGAGAAGAAAGAGATGGCTGCTGATGAAGAGGAAGTTCGTAACGCATGTAAGCACTTGCGTGATACGATTATTCCAACTTTTGTCGGCGACATTAAGTCATCAGAACTGCCGTTCCCTATGGATGGTTTATCCTTGGCCAAAATGATGCATAAACGCGGTATTAACATGAGATATTTGGGCACGGTTGTATCTTTTTGTGAAGGTTTCAAGTTGTCACGTCTCCGAGACCTTTGCCTTCAGGAAGTGATCTCACGTGCCTTCAAACATGTGGCAAGCAAGTATCTACGATATCTGCCAGTGCCTTTAACATCCGCGTGCATTGCGCATTTGCTCAATTGCTTGCTGGGTTCGGCTTTCAATAGCAAACCTATTGCTGACATCGATGAATCATTGAAGTCACTATATCCTGAGGCTGATTTAACATTCGCAAATCTAACAGCGGAGGCCCTGCGTAAGGAGATTGAGGTTGAATCTGCCCGGCGTTTCAAGGTTACTTTGAACCCAGACTGGCATGCCGGAATCAAGCATCTACAACTACTACGTGATATCTCACTGAAGCTTGGCCTTCAACTACAGGCCAAGGACTTCCAGTTTACAGGCGAACCACCCAAGATACCCGAAAATGTGAATGAGAAATCAAACGGGGATGGTGAGAAGAGCAACAAGAAAAAGAAGAAGAAGACCAGGGATGGCTCACCCGCCTCGATTGCGTCCTCCATAGCTGCGCTCTGCACCTTCGTAGCCGATGATATTGTTAATATCGTTCCAATTGTCAAGGATTCAGCACCTAAGAGCTCTATTTCCGAGGAAGCTTTGGAAGGAGGTCGTCACTCTATCATCCAGGGGAACCGTAAGATCGGCCAGGAGCTGTTGCTCGAATCGCTGACCTTGCACGAACAGATCTACGGTATTCTCCATTCTGAAGTTGCACGGGCTTATTCTACTTTGGCACAAATATACTATCAATTAGAGGAAAAGGAGGCTGCTGTAGATCTCGCACGCAAAGCCGTCATCGTGTCAGAACGCACCATTGGTGTTGACTCTGCTGAGACGTTACTTTACTACCTGAACCTAGGCTTGTACCTCCATGGCTCAGGTGATAGCAAGGCGGCTTTAGCGTATGTCAAGCACGCGCTTGATCTATGGAAGGTTATCTACGGTCCTGACCATCCGGATTCCATCACAACACTGAACAATGCCGCTGTCATGCTTCAACATATGCAGGCATACCACGAGTCCCGCACTTGGTTCGAACAAGCGCTTACTGTATGTGAGCGTGTTATTGGGCCTCAGTCGCTTCAGGCTGCTAGCTTGCTTTTTCAGTTAGCACAGGCTCTCGCTCTAGATAATGAACCAAAGGCAGCATTAAGTAAAATGCGTGCCTGTTACAACATTTTCAGGGAAGAGCTTGGTCCTGAAAATAGTAACACCAAGGAAGCTGAGACATGGCTCGATCAGCTCACGCAAAATGCAGTCGCCATTGCCAAGCGAGACAAAATCCGTGCTGGAATGTTCCCCACGCGGACGTTAGGTAGCTCGGCCTCGGCATCCACTACATCTAAAGGGCTTGGTCACGGACGAGCTTCAGTAAAGCAAGATGATCGAAGCCTTGACGAACTCATTGGGTGGATTGAGGGATCATCTGCACAAAAGAAGTCTACCAAGAAGCGACCCGGTCGAGTAGCCCCAAAAACACGCGTCGGCGCTGGCGCTTCGAAATAAATAGCATTTAATTAAGCTCGCCACAGATGATTGAACTCATTTTATTTGCCGAAAGACTGTAACCTGGCCGAGCCAAGGTTATTTCGGAAGAGCATAGTCCTTACATATTGTATATATTAGCATGCTGGCTACATTGTCGACATCTCAAATATGATAGCATATCGCAACTCACACGCACCATCACATTTTTAGACCGGCTTGGGGGTTAGGAATGGAAAAGAAAAAGCATCGGGATAAAAGTCTGGATCCCATCATGGGTTCGGTTAAGGCTGGTCTGGTGTTCTCCAGGGGATAACTAGTGGTAACTAAATCTCTTCAGGTATCTTCTTAACGCATTATGGCTTGTATGAATGAACCGTGTGTGTTGTTTGTGAAATCATCACCACTTATATAATAAAGAACTACTTCCCTCCTGCTTCTTCCAAATATAGCTATTCCCAAAGAAATCATATGTGCTAGAGATATATCATGATCACAACCTTCTCACGCAGTCACGTATTGTGGATGGTTACCTCCGGCTGGTTATGTGATATCATACCCTAAGAAGGTAAGGCACCTGAAGTAATAAACCAAGAACACAGACCTTGTGTATATATACTAAACTCACTCGGCAGCTGCGAGTATTATCTACACATATCTATCTCAGTTTACTTGAGGGATTTATATCCACATGACGTCAATAACTAGCAGCAGCATTAACCAATGGTAATGTGAAACACGGAATCGGATAAGATAGGTCCTCGGATGTTAAACCAAGTCTTCGCAGCGGGCAAGCATCAAATACAACTGAGTACACGGAGAGGGACGGCGAGAGGAAGATAGAGATACGCACGTAACACACGTCGGCAGAACGCCTGTGCTACTTCCTTTTGATTGACCATCTATTCATTTGTTTGCCTGTTTGTGTCTCTGTCTTGTGCTCTGAAGATAGCAGGTTTAGCATCGCTATCAACAGACCCACGGACGGTTCCGGCCTCTCGAATCGACCATTGACCGCCGGCGAACTACAAACACATTGACACTCGGACAATGCGTGGCCATGTCCAGCCCAGTTCGGTCCAGGCTTTGCTAGATAGGTACATTGCAACTATGAGATGTATCCATCCATCCAGCTACCCATAACCACTGAACAAATATAGATATAGGTAATATATAAGTACCTCTCTATCTTTCCGACGCAGGATGCCACTGCATCGTTTTGAAGTGGAGAGTGTTGAAGCTTTCAAGTCAGCTTAAAGCTTGCAAACAACAGAGCACATAAACGCGTTACAACAAACGCCATTGTGTTTCATGTAAAAATAAGAATCAAAAGCAGCGCTTGCCACCATAGCCCAATTCCTCAGGACAGTTCATGCTCCACAACACCTGGCCTTGAATGCAGACATTAGACCAGGTAGATAGAATCATTTGATGAATTTAACACCAATATGCAAACCTTTACCCACACGGGAAATCAGTGAACCAATCCTGCGGTGTGATAGGGAACGAGCAGAAACCTCAAGAAGCGCTGCATAGTTGAGCAGCCACTATGGGTAGATCAAGATCTACTTAGCAGCTCCAGCAGTATGGATTGCACTTGACCCAAAGCTCGGAGCTGCGTGAAATGACCCAATACTCTGGAAACCCCTATTGATAGTCGTTAGCATCCTCAAAGGGGGGTGTCTAATGTGAGATGTATAAATGGTACATACTTTGTGAGATCGTACTCGCCTTCCTCCTCATTATCCTCCTCGATATTGTCCACGGCCGTTACTCGGTCTAGAGTATTGCCTCGAGTAGTCCGAGTTGGGCTAGCGATAGGTGAACGATCAACGCCGACCGGTGGTGGTGGACTGCTACTATTGGGTAACCCAGGCTTGGTGGGGCTGACATCATATGGAGGTTTGAGGGGTGTACTATGAATATCAATGTACTTCCAGAAAGGAGCAGGCGAACTTGTCGGCATATGCTGGCTCGGACGCTGTGCAGTGCTGGGAGGGGCAAGCCTGGGATGGAGCCGCTGCGGCGCGGGTGTCACAAAAGAGGCTCCTTCGTCTGGAAGATACGAGGAGGATAATGCTGGCGGCGATTGGGGAATATCCGCAAAAGAGCTTGCTTGTTGCAGCCGCTTATTACTGCGGGGAAGCGGGCTGTCATCGTGAAGATTCGCAGTGAGAAACCTGCGGTCAGGGGTAACTACAGATTGAATCAACGATGTCCGCGGTGGCGGCGAAGTAGCAGGCGAAATTGCCTTGCGCTTGCGAGTAGAAGCAGGTTCCTTGTTGGCCATGTCTTTGGGGCCCGACGTGATATATGTCATCTGGTTAGGCTGGCTTGGAGACGAGGGAACACTAGAGCCTCGGTGACCACCTCGACCACCCTTCCAACATGTGCGGATCATCTCAGAACGATGATCAGGAACTATTTCCCACTTCATACCCTTTCCTGGCTCGTCAGTGGAACGGGGCGCTTTGTTGAACGCCTTGTTTAAGGACAGGTTGTGTCTAATTGAATTCTAGCGAGTTATTAGAATCAATAACAATAATGCCAGCAATAGTTCAAAGCCTCACCTGCCAACCAGACGGCTGCTGGTGCCTATAGTATGCATAGTTCTCCATGATATGCGAGTAGATGCCGGCGAGATTGAGCTTCTCGCCAGGGGCAGTGATGATAGCTTGAGTTATAAGTTGAGCATAGCTGTAATGCGGTTTTATATGTTTATTTTCGTCTTTTGCCAGATCTATGTCGTCTTGGCTACTGATAGGGTTTTGAGCTGGCGTCTTTGCTTGGGATGCTGGGATACGGCTTTTCGTTGATGGCGGTGTACCCGGGCGCCTGTAATCAGGCGGTGCCGGTGCGATGGGTTGTTGGTTAATCTGACCGCGAGACAACGCACTTGCTCGCGCGGGTTGGGAGGATGAAGCATCAGAGGAAGGGAGGGGCGGAAGGGCGGTTCGAGAGTCATTGGAGGGAGGAATTATCCCCGCCTGTTCCAGATATCTCGAAGCGACGCGTACGCGACCAAAGTTGGCAGGCAAGACAAACATCATTTCCAGGCTACCAATCTCAATCACCTCGCCGCTGCTGAGGCAGTGAGGAGGGTCGGATTTGCGCAAGACTTCATCGTCAACCCTGAGACCATTACGACCTTTAGCTTGAAGAAACCAGTTTTCCGATTCAGCGTTATAGTAGATGACAGCTGTTTGACGTGAAAAGGTTTTGTTGGGACCTAGATCGATATGAACATAAGAAGGGTCATCTGGGTCCTGTGTATCTGTGTTTCTTCCTATATTCACTGATGTTGATTTAATGTAGTAAGTCCAGTCCTGCGCTGCTATCTTGGCATACGCAGCAATGCCATTGTTTGATTCGTGAATCACATTAGCATGGTCCTTGCTTGCATGTGTATGAAGGGTGCGAAGAGACTGGGCGACTTGAGTGACCAAGTTGTCGTCATCCTCGGCGTCTGCTTCGGCGCCAGGTTCGGCGGTTTCAAGACCGGATGCATCGATAGTCAGACTCGAGCTTTCTTCCTCGATAGGCTCAGACAGCTGCTCCTGGGCCTAATACGCGGGGAGACGGTCAGCACACTTGGGTAGAGAGAAGGGGGATGAAAGCAGCAGTGAGCAGCCGCAGGATGGAGCCAGACCTTTCTTCTCCGCTTGGCCGGGCGCGAGGGTGATGACTGCTCGACAAGCGAAGGGCTGGGACTTTTATCCCGGACTCGGCGAGTCCTCTGGGATCGCTTGGAGGAGGGCGGCATAATGTATAGGACGACAGTGCTTAGGTCAGGCAAAACCCATGACACTTGTTCGGTCGAGGTAGCAGTTAGGTAGGATTTGTAAGCGGCGGATGGTCGTCGTTGGCGGGTTGTGACGCGCGAGAGCACAGATTGAGAGGCTAGACCAGGTCGCAAGGCTTCAGTCCCTAGATATGGAATACTTGTATCTGTAGCTAGACGGCTTAGTTGCTGGTGTCGTTTTGCTTTGCTTGTCGCAGCCTCGAGGTGGCAAATGAATACAAGGAGCACATACACACGCACGCACGCGCACACACACAGGCTTTGATTGTCGCAAATGCGCGAGGTGTCGGGCAGTAAGAAAACAATATGAACGAAACGGTTTGATGCGGATATATGAGTGGTGGGAAAGGCGAAATCAGATCGCGGAGGGACGTTAGGGACGACGTTACGTACCCGGTCACGTATTGCGAAGGCTGGATGGTGGTTTAGCGGGGGTTGGTTCCAGGTCTCCGTCAGGTGAAGGCGCGGGCTGGGTGCAATGGACAATCAAGCAATCGATTGAGAGATTGAGAGCGCAGCGGGCTCAGATAAGCCACGCGACGCGAAAGAGAGAAGAAAAAAAAGGGAGGGAAAAAGAATTGGAGGCGCGCCTTTAGTGCGTACATGAGTACCTACGCATATAGTTTGCGAGGTAGTTCTTCAGGTGCTGAAGTACCCACCCTACCTTTGGCCTAGTGTGGTACTTTTAGATTCTACTGAGTCTCCGACCAGACGCAAGTACTGCCTGCCACAGAGCACAATAGTATACCCGACATAAAGTGGTGAGTACTCCCAAGCCTACATGAGTAAGTACCTATTAAATAGTGCAGACTTCCACTTGTTCTTGCACAGAAGTACATTATTTACTTGCAGGTCAATGATGAATCTTGATTTTATCTCGAGTGTTTGTCCTGCACAGTAAGCGTGTCAACATTATATAGAAAAGCAAGAAGTCGCTCTTCAATGGCTAATCAAGTATCATACCGCCATAATTACCTTCTCGTTCCTTGTTGAGGCAATGTACAAAAGGATGCTCTACCATATAGGCAAAGTCGTTGTTAAGTCAATATTGACTGTGGTGACGACGATGATGTCGTCGGCCACAGGTAACAACTTGAAGTACAAGAGATAGGTACATCCATCCATCCATCTATGGTAGGTATTACATAGCATGCAGACCATTTTTTAGTGGACAAACTCAACGTGCCCACGGCGCATAAGCTAACCTAAATCTACCTAGATAAACTACTTAGATAGGCTTGGTGACCCAGAGAATGGGTATCTCAAGTGGCTGGTTTGCTTAAGGAAAAACTTGCAGACCTACTTGTAGGTACTTAGTAAAAGGTTTGTCTCCTGCGCAAGTTTATGAGTAGGTACCTGAAAGCTTATGTAATATATACCCGGGACTGGGTTGAAGACTGAGATATAACACTTAGAAAACAGAAGAAGAAAACCCCTACTTTGCCAATATAAATAACAACTGCAGTATTTTATATACACTCATAAACCTAAGTGAAAGAAAAGTCCAAGCTAATGAAGGAACTGGCCTGGGTGACGCCAACAATCTGCGCAACAATATGCATCACCAATCGCTGTAGGTTTATACAAAGTATTCATTTCATTTCTTACCTGTTAAACAACATAATACTCATGAATTCAATAAGATTTCGGAAGGTAACGAGTGGTCATAAAGTAGTCAGGTTGCAATACTTCTTTTCTGAGTTAAGAATCATGTATGATGACGCGTGGTTGGCGTGGTTGACTTGTCAGGTGAGTGTCCAATGTCCAAATTCGATCAATGCAAATGTACCGACACAATAGATGCTCTGGGCAAGCAATGAAGAGGATCCGGTACCTATATACTATGTAGGTCACCAGAGGAATGAAAAGAAGGCTAACTAAAGTGAGGCTCTAACACCAAAACAAAATACTGTAGTCAGTTTCTAAACAGTCGTCAACACACACACCATCGTGAACACGGACAGGACAGGAATGTGCCTACCGCCCGACTGTTCTCTTACAACCCAAATTGTCTTTAGGATCAATCTACAAACCTCTAAGACTCCTCTTTATTGGAAAATATCGGCACACAGCTTCACATACTATGGATACACTGCAAAGAGTAGATGGGGCTCGAACTCAAGGACCTTACGATGATCATTCCCCACCGAAGGATCCTCCTCAACAAGAATGCAATAAAAGTATCGGAACAGTAGCGCAGAGAGTAGCAGCATCGGCCATACCAATGACGGCCAGGCTCAGATCTGATAAGATGATCTGGTGCCTGGCCTGGCCAAGTCATATCCATTTCGTGCACGTAATGGCTACGGTGCAACCGTATTCGTGTGCTCTATTAACACCAACGCTTGTAGGCCTCCCAATCAAAAAACATGAGCCGGTTTAGGGATTAATACAAAAACACAGTGTAGCAAACTGTAGCTTCTTTAGAATCATACTGTCTAATTCTGCTAGTAAAACGTCCATGTCCAGGGAAATGGCCAAAGTGCTTGCTTCATAGGCCAGTCCAGTGCTGCCTCACTCGTCCCTCTGTCCGAGTTGATAGGGCTTTATAAAGTGGGCGCGAGCGCTCTTAAGCTCGTTGACTCTTCACGCACCGATACCTTCGCACCCACTGTTCAGCCAAGGAAGCTGGCCATCTCTCTCTTCTACCTTACCGAGGATATCGAAGACTGCAGCCTGGCCTTGCAATTTCAACCTCTGACAGCGTCCTAGATTGACGAGGTGTATGAAAACACCGATGCCTCTGCGGAGCGTTCAACAGTCCGCTCTTGCACCCACCGCCACCTCTTCTAATCTTCGGCCCTGGCCTCGGCAATGCTAGGACCTTCTACTCTGCCGAGCTGGAAGAGATATCGAGCCATGGATGGAACATTGTGTCTATTGATCACCCCCATGATGCTAGAACAGTCGAATTGCCTGACGGCCATGCCGTTTTCGCGAACGAACCCATTATTTCGAACGACACGGTAGAGTTTTATCTCAAGAAGGCATAAGCTTCGTATTAAATGCTCTCTCTAACCCATCAATCGTGTCTCAAGACCCCGGGCTCTCTTCAATGCGTCTCTCTACCTACCACCAAGGTCGGGGCTTTTGGACACTCTTTTGGTGGCGCAACTGCACTCCAGCTGTTATTGAATGACACACGATTTGCCGTCGGCGCAAACTTTTACGGGATCTTGTTCGGCTCCGCCATTGAAGAGGGCACGGGCTTCCCATTTGTCTTTGTTCGGTACGAGCCCTCGGACGAAGGACGAGACTTGGCCCACGGCTTCGGCAAATCTCCGTGGCTTCAATAGACAGTATGCTATGAACGACACAGAACACGGCGTGTTCACCGACTTCCCGACCTCTCCTTAACAACTATTTCTGATGAAGGGATCGTCGACATTGAGACAGCGTACATCAACACAAGTTTTCGGGTGATGCCTCAAGTACGAAGAGGGAAGCTTACTTTACTATACGGCGAGGGTTTGAATGATTGACCCGTGGTGTCTTTGGTTGAGCAGACTTGATTGAAAATAATTAAAGAAAGTCAACATAAATACTTACAGCAACCTAAACACTTGGTAATTATTACTGCCAATTAGCCCAACCTTGAAGGCAATTCTAGTAGCTATTCCACTTGCTACCCCCGGGAGAATTCAGCCCCCTTTTATGAGACAAAGTCCATACGCAACCTCGGCTCCGAGAAATTATGGTCAACTCAGCCTTAATAGATTGTCTCATATCACATGATGACAACAACAACTACTTTAGACTAAATTGCTTGTATTATGTAGAACAGACTTGCCAGGCGTGATGATATGCGCACCTCTGCTCTAAGTCAGCCACAACAGAGGTCTTCAATTCATTTGACCCGTGCCATAATCTTAGGAGAGGTTATATATTCCACACTGCTAATATGTGACTGTGTTCGCAATTCTGCGGCATCAAAACGGATCATATATTCGTCAGACGACTAGGTATTTCGGTTGTTTTCATTAAAACCCGAAGAACCGTTCTGTATAGTAGGTTGATGCATCTCATATCACCACGGGCGCTTCGCTCTGGGTAGTACTCAATTCCTACATACTTTTTGCCAATTACATGCGGTAGGTATCTTTCCCTCTCAGGTCTCCGCTTTCGAAATCCGCTATATCAAATCATGAACTCGAACGCCAGCACCAACTGATACCCTAACCTAGGCATTTCAATCACGACAGACATGCAATGATAGCAGCAATAGCGGCGAGCGTTCCATTAGGGTCTTTGACACAGACAGTGCGCAGGCCGATCTCCTTAGCAGGATAGTCGTTCCCCCCTGGGAATATGGCGTCGCCAATGAACATCATCTGCTCAAGCGGAATACCGCTGGCATCGCGCAGCTTCTTCAGGCCATACCCCTTGTCGACGCCCTTCTGCGTGATATCAATCGATGTGGCACCGCCCATATTTATAGACAGGTCTGGCAAACGTTTGCGCAGGTCCGCTTGAATGACCTTGCGCTTAGCGAAGTCCGGGTCCCATACCTCTTTTGCGTGAATGGGTGCCTCCTGGCCGAGGGCTGAGAAAGTGATTTGGCTGCCGCGATCCTCGATGCGATTCCCCCACGTCTGTTCCGGCTTAAATCCCGTCACTTCCAACGCTGTGTCAAAGGCCGTGAGTATTTGCTTCTTGACGTCGTCGTCGAATAGCTCTGCGTAGACAGGTTGCCAGGCCCCATCCCGGTGCGTGTATAGCTTTGTGCCTGTTGTCGGCATCAACCAGAGTTTCGCTATGTCAGCCCCTGGCGGTAGTTGGCTTGCTACTTGTTTCTGGAATTGCGGCCAATCGCCGCCTGAAATAACTGCTACGTGGGCTACCGCGAGCAAGCTTGCTAACGCCTCGCCCATGGATTCTTTTAGGGGCTGCTTGCTCTCAGCTAGCGTGCCATCGAGGTCGAAAGCAACAAGAGAAATCATCTTGATACACTACCGTGTGATGATACAGGATCGAGAGTAGGGTGAAAGGTGTTGGTGTACTGGTTTGGTTACAGTGTCACGAGCGGTGTAGGAGTTGTGTAGTCTTTGTGGGTTATAAGCATATTAGTTAGGTATATGAGTTTCGGTCTATATCGGGTATGCGTATGAACGGCCCGAAGTAGAAGGGCTCCCTAGCATGCTTGAATGGCTTATGAAATTTTATCAATGACCGAAAAGAGCATCGAGAAATACATGCAATGCTTTTAATTACTCAATAGAGTTTTCGGGTGCCAAGTATTATTTTTTGGAATGGGAAAGGTGTCTCACAATGATCTGCTGACGCTACAACCTCTAGTTATACAACGTTCTACCGAACTACGTCAATGGCTAAAGGACATGTAGTAACCATGCATCATAAAACTCCAACTCTGATTTCTCTTAAACCATCTGGGCGTTGCAGGAATAAGGAATAACAAGTCTCCTACCGTGTACAGACTGGCAGCTTAACGAAGAAAACCCCTCATCTGATACATACCTAGGTATTTTGTAACGAGCTGCTAATCTACAGGGTGAGCTTCGACTTCCATATATCGAAGGAACCAGACAACCCGAGCTCACTACATAGTTGTCAGAAGTGCTGTACAAGGTATACAATAAGACTCATTGTGACACAAGGTCTAAAAGGTCAGAAGTCTGAAGGCATTCTGACCTCTCTGACTATACAGTGTATCTCTTTGTTCCTCCGCCCTGAGACCCATGACAGTATGGCTGTATCCTGGTTTTACTTGGGTTCTCACATCGCCGGTGGTTTCCTCACAGATGGCTCCTTTCAATCTATAGCAACTGGCTCTTTCGCTCTTCACTGGAGTCTTTACTTGAGTTTACACTAGGAAAGTTCCACCATACCTAGTTTCTATCCTGACATACCAATGTGTCACTGACCGTCATTATTCCAATTTAAATACAGCCGTATATGTCCAGCATTACCCAGCTGCGAAAGAAGCAGCGAAGATATGATGCAGTTTCATATTAGCAGATGTTCCAGTGCGTGACAATTTGAACGTCGGTGTAAGGTTTGTTGTGGTACAATTCAATATACCATACAATTCCGTCAACAATGGCTATAAACAAGAACTCTAAAGGAGACTGCTGGGGAGTTATAACAAGGGCAGAGAACTGGGCTTGGAATTGAAATTATTCGGAATATAATGATCAACTAGGGCTTCATGAGTCCTTGGCCGACCAATTCCCTCTTGGCCTTGTTGTCATGACTCGATTCCATATACAACTAGTCTACCAGCTCTGGCCACCTAGATCTTATTGGCTTGCTTCATGAAGCGAGGTCTGTATAATCTCACTTTCCAATATTGCCTGCATGTCTTTGAAGATCGTGAACAGCCTGCAGTTGCGGTTCGTACGGCCGAAGTGCAAGGCGAACTGCACGCTCAGCTTGTACGCGTGTAATAGGAGTTGATATATATTTGTAGCAGCCTCATTCCCGGTTCTCGTGTTACGGCACCGAATGTAGCAGACGGCAGCGGCCGAGCTCCCGAACCGAGCAAACTACTCACTTTTGTTCTGTAAAATCATGAATCGACGAGTAGCGAGGAAATCTGTCATAGCCTAGAAATAGTCTGCTGGCATGCAACCCAGTCCTGTTGAGATGCTACCTCTCTATGATCGTATGCGTGCTAATCGACAATGAGTAGTATCTGCTCCAATAAATAGCTCAAGGATATCATATGGATTCTTAATCATCGGGTTACCATTCCTGGTAGCCACCTATGGCAAATGTGACAGCAGTATATTGTCAAAGCAACGCTGACTGACACTTTCCACGCGTAGAGAAGCATATATCGAGGCGCTCTACAAAAGTCGAGGCAGTGTTATAACAATTATCCTACAGACGAATCGTCCACCAGCGGGCTCAAATCACCAAGCCGCACGCCTCGAAATCTACCCTTAGTATATACAGTGAACAAGCATGGTCTTTCCCTCTTTATACTTCAATTTATAGCGCATTTGATAGAAAAATATATGTTCTTTTTGTGGTTGCTTAGGGCTTGGAACTGTAGGGGAAAAGTTTGGTAGGCTCTATTCCCTGAGCAGTAGAGTTAGTTGAAAGTTTATCCATTCAACTTGGAGTTTTAAATGCAGCCCGTGCCCAAAAACCTGTAGTTCTTACCTAACCCCTTCGAAAAGATCGTCTTTACGTCTTAACATCTAGCCCTTGCGTACTTGGGTTAGATGTATACTCCCACCAGATTGTGGTTATTGAAACTAAAGGATTGTCTTATTGTTAGCAGGAATAGTAGGAATCATATGCGTACCACACAGTAATAACCTTTCACCCCGCTCGCTTCACCCCCGAAATCCCTCGCAAGTTTTTTTTTTTTTTTTTTTTTTTTTTTTCAAGAAATAGATAGAGACACAGAGTTTTCGTCATCAGGGTTATACGCCGATTAGACCGATACTTTTCTTGCTCTCAAGACTTGATCTTAGAAGACAAATATAAGGTTTCGGAACATAGACTCACAACAGACATACCGTGACAGAAAGGAACATCTTAGTTTGTTCTTTGGCAGGTAATAATAAGTTAGAAGACGACATCATCTAGGAATTTGTATTGAAATTTTTGTAGTGCTTTCACTCATTGAGGAGAGTTGTTATTGCGTATACTTTCTTTCAGCGGCCATGGACTTGACATAGTCATGAATCACCGTAGTCGTCCCAATGAACACAGCTAGTAATTTAGAACATCGCTTGATAACTTCTAATAGGTCTAGTCCATCTAGAGCTCCAGCTCACATGCCGCCCAAGCTTAGATGGTCACAGTTGGAATGATTACCTAGTTTTAAATAACCAGTCCATCGTTTCTACCCCCCTCAAAACTTGTATCTCGTTCTGCAGCTATGGACACGTAACATAAACCATACGAATTTCATAATAATGCAGAAAAGCTTCTACATTTATCATTATCAAGGTAACATGGACTGTGGCCACACGTAAATGTTGATCTATTGTGTGTTCCTTCTCTTTTTCTATTTGAGGCTACATGTGTAATGCTTACCTTCCCCTATCGTCCCGATGCTAGCGGAGTAAAAGTTCATCACCTGATACAGACCATAGTAGGTGAAAAGCTAATGCAATCCCATTATCTAGCGTCAACGGTGTATCATGCCGTCTCCAGTTCTTGATCAAGGTTGGTTACATGCATGTCTAAGGCAAAAGGGGCTTCTCCCATCACACATACTCTGGGGTTGTAGTGGCACATATTTTCTAGATTGCTCTAAAGGTAGTTAAGACATTCAAGTATAATCACGAACCAGCCTTCCTTTCTCAGCCCTAGGATATTCCGCGGCCCTTCGGACAGTTTACCTAGTAGATCATGCATAAACTTACATATAGGTGTCAAGGTGAGTATATCCCTGTCCGCAGCGTAAAGTGTATGGCTACTACAACAATCTAGACTCAAAAATACGATGGCACCTAATAACAGAAGAGATCGAAAGTGACGTGGGCCACAATCAAGGATCGTGATCTTCTGTAGTACTCATACTACAATAGGCTATCTTGCCTCGCCACCTCGCCGCATCGTGGCGACAATGTAATATGGAAGAGCCGTGTAGCGTACTACCTCCACATCCACTAACAGCACGCCGTCAAGGCAAGCAATCAAGGAGTCTAGACCAAGTGTAGAGTACTTTGATGTCGGAGTACTAGTATACGGCAATACCAACGAGGAGCTGGGGATATCCCAGAGGAACCGTGATGCTAAGAGCTACGTTCTTAGGTTAGTGTACTTTGCAAGACCCAACCAAGGAGAAAAGAGGCCGAGAAAATCCCCATAGCAAAGGCTCTCCTCTCGCCAAACGGCACGGGTACATCACGCCACACGCGATGGTAATCCGGCAAGACTTGTGAATGCCTCTAGTACAAGGTGGACTTACGATCGATGATATGCTGGGCACGGACGACAGGAGAGCGTGGTACCGGTACCCTGGACATAGATAGTGTACCCAGTGCAGTGTAGTATAGTCTATTCGGTGTGTTTACACTACTATGTTTAGGTATGTAGTGTGGACATACAACATCACTGAGGCTAGGTGAGAGAAGGAATAGCACCGCGTACCTACCGTATCGTCAGCTTCTGGAATCTCGAATGTTTATGCCGCAGGGAATGAATGTAGTCTAACACTTGCCGCCAAGTGCGGAGCATTTCCAGGGAACAACCCGTCAAGTCGTCACTTTTTCTTGTCAAATACCTAGACTCTACACCACCACTGCACTACCTGAACCAGCCGAATACAGCCCCGGGCAGGTTAGTCTTAGAGGCCGATCTCTTCCATAACGGGGGACCGGACTATTTTCCCGACACCGGTGGGCAAAGCGATTTTGCCGGATCGGATGGATCTCGCGATGCAGGCTCAAGGAAAGCGTGCACTACGCATAATAATCCTGCGCTACTATGACGCCTCGTTGTTTCTGTCAGTAGTTGTTGTGCTGGGAGGGGGAGCGAGTGGTCTTGCATCAAGGAGGAAAACGCCAAGTACAGTAATCTGGGGGATTGTTGTACAAGATCCCCCCTCTCCCCATCCTGAGAGACGAAACAACTTGGGCAAATACCGACACGTAGGTAACTATGTGTGCACAGCTGCACTAACCAAGCTGGCTGCCTCAACCATATGGGCGGATCATGTGCAACGCACATACTACTTAGAGCAGTGCCGAGAAGTAGGGTTCGTGCCATGTAGTCGGCGGCCGAGAGTCCCAAAGACAGCGACATCGTCAACGAGGCACCAAAAACTGAAACGGCACTGACTTGGGTGTCAATGTTTCAGATGCCCACCCCCCAACCCCCCAGGGAAAAAGAGGCAAGTCAAAGCACGATGGTGCGCACAGCCGTCCGCACATCCAGCTGGTATGGTTCCTTAGCACCGTTACATTGCGGTGGAGTTTGTCATGCTCAAGTCGCCTCTGGAGCTGCGAAACTGTAAACATCTTCCCAATGACGAACGTAGAGGTTGTAGCGTCGTATTTCGCAGTCGACGATATCGAACGGGGTGGGCCTGGCCTAGACTGGACTGGATTATACCACTTGCAGGGCTCCGGGCAAAGTGAGTAGGGTATTACGGGAAAGATGAAACCAAGTCAGAAAGGTGCCTACGGTGCCTACGTGGTAGTGGATAGGTAGACAGATCTTGGACATGGATGCATTGTCGTGTAAGTAAGTACACTAGGTAGAGCGCGCGCGCTACAGTAGTGGACGTTACGCACATTGATCGATGCCATCTAAAGCTAGGAGCACCATGTATGTCATCATGCTAGTCTCTCTAGCTAGTCTGTTCTTGTTGATTTTCCGCCGCAAGCCTTCACGTTTTAGGCAAAATGTGTGAACGGCGGGCGTGTGGCTGGCAAGAAATGGTTTGCACAGGTTGCTGTCTGTGGAAGGCTGCCTACGGTAGAGCGACCAGGAGAACGACACTTGTCTCGCGAGTCTGCTTGGTCACATCGTCGTTGGTAGATACATACATAGGTATGTTCATACATAATAACCGTGGAATCTTAGGCTTACCATGGCCGATGCTACCCACGAAGATGTGCTCTGCTATGTGATATGGCCTGCCGAGAAAGTCGTATCTGCCACTTCTGATACACCTGGGAAAGCGACTTATCTGGCCGGCGAACTGACCGAAACGCCCCGAAGTAAGTAGGTAATCAATTCTAAACGATGGAGCTTTTGTCATTGGGTCGGGCCGGCAACCGGGCCACGATGCTACTCCAGTGTAGTAATTATCCACCGTCCAATCACGTGTGTCTGTCTTGAAAATGGATGGATCTGTGATGGACTCTTATAGTACTTGGCTACTTACATACCTACCTATGCTTATAGATAGTACCTAGCTAAAGTAAGTACAGACATACATAGAGTACCTATGTAGGTATGTAGGTACTCACCTCAGCTCCACTAGTTCTTGGGTGTTTCTAGATTCTGATCCTCAATATCTGCTCAACATATTTACTTAAGTACGCATGCGAGCTTAGAGACCGTAGGTACATGGTTAGTGTAGTGCTAGTAGGTACATATGCAGTACATGTAATGCGCTGTAGCGTGCAATGGATGAGGGGTTTTCTGATGGTGTACCGACCAACTACCTACAAACCTATGTACCTACCTAGCTACCTTAGGTACCTATTATAATTCCAGCAAGTTACAATGAGTGCAGTACCTAGTGCAGTGTAAGTAAGGACAGGCTTGAACGATTTAAGCCGGCTCACCGCAGTATCTACCCCGGAGATGACTAGACTAGACTACGGACAGTACATATCTAGTGTGAAGCAAGTAGGATATGATGTAGGTATGCAGAGTAGTATGTTTTACCTACATACTTAGATATAGGTAGGCATAGAACTACAAACTAGGGACATAGTTTTAAGTAGTGTAAGTTGACTAAGTGCTGTAAGTAGGCAAATATGTTTCTGTGATGCCATCACATCACATTTGGCAAAGCCGTGAGTGAGCTATGTACGCGCCAAGGTCCGTCTGGATTGACCTATCTCGTTCTCGAAGAACTTGAGACGGAGATGGGCCTGTTTCATGTTCCTGACTAGCCATCTGTACCTGGGCTAAGTCGGCGTTGCGATAGTGTAATCGATCCTCCACATCTCCTTCGGCACATACCGCTGCGCAAATGTAGGTACCAACCCGAACGATGTGGGCATCTTGTTTCAAAAGTTCCGTGCGACGGCCGCTTTGGGGTTGTTGGCCCGAGACCAAACTTCCCTCTATCCCCCAGTCTCTGCAGCATTGCAGCCGCTGCGCCTCAAGCCAATTGATCCGCCGTCTCTAACCATACCACCTCGCCATACTTACGTACTTACGAAGACAGTAAGTACCCCTATGGCTCTTTGCGTCGCTTTAGCTGTGATAAGTCGTACGTATCGATACTATCATCTGTCTGACGAAATGCGCCATTCGGGCTTCTACACGCAGTCCCCGTTTTTCGTCTCGAATAGATCGAAGCCGCGAGAAATGAGAAACCAAATAATCGAATAAACGAGTAGACGAGTGTCCTTGGGAAATACGTGACCATCAACTTTCCAACCCTCGTATCGCATCTCATCTTAGCCGCAACCCACGCTACGCCGAAGTCGATGCCATGATGCTAAGCATGCATGATTCAGGCACGCACCAATCACACGCGTGCCCGTTTATAACCCTGACGTGGTCGAGAGACGCAGGCAAGCATCCTAGCGTGATGTGCGATGTACTATGTACCTAAGTATGCTGCAGGTATTCCCTGCCGGGTCACACTTGGTCCCTGGTGGTCACCGTAGATCACGACCGAAATCAAGCAGGTCGGGTAGGTAGTTTACGGTACCTAGTCGAGTCCATGGGCCCTTGGTGAACGTTTCAATCGATTTTTCTCTCCGATGTTTCAGAGTACGTGCATGGGAATCTTGTAGGAACAGAGAGCTCTTTGCATTCGTGATCCCCAAACTGGGGCATATGGCGGGATGGAAATACCAACTGGACAGGGGCCTATTCTCCATCTATCTATAATTGATAGATTGATATGTACCTAGATAGATAAATGGGCGATGTAAGAAAATTTTTGGTAACGACATGTAACTAGGTATTATGATGAGCTAAGATTGATGGAGTGGAAGGAAGAGGGGATGAAGATTTAAGAAAGAAGGCGTCGTAGCCTCTCCTTGTACAACTGCATCGATGATTTACACTGTTGCAAGTTCGATAATCTGGAATAACCTCGGCATCTGAACTAGTTATAAACCTGGAATTCCTTGATTGTAGTTTATGGTCAAGCAAGCAGTTAGAAGAAAAATGCCTACCTGGGTCTACTAATGAACTACGGAAGATACCTAGTACCACTGATCACCCTAACTTGTTGATCGTCGACATGAAGCACCTAAGAGTAGATCCATTCCAGAGCTCTGACCAGAAGCCCTAGTGACGTCTCTAAAGTTAGGAACAAAATCAATATCTTTCTCAATTAGACTCCGGCGGGAGTCTTACGGCTCTGGTCTATCTAGGATGATTGGAACTGTCTTACACTAGGTGCTAACTGGCTCATCTCCGTGAAAACTCCAAGTGTCCCAAAAATAGCAAAATGGCAATATGAAGCAGAGCAAGTATATCTAAAGTAAAGAGGCAAAAAGACAAAAACGTTAGGTAGCATGCAGCCAAGGTCTCAACCGCCAGCCAAGTCGCGAATATGTGGCCCATTCAGTGCGAAAGTAGGTCATCTGGATGGTGATAGCGGACCCTGTGGCTGCTCCGATGTGAACAATATGCTATTTCCGTCAGCGGTCGCGGCCTGCGATATGCTTATTGGTCGAGTGAAGCTTGAGAGAACCAATCAGTTTCTCAAATGCTTCAGCCTCCAGAGATGGATACAAAGAGCGATACGCACTGCTATCTCGCAGCTCTTCGCATCTGCTATTGGTCCATGTGGCACAGCATCTAGGTGGTAGCTCTTGATGTGTGGAAGCTCGTTTAAGCTTATGTGGCTTGCCCTGTTCTGGTCCCTGTGTGGTTACATAGGTATGCACCGCATGCTATTATCTGGAAATGGTCGTCTCCAAAAAGGATTGGCATACCAAGACGGACGGCGATGTCAGCGTGGTATTGGAGCAGAAGCTCACGGTTCGTGCCGCTCCTCCTCCACCCAAGAATCGCTCATACTAACTTACAAGAGAAGAGGAGGATGAAACGCGGTAGCAAGTAGCTCTTCTAGGGCTTGCATGAATGTTTTGTTCTTGTTGATCTCCACTCCTTGAGGAATCGTTGTCAAGTTTCAAAGTCGTGGTTTGTTTACACCGCTCTCGTTTCTTGTTTCAACCACTTGTGATCAGAATGCTGGCAAGCCAAGACCCTACAGGTTGTTACTGTGATGTTGCGTTGTAGTTAGTGGTAGCAACATCTCATATGGATTTTGCTGCCTGTAGTGAATGCCACTGTAGCACAGGAGAGAGAATGTTGAAAATACTCACGTGGTGGTCCCCTCCTCTCGTATCTCGCTGCCTTCCTTTTAACGTGGTACTCCTACCTTTCGCACGTGCGGGAGGGGAGAACATGACTTGCAATCAAGGTGAGGTCTATGTATATGTAAGTTCGAGCTGTTGTTATTCATATATCCATCTGCTTGTAGATACTCTCAGCCATTGTAATGCAATACTTGCGAAGATGCAAGTTGATGCTCACATTACACGTACTCGATGTAGCTTTGCATTTTCTCTTCTTTTGCATCGAATTTGCCTCTTGACTCGGAAAGTTGTAGACCAGGGCACCATTTGACTTTATGCACCTAATGATGATCAAACATTGGTGGCCTGCCCCTTTGGGTGGTGAGTTGAGAGCCCCAGTGGCCCAAAAGCTGTAACAAGTCAAAGGATCATGGTAGGGTCTCATTAAGAGCGCCTAGCTCTCTCAACGCTGAGCGAACTTGCATTTTTCGAGCTTGAAGTGGGCACGAGCTTACAGGCCATCGTATTTGCACATGGATCAAAAGAGACATTGATAGCCTGCGCTGTGCGCCCATATCAACGCACATTTCTTGGCAAAGCGTCAGCGCCGGTGGTCACTGGTCATGTTAGTAGATACACTGTTCTATTTGGTAAAGGCATGCCCGGCGAATGTCCCACACGATTGCAACGGAGAGGCCAGGAAGACGGCCGCTAAAGCACGAGCATAGAAGTATATAGAATCGTGATTGACGTGAAGCCGTCCATTGATAGAGGCAGCATCGCTTTAGGCCTGTTCTGGTGCTGGCGCAGTCACTGGAGTAGTCACTGGCGTAGTTGTCGATGACCGTCAACCTATGCATTCGGCTAGAGAGAGTGGTATCCCTTTCTCGATTTTAACACTCTACACCACTGCACGGATGCTGGGCGACAACATTCACCAATGCCTTCGAATGGCGTTATGCAGTCGAGTCGGAGCGGGTGGAATGGTTGGCTGGCGATAAGTCGACGGTAAGCGGAGCCGAGTCTGCGTAAGCCGCGATTCTGATTCGCCATTCAAAGGGCCGAAGGCCCGTGTCAACTGGAGGAGGATGCTAAGGTCGCGCCAGGTCGTGCGCTGCATGGCCACCTAGAGCAGGTACGTACAGATAGGCCGACCGCTGTTTTCTCATGCTACACTGCACACAATACTATGGTGGAGGACCGGCCTCACGATTGAGGATTATTTACTTACTTTCCTTGACCTTCGTACTGAAGACGCAGAAGAACGAAGGGCGAGGGGGGAGAATGGAGGGCGATGAGGGAGGGAGGGGTTGAAGCTCGGAGTTACGGCAGGTACTACTACTGTAAGTATGTAAGTACGTACCTAGGTACTTACTTACTTATAGTATACCTAAGTACCTACTGCAGAAAGTGGTGGCTAGGGGCGCGATCTGAACAAGGGGACGACAGGGTCAGAGGTCTAGCGCCCGATATCTGGCGTCAACTATTTCTGAAGCACTGCACCAGCCGTGTTTCAAGATTCTGAGTCCAAGCAGGGGGCTCCCTGTGCGGCACGCGCGTGCTGATTGGCCACCAGAGGCGCTGCTGGGCTCACGTCTGAATGGGGACACGATGATTTGGATTCCTACTGGGCCAGGCTGCAGTGCCTCTGTCCACAATGTTGCAGACGAGGCGCCTGTACTGTAAGTATGTCTATCCAGTCAATTCTTGCAGTAGCGTCACGAAGAGTGTGATGGTCAGTCAACCGCCGTCTTTCTGCCCTTCTGGTCTTTTGAAGGGACTGTGACTGGTCAAGTCGATAGGCCGCCATGAGGTCATTTGCTGGTTTGCTAGTTGGCTGCTGGGAGAAGCAAGCTTTAATCGCGTACTGAATGGCGGCATGCGACTGTTCGACAAGTTTTGTACCGGTAAATTTGGAGTTTGGAAGAAAAAAAAAGAAAACAGAGAGCTCGATTAGGCAATGAACGCGCTTTGTAAACATCACATTAGGGAAGTCAGCATGTCGGATTTACGCTAGCACAGTACCTAGTCTGCTGGCCTCTTGTGCACTGCTCGACTACGGTTACGATATCCAAATATAGAAAGTCGCAGAACATCTCAGGCTTGTCTCCTAATGTGTCTCCTAATGTTCACTCTGTTGTGGAATATCGCTTAAGTGGGTAGGATGAGGAGCAACATGAGGGCTTTGACCGAGAAACATTTGCTTTCATAAGTATGGCCATATGTCTCAGCCAGTCTAAGTAGGAGAGCTGCGAACCATTCCATAGACATGCCGACAAGACTGTCTTGCAATATTGCGGCCGTGTGTGACTTCTCCTTTGCTGATGTCTTAAGATGCGCCCCAACCAGGCAAGGCCACCAATCCAGGCAAACTCAATGGCTTAACTGTTGTTCTCTCAAATTCCTCTCAGTTACAACTTACTGTTGTAGGTTACTATGCACAATTCCTCGGTATCGCACTCCTCCGTAATAGTACTATAACCATCTGGGACTTTGCATCTTCTTTCGTCTTATACTTCCTATAATCTAATGGTATTAATGAGGGCTAGGTAGTATGATAGCGCGATGTACTTGTAGGGAGCGTTGTACAGCACAATGTCGACAAGGGCTGTAGGTACCTACACTAAGTACAGCACTGCACAATAGACCCTTGCGATTTGATTTCCGAGCGTTGCACTCAACCATTTCTTCATAGCTGAGATCCCTGTCTTCGCTTAAGGCCTTTAAAGGGGTACAGTACAAGGACACAGGACGTATATGCATACGGCAGATAGTAATGTCTTGCCCGGGTGGCCTGAATACCTAGATTTTGTAGTCTCGGAATCCGGTGATAATACCCAGGACGTGACAGCTAATTAGGCAGTCTCAGCATATCCAATATGAGTAGGGCAATCGGTAGTGCAGTCAGTGGAAGGCGGGGAATAGAGCCGGTGTTAACGATCAATATCTGTGTATGTACATGGAGGTGTCAAGATACTGCCGGTACGGAGATCTTCGCTTTACATACTTATTACTTCTACATAATGGGTGCTGCCATGCACGGTGTGTTTATTATGCGATCCCATTCCATGAAGGCAGTTCGAGGCAACCAAGTATGTGGACAAAGTCCTGCAGGAGAGGATGGGATGACGGGATGCGTGCCCCGAATGCGCATACCCGGTACCTACACCATCTCTATTGTGATTTGTGAACTGCTACTGTATATATATGTAAGACGCTCGATTGACCAAGTGCAGTAGCCGTCGTCCAAACGCCTATTGATGTTTATGGAGCGCCAGGTCTATCGTACTTATCAATCACTTAGGTAGTATACAGATCAATAACTCTCCGGATCCCTGTGCATTTCCCACTTTGCCATCGTTGTAGCCTCATTTAGGTTAGACGTCTGCAGGCACGTTTGACCCTTACTTGTTATAGGATTAATGACAAGATTAAAGATGGAAGTAGATGTATGGATGTATGTAGGTATCATACGATGCTTCAATCTAGGCCTAAAGCTGACAATGCACATGGGCTCCATTCCTGAAAGCTGCTTAAATTGCTGTACCATTTAGCTCGAAGGTGTGTACTGTATGTACACTAAGTATATCTACAGACCTCTTCACAGCATGGCCATTGATGTTTACAACTCCTCAGTTATGGTAGATCTGATGTCTGGTGCTTCTTTCGTGAAGAATTGTTTCGGAGGGTTGACTGGCTGTATTGGTTCTGATGTCCTACTGAAAATGCTTGTAAGTAGGCTCTCTCCGTCACATTCCAAAGATCCCGGTACCAGTAAATACCTCTTACTACCTACAGTAGGTGCGGAAGCTTAAGTACACACAGTCAACTCAATGTACTATAGCAACAACGACATTGTTTCCTGCGGCTTGAACGTTCACTGCAGCCCACGGCAGTGCAGCGCATGCATACATAAGTAGGTAGTATACTGTACTAGTAGAAACGGTAGTTAGGCCAGATCTATTTAGTATCAGCACTGGTTTGCATCTTGTACTATGCAATTTCCCAATTGCGTTGCGATTTGCCGGCTCGTCAGTCGGTTGAAAAAGGCCTCAGGGGTCAGCAAGTGGATTGGAGGGAACGTGGGTAGCTACGCACGTGTACAGTAGGGAAAATCCAGAAAATCCCCAAAATTCCACATCGCCCGCAGCGCTATACTGTGCCTCCTTGACGGTATGTACTGTGCTGTAAGTAGGCATCGTATGGTAGGTAGCAATGGATTTCGATCGAATATGCTTCCTAGAGAGGATAAGCGCATTATTTATCTACGCTTGTACATGGAGGGATGACCCTAACCCCCCTACCCAAATGAATTTTCTTACTGGTGTGTCCCCTAGAATGTGTGCTACTCGATACCGTTAGGCCAGGTAGTAGTATGTACTTAGGTAGATTAAGTAGGTATCGACCGAAAGTACTAACAGTAAGTAGGGTACGGTAACGTACTTAAGTACCTAATGAGATCGTACCCACCTTAGACCCGACCGCTGCGTGCAAATTTAGCCCACCTAAACCCACCCACGCCGGCCCCTGTCGTCCGCTAGCGTGCCCTTTTCCGCGCTGGCCTTTCCATGTTCTGCACCAGCAGCCCGTCAGGCCCAATGCCCAAGCTAGGTACCTACATGTCCACTGTCCACCGTACCCTGGGCCTGGAGTGGGTAGCTGTTAGTGCACAATTCAATGGAGCATGGCGCTGGCGCAATGTACCTACCTGCTCGCACCTGCTGTCACCCTGGCCGGCGATAGAGAGGCGAGCGGGCGGGAGCAAGACAGCCAGATGAATCCTCCATCCTCTTCTTCAGTCTTTAGTCCCATCACACTCTCTTCCCACCCCATGTCGCCCAGCCTGCTCTGCTTTGGTACCCAGCCCGTGGAAAATCATTAAGACCCCCGAGCACCGCTGCCCTCCCCGTCCGCCCGTTCCTTTTGTTGAACTTGCTCCCCTGATTCTTCTGAGCAAGATCAGTTCTGTTCAGAAACCCCTCTCTTTTTTCTTTCTTTCACCCTCTCCCTCTCCCTCTCCCTCTCCCACCCTCAACCCTCCCTGGTGTGTCGCGGGCCGCCAACCTCACTCACTCACTCACGCTCACTCACTATCTCTCTCGCTCTACTTTTATTTCTTCTTCTCTAATTTATAGCTGACGGAATTACCGGCGCACTGGAGACCTATTCCCCTCAACGACACCAACGCCCGACTGTCCGGCACAACCGTGGTTTATAAGGCAAACTTTGTCGTAGTCTGCATACTTCGACAACCTCTGCGAGTCGCCTCATCCGATTTCCCGGGATATTCCATCGGCTTACGCTTTTTTCACCTGTTATGACAACAGCACCATTTCGTTAAACTCGCTCACACCGGTCAAGAAGCTTAGTCTCAGCTTTCGACCCACCGGTCTTTTTCGGTCAACGCGACAGCGCATCACTGAAATTGGCGAGCGAGCGGGTCTGTGGATGAACCAAGACTTGCTAAGATTGCTTGCGCTCTGTTAGGCTGGGCGACATTTCGACACCCCCATTCCCGCCAATAGCAGACGTGTACGAAGCTGTCTAGAATTCAACAATTAGCAACTTTTCGCTTGTGTTTCTACCTTGAAGGTCAACACTGCCTTGGACGCCATCGTATCTGCTTGAAGCAAATCGAGGCGTATTTGGTCAAAATCATTAAAAAAAAATCAACGGGCTGGACTCGAATTCACCTGGACAATCTTCTCTTGAACATTGTCTACCTACACAAATCGCTTTCCTCCTGTGCCCGGATAAATTCACACCTCGGCAGTGCCTTGGATTCACCAGGATTCTAGAGCGTTGCGGGACTGGGACACCTTTCGACAGCTGCTATAGCTCTTGTCCCCTTACATTACTTGGTACACCTAGTGACTCAGGCTCATTGCCAAGAACGCTTGGGATAAGGCGCAGAGGCACCTTCGAAACGCCTTTTGGACGCGGCTGTGAAGTACACCATGTACTCGCAATCCGCAGCCATGGCAGCAACAGCTCCCCAAAAACCAGAGACATTCATGCTCAGCACAGAGGCCCAGCAAGCTTTACCTCATGATGCGCAAGTAGCTCTACAGCAAGTTGATAATCGTAGGTTATTTTCAAAATACTTCCCAGGGGTTTGCGTAGTTTCTGTTGCTAATTACGCGGCCAGTCAAATATTTTCTCATATCTGCTCCGGTTGACTGGCAACCCGATCAATATATCCGGAGGTTTCTTTTGCCGACCGGTGAATACGTCTCTTGTGTCCTATGGAATAATCTGTTCCATATCTCCGGTACTGACATCGTGAGATGTCTTTCTTTTAGATTCCAGGCCTTTGGCCGTCCTGTTAGGAACTCGAAGAAATTTGAGGAAGGTATTTTCTCTGACCTGCGAAATCTGAAATCTGGAACCGATGCTTCCCTCGAGGAACCAAAGAGTCCCTTCCTTGACTTTCTCTACAAAAACAACTGTATTCGGACACAGAAGAAGCAGAAAGTCTTCTACTGGTACAGTGTGCCTCATGACCGCCTCTTCCTCGACGCCTTGGAACGAGATTTGAAGAGAGAGAAGATGGGCCAGGAAGCCACCACAATGGCACAAAGCGAACCAGCCTTGTCATTCCAATATGATTCATCACAGTCACTTTACGAACAGCTAACCAAGGCACAACAAGCCAACTCTTCATCCTTCAATGCGCAGCAGGTTTCTTTCTCATCCCAGTCTCAGGCGGCTTCCCCAGTGATGAGGGCCATGGAATCGATGCCCCCTCCGCAGATGCTTCCCCAGTCGTTAGCCCCTTTAACAGAGGGTATGGATGCTATGGTCTCGTATAACACGATGGCGACGATGGCGCCGGCGATGGTTCAAGCAATGCCCCAGCAAGTTCAGCAAGTGATTAAGAGAGAGCCCGACTACCCACGTGTTCAGTACAATCAGAATGGGGTGCCCGTCAGCCAAAGCCATCAGCGTCACGCCTCCATGCCTGCGTACGGTCTCGAATATTCTCCTGCGCCTTCTTTCGTCTCCTCCCATTTCGAAGACTACAGCAATCGTGGCATTTCTTATGAGCCTATCACCCCCCCTCAGCAGGCCCTAGGCATGGTTGGTGAGCCGGCTTATATCGCAAATGAAGAGACTGGGTTGTACAGCGTCATTCCAGAAACTACCCTCGGAAATGGTTTGAATGGAATGATGCAGCTGCCACCACCCAACCTGGCAGGTGCACAATTTTCTCGTGGCTACGGGGCTACCAGCGCCTACTCCATGATCGAAGGGTCACCAACATACAAGCAGAGAAGGCGGCGTTCATCAATCCCCCCCACTATGGCAACTATCGCTGCCGTAACTACGCAGGCTCAAGCTGCAGCCCACCGTCCATCTGATCTGAGGAGGTCTGTATCGGCTTCCGTTGGACCTTTAGCCGAGGGTGATGAGATGCCAACCAACTCTCCTCCAAGTCTTTCTTATAGCAACCACGCGTTGTCGATTGCCAGCCACCAGAACAGAGAAATGCTTGAAATGTCAAGACACGGTACTCCTCTTTCTGCTGTCGATGGTAGTCCGGCTCTCAATCCTCTGTCTCTTCAACGGCAAGATTTTGTTGGCCTAGCTAACGACGACTTCGGCGCTGATGGTTGCATGAGTGAGCAAAGAACAATGCAGGCCGGACCCAATGTTGTTCGTAGAGCTAGATCGGCAACAGTTTCGGAGCTCGGTAACCCCTATCCTCAAAAATCCCACTCGTGCCCTATCCCGACCTGCGGCCGCCTATTCAAGCGTCTCGAGCACCTTAAGCGGTAAGATTGGGTTGTTTTTCTCTTTGTTGCGCCCGCTATTGTGTATCTGACTAAATTTCTAGACATGTGAGGACACACACCCAAGAAAGACCCTATATCTGCCCCCATTGTAATAAGGCATTCTCTAGATCCGACAACCTAGCACAGTATGACCTCTGCCTTACCCTGTATATTTCCTTTGTCGGCTTGAAGATCCTGTGATGAGCAATGATGTTAAGTGCTACGTGCACATTTATCGAAATTAAACCTTGTGCGAACCCGAGTCACAACACAGCGACACCTACATCATCTCATCATGGGATCGGAAAGTCTTGAAAAGTAGTCTTAATGCTAACACTTTATTGTTATAGGCATAGGCGTACACATGATCGCGGCGACGGTGCCGAGACCGGTCTTCAGCTGTCTGGCGAGGAAGAAGACGAGTTCTCAAGTGAGGACCACCTTGGATCGCTTGAAGACGCCTCGCCCCAATCTGAAGGCGGGTATATACCTTCTTCTCTCAACTCTCTGAGCCCCAACCACCATGGGATATCGAACGGAGGGATGACACACACGGCTCCTTTCAATCCTCTTCAGACGTTAAGCATGCCAATGACTATGAGTACGCCGAGCGGTGCGATATGAGATTGATTTTGCCATTTTTATTATCTATAATGGGGAGATGCGCTATCGCGGATCCCTTATTGATTCTTTTCCCGTCAGTTTGCTGAACTTGGCATTTCGATTTTGGCACGCATGTCGCGGAGCCCGAAGCTATTCACGCAATCTAGCGTATATTGGCTGGAACGCCACTTTTATCATGTGGAATTATGTTCTTTATGGGATATCACAACACCAGACACTTCATAGACTAGCAAATTTCGCCATAATAGCGGGGGCCGGGTATCTCCATCGGATAGGAGAATGAGGTGATGGAGCATACGCAGAAGAGGGATATGATCCAATGAACCTGAGCATACTTGTATATAATTGTTTCATCTTATGTGCCGCACAAATATCTATAGTGGTGGAGAGTTGATTGGGGGCTTACGATGACGCATCTTCGAAGCCTGCTGCAGAAAAGGTTTAAGACTCGAATAAATAATATGTTCTAAATAACTTTGCTACCATCTTAAACCTAACGGATTGTTTTGTGTCTTCCTTAACTAAGAATTGAAGTTAAAGTGAAAGCGCTGACATGTCCCACATTTGATAAGCCACGCGTTACCATTTGCATGTAGATCCAAAATGGTGAAATATACTATAGTGTAATCATCGAGATAGAAACCTCGCGTGCTATCTATCGCTATTATGCTTCGTTAATTATGTGTGATGTAATACCGGCCACATCACTGGCAAAGACCGGTTGGTGTTAGCCGATAGAGTCCGGCTATTGCATAGCTATAGATGAAAGATATACAATTGAAATTTGATACAAACCGCAATTCCTAGCAAACGCCGCATAGCCTAGGCTTCACATGGTTTTGCGTGCTTGGGTGCTGCTCTGTCTTCCTGGCAGTTAGTGTACAGTCAATGCCCAGCACGATAAATTTGTCGTTCTGCTGGAAAAAGCCAACATTCTTCCCCATCTTGTTCTCCATATTTTCCGTTGCCTCACAAGAAACCATGCGTTTGGACAGGTGGTGGTGGTTTGGGCTTGGGGGTGACGCCAACGCTTTGAATAGCGGCGTCCCATTTGGGCATGTCGTCGGACCGTGCGGCGATGGATTTCCACCTGACGTAGCCTCTCTCATCGATGGCGAAGGCACCGGACATCTGCCAGCGCGAACCGCTCTCGGTGGGACGATTCCAGATATTCTCTTTTTTGCCGAGCTGAAGCGTGTTGTAGAGGGAGATGGGGTTCATCAGATGCCAAGTTGTCGATAGGCCGAGCCCGAACAGCGAGTAGAGGTCGCGCTCCTCGTCAATAACGACGCTCACGTCCCAGTTGCCGCCAACCTTGACGACCCAGCGCTCCGTGGCCTCGGACGAGGAATGCGAGACAGCGACGAAGTTTATGTCTTTGTAGTCGTTGGAGAGCTTGGCGAGAGACTTGAAAGTTTTTTCGGCGACTGCGGTAGAGAACAGAAGGATTGTGTTAGTTGGGGTTGTACGGGTATAAGTGGCCAAGGCCATGTAATATTGCCGTGGAGAGAAAGACTACTTGCGTATTGAGAGGGAGCAACGTACAAGGGCAGCCGCAATGCCGCAGAAAAGCAATGATTGTGGGCTTGTCGATCGGTAGTGTGAGATTCGGATGCGTGGGAGCCTTGGCCCCTATTTCTGGCGATGGCTTGACGTCTTTCTTGGGGAGTGTTTTAAGCGACTCCCATTCCTGAGCCAGAGACATTGTTTGGAACAGAAATGCTGTATTGTAATGGGTATACGCGGGAAATGCAAGTGACGGGCTGAAGAAGAAAGAATGCAGTTGATTATTCGCTGGATATGTTGGTACAAGATGGGATATGGTGATTGTCTTGCATGTGAAACAGGGGTTCAATGGCCTTGGCTTGATGATTATCACAGCCGCAGAACCCGACTAGGAAGATGAGGGGTCTTTTCTAGGATTGGCACTTAGAGCTACTTACTCAGTAGAGCTCAACTGGTCCCAGCTGTCAGCGGCTCGCCCTCCATGTCCAGGCGCCTACCACACATACACACACATCATGAAGCGCCGATAGCAAAGAGAGAGGTTGTGCAAGTAGGTAAGTATACCATTTACAACGCTGGCCCAGAGGTTGAAGAATAAAACGAACAGATAGCAGCTTCTTCATAATTGCTTTATCTGACCATGCGCGAAATAATCACACTACAGCTTGGGCAGCAAAGCAATTATATAGCAACACACTTCTGGAACGCTCAAGTGAGGTCATCGAAACATGTCTCGGTCCATTTTTTTGACTAATTCTGGCAATACAGGAATCTTATTTTACCTATGGTGCAGACGAAGAATCACCAGTCGATCATGACGTGCATTTCCGGCCAGGTCTCGGCGCAAATGGCACTGAGACTTTTATGCCAAGAACAGTTGTCTATGACCTCAAGGGCGGATTTGGCACCTTAAAGAGGCTCAACGCTCTCTACGATATTAGCGAAGATGCAGAGGCAAGTAGCCTGTGGTGAGTGTCATCGCTCTGACCGCTGATCTGATAAATTTGTTCTTATCCCTTCCCAGGTCTGGGAACGCAGTTGTACACAAACAGCAACCCATAGATGCCAGCGCGTACCAGGAAAGTCTAGACTCGGGACAGGCGCCCCCTGAGCTCACCACAAGCACAGTGAGGTACTGGTCTGATTTCAACAGGGTCTTCTACCACCCAAAGTCCATTATTCAGCTTAATGAGTATGAGTTAAACTCGACGCTCATGCCATTCGAGAAGTGGCATATGGGAGAGGAGTTGTTTGCCAACCTGGATAGGGAGGACGATCTACTAGATCGCGACTTACGCCCCTTCGTTGAAGAAGCAGATCATATGCAGGGTATACAGATAATGACTGGGCTCGATGATGCGTGGGGTGGCTTCGCCACTAAATATGTTGAACGGATACGAGATGAATATGGCAAGACTCCCGTCTGGGTTTTTGGAGCACAAGAGCCTACGAAGGGTCTGTCTAGGGTAGGTTGTGCTTGACACCACCGTATTCTGCTTGGGGCGACTAATGGCAATTAGGAGAAACGGCTTTTGAAATTGGTTAACAAGGCGCGCGCGTTGGCTGAGTTAAGCTCGCAAGCCTCCCTAGTCGTACCTCTGGCTCTACCTGAGGAGCCTCTTCCGTCTAATATCCACTTAGATCCATCATCGCCATGGCATGTGTCAGCGCTGTTCGCAGCTACGATCGAAAGCACAACTCTTTACACTCGACTCAGAACTGTTGATCGTATCTATTCAAGTAACTTTAGTCACATGACGGATCTCCTCAATGTTTTCGGAAGACAGACTATCGCAAACATAGAAATGAGCCCCATTGACCTCGCCAGCTCAACACGAAATGGGCCCACAAACTCGCGTGGCGATCCCATATCTAGCCTTTACGAACGTGTTGATGACGACGAATCTGAGTCCGGTTCGCAAAAGGGCGCAGCGCCATTAGACGTGGACCTGTCAGCCCCCCAAGATCTAAAGTTAGATCCAGGGGCGAGGAAGCCGAAGAAGCGATATGTTTTCAGCCAAGTACGGACATATCGGGGACCCGAAACCGAGAATCCAGCAGACGAGGAAGGTGGTATTGACACCGGCCGCTTTGGTATGAGACGCAGGCCGAAAGTCCACAAGTAAGTTCGGAGCTGAGAGGTATTTATAGCAGTGCTGATTATTAAACTCTCTTAGTTACCGCTCTAGCCTTTCTTTTCCAATCCTCGATAGCTACCCGGCGATATTCAGGGATAGCAACAGGAGTACAATTAAAGAACACATGGCCATGCGCACGTCATTGACCACCGATACTTCCGTGATGGACAAAATCAGAAGACTTCGGACAACAGTTATCCGATCTATTGGTGTCGAGGATAGGGAAGTTATTGGGAACGAACTTGCAGAAATTGCCGACGGGTATAAAGAGGGGTGGTCGAGTGGGAGTGATGATGACGACGATGATTGAAATACCACCCAAATTAGATTTTTGATAGGAAGGAAATCCAGTTGAGCATATCTTAATATCTTGCTTATTTGCCATGCGTTCTCCGGTATATATCAACTTTAGTAGTATTGTTGGCATCCTAAATCCACCATAGGACATACGAATTACCAGCGGCGCTTTATAGGCTAAGTTAACAATAATATTATGATTAACGAGCACGTGCCGGTTCATTTGTGAAGACTTGTAAAGGTAAAGCCAGGTCTCATTCTGACTGTCTCTCTGTCAACATGATGTCTACGCTATGCATAACAACAAATAGCCAGAGCCAAAGAGACATACACTCGGTGTGGTCTATTTGTGTCTCGTGCAAGGGGTCATTCTCAAGAGATGGTATGCAGAGATGTTGATTTTCGTTACAGGGGTGCTCGAAACCTAATACCATCGGGAGGATGCATGTGAGAACCCCCGACCTGAGGGCGAGACGCCAAGTACATGGAGGACAGCTCATGACATCGCGTAATTACCGATCTCAATGCCGTTTACCTTCTTGTTTACGGAACGAAAGGAACGTTATGTTATCACCACACAAGAATAAGCCACTTGTGGAACGACAAAGTCGGTGATAGTTTTCAAACATCATATAGCGTTCCTCGCTCTCTCTTGTTTACCCCATCTCGCCGTTTCTATAAGAGGCTCGCGTTGTTGTTTTGGATATGCCAGGTACGTTGTGTTAACTTGTTCTGGGCGAGTTTTATTCAAGGTTCGCACTCTAAACGCGCTCGAGATAGAACAAGTAGATGGCAGATATCAGGGAAAGTGAACATACTGACAGACAGGGCTTGATGTAAATTCATGAGGTACTCTTCAGGAGCTGAACTATTGAGTCTTATCTTGAAATTTTGTCTTTCTAACAGTTGATCTACACGGATGGCTGCCTAGGTTATTAGTATACTAGATTCTGTATGAAGATTAGGTTTGGCGAGAAGCGGGATGATGATTCATATTACCTTAACTATATTTTCCCCTCAGGATCTAGTCGGAAGCATTCGTTTACTCCCGGCTTTTTGAACGGAACTTGCGTTTTCGTGTTCGTGTCACGAATGTAGAGAGCTGACAAACAGACTGTCTCTATGCAATGGGTATTTCTTGGCAACGCAGTAAGCCCCTCACTGGATCGTGGATGGGACTTCAGCGCAAGGTCTTGGTCGATCGTCCGATGCCGACGTGTACTATCCGAGGAAACATATTGCGAGCTGATACATATAATATATCAATGGACCTGATTCTTGACGGCAAAAAAAAAAAAAATTAACAGCAGAAAAGGCAGTGGAGGTTACATATAACTTCTCAGGTCGGCGTGTGAATTAATCATGGAGCATCTCGACATTGTCATTGTTGGTGCAGGTAAAAGCCAATAAACACGAGTTCTTTGAAGAAATCTCTTACATGGTATATTAGGTCTGCATGGTCTTGCTGTCGCCCGGACACTGGTAGCTGCAAATTTAGGCTCAAATGAGCCCAAGAAAATCGTCATACTGGAGGAAGGCCGCTCCATTGGTGGTACTTGGGCTGCGGAACGGCTCTATTCTGGCCTGAAGACGAACAACGTCGTCGGCTCATACGAGTTCAGTGACTTTCCCATGGATCTTGAGCGCTACGGACTCACGCCCGGCCAACATATCCCTGGCTCTGTAGTCCACCGGTATTTCACAGATTTCGCAAGACATTTCGGGCTAGACCGGCTTATCCGTTACCAGACTAAAGTAGAAAGAGCCTTGCTTCGAGACGATGGAACATGGGAGCTTGACTGTACACGTGTATGCGACAACAGACCACAAAGTGGAAAGCTAACTTGCGACAAGCTCGTCATTGCTACGGGTCTTACCTCTGACGCAAACATGCCGACTTTCCCAGGCAGTTCTGACTTCTTGGGCCCGTTATTCCATGCCAAAGACCTTCATACACGCTCTCAAGACCTTACAGGTTGTGAAGAAGTCGTAGTTATTGGCGGTAATAAGTCTGCCTGGGACGTATGTTACTCCGTTGCTACTTCTGGCTCTCGCGCGCACATGGTTATAAGGCGATCGGGAGGAGGTCCAAGTTGGGTTTGGCGACCTATGCACCTGTTCACACTGAAGCTGACGCTCGCACGGATATCGTCCACTCGCCTGTTCAGCTGGTTCGATCCTAGCCCCTTCGGCTCAAGCTTCTCTTCCGTTCGGCGATTTCTCCAGGAAACTATTCTTGGTGTCTGGCTAACATGGGCGTTCTGGACCGTACTAGACTTGCTCGCCATGGCAACCACTGGATATAATGATACTAGGCTAGAGTTATTGCGTCCGTGGGTATCAACATTCTGGATGGGGAACTCTCTCAGTATACATAATTATGAAAGCGACTGGTTTGAATTTGCCAGGAAGGGCCAGATCGTAATCCATCATGCTGACGTTGTATCACTAGGGGGCGGGACGGCACAGCTTTCAGATGGCAGCAACTTGAGGGTTGATGCCCTAGTCTGCTGTACTGGCTGGAACTGTACGCCGCCCATCAAATTTGAACCGGAGGGAATATCAGAGGAGATAGGCCTCCCACGGAAAGTCAAAAGTTACCAGAAAGACCTCGATGGCCAAAGAGACCAGGACCTCAGGTCTTGGGTCCACGCTCAAATCAGAGCGCGATGCGCACAGCTTGGGTTCGTACCGAGGAGGACTTTACCAGAAGACGGCGAAAGCCAGGCAAGACACAGCTTATACCCCAAATTCCACTCTAATAAAACCATTGCCCTTGACGATAGCGAAGCCCCATACCGATTATATCGTTTCATCGTTCCCGCATCTCCTCGCTTTCTTAAACTGCGAAACATAGGATTCATCGGCATGCATCGCTCCGTGCACGCCGTAATAGTCGCCCAGGCACAAGCCCTGTGGCTGGCGGCATTTTTCGAAGACGGTCTCCGTGAGAAGCTGGATTCTCAGGTCGTTTATCGTGAGGCTGTACTACACACAGAATACGAGCGACTGCGACGGCCGAGAGAGAGCGGCGGTTCTGGTGCTTCGTTCCCAGACCTCGTGTTCGACAGCATCCCGTATACCGATCTCCTCCTAGAGGACCTGGGGCTAGAGATTCTGAGAAAACGTACGCTGTGGGAGAATATCGTTCAGCCTCACCTACCGGTAGACTACCGAGGACTTGTAGAAGAATGGCGGGCAGAAAAAGGGAAGAAAAAAGTGTGAGTGGGCTATGTGACACTCGAGTGCCTGGTGCTACCTGCAAAGCATAACAGTTTTACTATGACGTCCAGTATTGCCCATATTCGTGGTAGATAGATAGTATCTAAACTTGGGATATTCTTGGCTCTCAAAATGCGATCCTGCTGTGAATCGTAGCCTGAGAGCTATCTAACCGCATTGTAATATATGGAGAACGAATTCATGTGCAAATAAGCAGAATATTGGGCGTGGGCGCTCCAGACAATCGGAGCCCATCTACGTTTCTTTCAATACAAACTCCAACGCTTGCTTACAGATGAGCATTGCGTGCCCAAAAAGCCATTTCGCCATGATGCTCGCAGGTAAGTATACATCTAGAAATACTCAAACAGAGAAAATACGCTATATCCAATCCCCTGCAACAGCTTTATTCACTCATCTGCGGTCTCAGGTGCTGGCCCTGTCGTAAAAGCTCTCCTTCTTTCGTGACTCAGCATTCATTTCCTGGGCTCACTTCGCAAGTGCAAGTCGAGCTTCGACTCTCTCCCTGTGGTTCCTATTCTTCAAGTGCACCTCAAAATTCGACGCTGATGTGTCTGGACCCGGGGTGTACAGTTTTCCAGGGCAGTCCAGACACCGTATCCTGGGGAAGAAGTAGAATTGAACGTGAGGAGGTACAGGCTGACCGTTCTGAGAAATAGGATAGGGCGCACCGGTATTGGTGTCCACAGCGGTGTAGCGCATGATGCCCTCGAACTGATCGTTTTTGTACGCGTCTTCCTGCTTAAACTGTTCTAGAGCACTAACAAGCCATGCTGGAGGAGGAGGCTATGAGTAGTTGTGAGTATAGTGATTAAGACTAGGTCATCACGAATGTAGGTTGAAGACTGACATCTAGCCATGCCGTGACCAGGTGACAATGATTAAGTCATAGATCATAATGGCTGCTAGAATATCGGAAGATAGAGGAATCAGGGTGCGGAGGAATAGGTGAAAATGGTCTTACAGGAGTCGGCTGAGGCTCACCCGGTTTTTGAGGGGGCGCATCTACTCGACCAATCTGAACAGGGGGCATCCCATTGGAGGGTGTTCGCATAGGGGCTGCTGGCGTTGCTGCGCTTGGAGTAGATGGCGGAGGCATACTGTTGGAGACGGAAGCGCTAAGGGCGCGACTATGAGGTTGTGAAGGCGTAACAGAACCAGCTGGCGTGTTTTGTTTTAATTTGGAATCCCTGAGTAGTTTGCGTAGCTTCTCTTTCGAGACTCTCAGTGTCACGAAGAAGTGCTGCGGTTCTTCTGTCGCCTCACGTGTCACTTCACGGCCAAACCTCCTAGATGTTCGGGTTTCGTGATGGTGGATCGTGGCCTCTGGTGTTTCGGACCGGCCAATATTGGCCATACGTTGCTGAGCTGCTGAAGCAGCGCCTCGCATGCCCCTCGTCCTTGCTGTACCGGCCAATGCTGAAGCTGCTGGAGAGTCGGGTGATGAGTCGTCACTCTCGTCGGAATCTGACATATCTCCATCACGACCACCTTGTCCTCTCCTGCGGCCTGTTCCCGGAGCGCCTGCTACACGCTTATAAAGCCTGCTGTCTTCGACATCGGTTACTGCACCAGGCAGAGTTGACGATACAACGAGAGTACGTATTGTCCTCTGGCGTTCTTTCAGGTCTGGGAGTGTGGGTCCGCCACGTCTGTTGATAGACCTCTTTTGCCGCCTCTGCTCTCGTGAAAATACGAGTTCATTCCTCTCTAAGTCGGCTTCGCTTAGCTCATATAGATAAGGTGAATAGTCTTTGGCCTGTTGTTGCGGGCGGAAAACATTAGGTAGAGGCGATGGGAGAAAAGCTGCCACAAGGTCTGGATCTTCGATTGGACGGCCGTCAAAGGGATGTCCAACGCTATACAGACTTCTCGTAAATAAGTGTGTCTGCTCTCGGATACAGTGAGCTATGGCAGTTGTAAACTCTCCGGATAGAGCCAGATCCTTTGACATGCTTGCAGCGAACTCCTCGGGCGAATTGAGCGGGTTGTTAATTTCCCACTCAAACTGGTCGACCAGAGTGTGCTGTCCAATGGTAATGTTGAGCTTGACTAAGATCCGCATTTCATCGTTCTTCCAGGCGGAATATGGTAACTCTGGGTCTAAAGCATCTTCGTCTGAGAAGACAAATGGATAGAAGTCGTTGAGCTGTTCATGGAGCTGCTTTAAAACCTCCTCATAGACAGGTTGCGCCATGGGAGGTTTTAGCCCCATATCCTCGATCAGATGCACAGCAAACAGGTCAGGGCGAACCAATCTCTCATGAAGATTCCACGTAAAGGTGTCGCGTAGTTTGATCTTATCATAATCGACATCTAGTCGCACGGGTACGAGTTCCTCGTGCTGCTCGGCCTGTTGTTTCATGTCTTTCCTTTTCCATTTGAGAGGCGGTGTTTGTCGTTTGCCGGGCTTGGGCCTATTCATAGGATACACCAGCCGTGAAGACGGGCCATTCTCGGTCCGCCCGTTCCCATAGCCGCTGTAGCCCTCGCCGTACAGCCTCGAGGGTGGGAACCAGGGTCGGTACTCGGTGCGTAACATCTTGTAGTCTCCTATCTTATGATAGGTGGTGCTATTGAGCTTGGTTGTCTTTTTACCAGACTCGATTACGGCGGCAGCATTGATGTTATCGCGAGTTATCGCCTTCTGTATCAAAATCTTCTCGTACGCAGCTTTGTCGCGGAAGGGAAGGCCGCCTTCGTTTGCATCCGAGGGCGCATCGGCTTTTTCGTCTGGGGTCGATGACGACGAGGAGCGATCTAGCTTGGGTGTTGAGGCACCTGTGGTTGTGGCGACAGGCACGGCGCCGCCGCCACCGCCGCCGGGGGCACGACTTGAAGGGGCGTCAGCATCCTGTTGGGTAGCCATGATGAAGGAGCGAGTCTGATGCGGATCGAGTCGATATCGATGGGCCAGGTAGTCGGGTGCTGGGATGCTGGGACGCTGGGATGCTCATCTGATGCTCAGGGGCTGGTCGGCGCCTGATGAGCCGCTGGTGCTCTGTCAGATTGGTGCTGTTGTCGCACGCAGGTGGCCAGCGCAAGAAGAGCCAACACGAAAGCGATGCAGGGAGATTGATGATGGGCGGAACAATGAGTCTTTGCGCTTTTGGGTGGGCTGAGAAGCTATCGCTATTGCCAATGACTATGTTACGCGCTCGTGGGCGTGGGCGTGGTCGTGAACGAGCTGTTTCATTACAGTGCCCATGTAGTTCAGCGCTCGTTTTTACGCGATGCAGCCTTTGGCGCGACCAGATACAGAGCACCCATGGGGCGACAGGCGATACCAGACAGTGTGCATATTATATACAGACTATAAAACGCACTGTGAATCCATTGTATCTGTCGTATCACCTACTTATGTAAGCAGACTGGACAGACAGACAGCCAACGAGTCGATATTGGTCTGTGCACGTGCCTCCTCCATCCTTGAGTCTTACCACGCCGAGAACACTGTACATACCGTAATTCGGCAAGTGTACACGTACTAAGTAGGTACATATCTGCTTAGGTACCTAGGTATTAGGAGAGATAGAAGGTACCTGTAAGTACTTCCCCAGGTGGTTAGGTTGGCATCAATGACCAGCAGCTACCACTTAATCCACGCAACATTGGCAATTCTCTTTCTGAATCATTGCTATTAGTATACAGGTAGGCGTTCGTATGCCAGGACAGGATCTGTAATAGCTAATACTACTCCCTCCATGTAAGAATTAATATCGTGTATCCAGTACTACGTAACTACGTGAAGTTCTTCCGCTGACCATTGCAAATAATCATCTCGTCTCCTACCATCCCCAAGTAGGCATAATCCAGGTACCTGCTAACAGGAGCCATGTTATAATAACATGCTCAGCTAGCTGCCAATAATTAGCAAGAATTACACGCACGCACATACCTATGGAGTACTACGTAGTAGTACCTACAATAATACTAATGTAGTCTCGGGGGGCAGACCGGGGGGGGGGAGGTTGGTGAACCAAGCTGCTCTCGCCTCCAAATCTGGAATAGACGAGCGTGGGTGCGGATGGACATGTACCTGCGTTACCTGTTTATGAGCCATAGTGACCTCACCTACCCCTCCAGCACCCACACAAAGCCCCTCCGTCAGAGCAAAACCTCAAAATACCCGTTGCTGCGACACCTCTTCCGTCTGCCATCCGCTATCCGCCATCTGCCATCTCTGCCACCACAGGTAATTCGATCCACCTCGACCTCTTTTTCCCTCTTCCTTTCTAATCTTGAGTCCAGAGCCATCATCCTAGCAGTCCATAGCCGCTGGCTTAAATCCAACAACATGTCTGAAGAAAAAGATGTTGGTTCGTGCAGCGCCCTGTAGCTCTCCTTTTCACGCGTTTCCAACCTCTGTGCTTCCATTCCATGCCTTGAGGGCCTAGATACCTCAGGGGTCTCTTCCTGTGGCGCCCATGGTCTTATAGTCAGACGGGACAAGGCTAACTTCAACCTGTGCATTATCTAGACTACTCACTCAAGAACCCCGACGTTCTTACCAAGTACAAGACCGCAGCCGCCATTGGCGAAAAGGTGCTTGCTGCTGTGTCGCAGCTATGCGTTGCCGGGGAGAAGATTGTAACCATTTGCCAGAAGGGTGACAAGCTTATTGAGGAGGAGGTTTCCAAGGTCTACCGCACCACCAAGCTCAAGGGTATGTCTTGTCTTGTCTTGTCTTGTGGAACCGCGTCTGTTGACTCGGACTCGCGCTTGGGATTGGACTGACGTCGCGTGCTTCGCTTCCCACAGGCTTCTCTCACCCCACCACTGTTTCCCCATCATCCTACGTCACGCCCTACACACCCCTAGCGACCGATACTGCTGAGGCCAATATCGTGCTTCAGCCTGGAGAGCTGGTGAAGATCCAACTCGGCGCACAAATCGATGGGTTTGGGTCCATCGTCTGCGACACGATCATCGTCCCCTCTAAAGATGGCGCCGAAGATGTCGTCACTGGACGCACTGCTGACTTGATGTTGGCTAATTACTACGCAAATGAACTGCTCTTGCGGCTTATGTTACCTCCTGGACTGTTGGCAAGCGGTACTGATGAAGAGAAAGCCAAGGCCGCCGCTGTGAAGCCACCTACACAGTCCAAGATTACCTCTTTACTGGATAAAGTAGTGAAAAGCTACGAATGTAACCTCGTTGAGAGTACAACCTCATGGCTTTTCGATCGCAATGAGATTGAAGGCACCAAGAAGATCGTCTTGGCGCCCGCTGAGGGTACCAAGGGTGAAGGTGTCCCTCAGATTGGCGAGGTTTGGGGCGTTGAGATGGGAGTAACTTTGGGTTCTGGCAAGGTCAAGACTCTGGACCAGCGGGCCACGCTGCATCGCCGCACTACCAACACATATATCCTCAAGTCACAGACGGCCCGTAAGACTCTGTCGACCATCCAGGCCAAGTTTGGCCATTTCCCTTTCAGCTTGAGACAGCTCGAAGAAGAGGGTGGCGATACGAAATATAAGGTCGGAGTCTTTGATGGCGTCCGTTCCAATGTGTTACGGCAGTACGAATTGGTTGGAGACAAAGATGGCCAACCAATTGCTAGGTCATTAACTACACTTGGTAAGGAGGTCCCCAAAGCGCCTTACATATAGTCTAACATCAAGCAGCGATTACCAAGAACGGTATCACGAAACTGGGTGCTCCACCAGCACTTGATCTTAGCAAATACCAGACAGACAAGAAGATCACAGATGAAGAGATTTTGAAGATTCTTGAACAACCTCTAGCTAAAAATAAGGGTAAGAGCAAAAACAAGAAGAAGAAGCCGGCCAAGAAGGGTACCGAAGAGAATGGAAATGAGGATGATGAGTAGGCGTGGCAATTCTATACACGCTTAAATGCTTAATGGGTGCTGTGTCTTCAGACGGCCTCTTTGTAAAGCTTGTGGGGGTCCACGCCAACATAAAAGGGCATGCTGGCTCAACTCGTCTCAAGAGTCTACCCGCCCTGAGTCCAGGCATAAGCGTGAGTTCCTCGCCGAAGAAGGATTAGGTGATAGGACATGCCCATTAACAATAAATATGGCTAAAACATAGCGCTTTGTAGCAGTTTACAATAAACAAGAGAAAAAAGCTTGGTTCAAGCGTAAACTCTACCGAGTAGTTGCCTAGAATAGTGACCAATTTGAATGGTTTGATAGCGAGACATCCTGAGCAGGCGCACAATTAACTCCCGGACCCCCGGCCATACGAAGCCAAGAATCGGACAGAGCCATGCCAATGCCAGTTCTCTAGTTCAGAAAGTAAAGGGCCAGTGTAGGCAAAGCCAGTCTATCGTGGTAGGTTTGCATCAAACCTTGAGTTGGTGCTCAAAGCCGCCCACTGCAGAAAGCCGAGAAGGCAAACGCATAGTTGGATGAGCAAACAGCAACAGCGAGTGCGATGTGCAGGCAGGCGAACAGGCGAGCCGGCAGCGGGACTCGAGAGGGGGGAAAAGAAACACGAGACGACTTGTGGAATGGTGCAAGCAGGTGATCAAGGATCCTCAGGTGACTAACTGACGCCAGCAGTCCAGAAGGGGCGAGAAGAGGGCAGACAGACAGATAGCATACCTAAGTACCCAGCATAAGCTGTCACCGCGTGCAAAGCGCCGTTCAAAATAACCGTACAAAATTCAAAGTAGAGTGTCGCGGGCCTAGAAAGACGGTAGTATTGTGGTGGCATTCACAGTGTTTGTATGACACGAGGCCGGGATAGCGACACATAATAAAGCATCCTCCTCGCTCATTATCTGGGTAACATGAGATGAGAAAATAGGGGAGAGGGAGAGAGCGAAAGAGAGCGAGAGAGCGACTGACAGAGTGCCCAGCTGTTGTTGACAGCCCCCGGACAGCGGCGTGGTTTAGCGGGCTCAGCGGCGCATTAGCAGCCGTAGAACTGACTGGGGGGCGCATTGGTGCTGTCATGGCGGGTGGTGAGTGGCCCCAACACCAGTAATTTTTTTTGGAGCTCGCTCGCTCGCTCCCCTTTCGCACCAGCATTCCGTCGCCATACCGCGTATCCGATCCCACCATCACAACGCGAACAAACGACGGTGTGCACATGCCCAGCGCCCCAAAAGAGAAGTTCGTGGCCCGTACTCCTGCTTCAAGTCCAAGAGCTAACATCGTCTGCAGTCATTATACTGAAGGGAGCTCTTATTGCGAGGTTGTGACGCGCACGCGCAGCGGCAAATAGGGGGCTCGCTCCCCATCAATCCTCCTCCTCGCCAGAGCCAGACCAAGACAACACCATGTCTTCTTCACACCCCAAGCCTACGCGATCGCGTCTACCGAGCCCTCACCGCCTGTCGAGCTCATCCGTTGGTCATAGCCGAGGCGGGAATATCGACGGCTCTCGCACATTCATGCAGCGCTGGTTGGAACCACCCGTGCAGAATAAGGCCAGCTTCCAGGAGGCTGGGTTGATGCGCGGCGGTGTCGTGGAGAACATGGCTCCCTTAGGCACATTGCCCAAGGCAGCCATGCTGAAGAAGGCTCCCCTCTGTGCTGAGAGCCCTCCACCCAGCTCTGGATCGACTGTGAAGAGGATAGTGCTCAAGAAACCTTTTTCACCTGCCTCTGTGGGTACCGCAGTTCCGCTCATCACAACACCAAGCGCAACGGCAACACCATCTGATATCACACGCATGTCAAGCAGTGAGGCCGCCGGCGCAATGGAGGATGCTACTTTGGACCCGATGCTGTCGCCGACGTCGCATCTTGCGCTGCCGCTTCCGGTGATAGATGACATGAACGACGATGATTATGTGCCTAAGAAGTCCAAATCCCGCCGCGTCTCGCACCGTCCCAGCCACGCCAGTGTCTCTTCCTCCTCTGCCACTCCCACGCATCCACGCAGACAGTCACACAGGCACAGAAGTGCGCGATCTAGTCCTGTACCCCCCCATGTTGATCCCACACCTGATCCCACACCTGCTCCTACATCACCTACACGCTCTGAAACTCCCTCCATTCAGCAACTAGCACGCGAACCAGATGATAAAGAGCAAGCCAGCAAAATCGTCGAGATCGCGGTTGACGAGGCCCTTCGTCACTTTCGCTACCCTACTGCCTGGGCACTCCGTCTTCTCTACGATGAGAATTCAAGAGACCCTCATTTTGTTTCGATGATTGAGGATATATATTACCAGCGTGCTACGCCAAAAATCATTCGCAAATTCCGTCGTTTAGTCAGTGAGAAGAAGAAAGAGGGTAAGAAAGAGAACAAAGGGTGCTACTACTTTGTGCCGCCGCCGACGGGTGGTCGCTTTGCACCACATAAGCCGGCCCCTGCACCTTACGAAAACCTAATCAAGATGGAATTTGCTACGCTTCTCCGGACGTCTGCAAGTGATGTCGAGGTCGACGCCGACGGCCATGTCAGCAAAAGACGCAAAACAGAAGCGGGAGAGGGGCGAAAGACGCCCGTTGACCAGGCTGATACGCAACCTCATGTCGCAGTTACGGCCACTACAAATGGCGCAGGCTTGCACCCACACGGTCACAAAAACGGGAACCATGCCCATAGCCACCATGCCCGTGGCGGCGTTGCCAAGGAAAAGTCGCCGAGGGGCAAGAAAACGCGCTCCGGCTCAGTCAGCAGCACGTCGTCTCTCTCATCCGTCCCCGATGACGCGATAGAGGATTATGACGACTTCATGGGCAGTGTGGATGGCGATCTAGAGACCTCGCGGATGGAGGGCCAGTTGGCCGAGGGAAATAATGCACAAATCCCGGCAGGATCAATGCAGCCAATCAGCGTGGGGCAGGCGAAACCCGCCGTCAAAAAGCAGATTGTTTCGCCCAACCCTGCTCCTGAGCACAACACTCCTACTACTCACCACCCTCGCTCACGGGACTCGAGCATGCCCGCCGCGGCTATCACAACCACCAACGGCAACCCTCACCAGCATCACACAAGCCAGGCCATCCCCACCCTTAAATTCCAAAGCCGCTTTGGCGATGCCAGTGAGTCTCCTGACTCGATCATCCGCAAGAAGCTCTCACGGAAATCTGAGACGGCAGTGAACACCAAGAGTGTCTCTGCCGACAGCTTCGTCCGGGAGCCTCTGGGGCTGGATGAGCTGCTTCATGAGCCAGCCCTTCCCCCGCAGCCTCCAGCTCCTCCTCCCGAGCATGCTCGGTTGTCCCGGACACCAGCACCTGCACTGAGCTCACGGGCTGCCAGGGCAGCCAAGAGGAATCATGACGATTTTGACGACGCGAGCTCACCTACTGCATCGTCCTTCCGGGCTGATTTCGAGCCCTTGTCGTCGGCACGCAATTCACGTGCTGCCACCCCAACGAACCCTAGATCTTCCAAGAAACCTCGAGGGGGACTACGCGTCAAAACATCGTAGGTTTTGGCTTCTTTGTTCATTCATCTACGTGCATCATGCTTGCAAGTGAGGTGTCTGCAGGGGCCTAGTTGTGTTGTCACGAGTGAGGCAGAGCCAAGTGGCGATGTGGCACCACATAATTGCAGGTTGGCGAAAGAGGGCCTTACCTACTATATGCAATTCTAGTACTATAATTTTACTGTTTTCTTCCGTGGAAGGGTTCGCTAATCATGGTTCTGTGCATTCCAGGCCGATGAAGAAGAAGGGGACATCTGCGGGAATTCCTCGTGGCAACGGTGAGCGACCGAGCCCGGTGAGCAATGGCGTACCATATAACCAGGTGAGCAAGAACAAACTGATTAGATCACTCTCCTGTCTCTACCACATTATTCTCAAATGCACAACACGACGCACTATCGGTTGTTTTCTATTCACGGAATGAGCGTCTAGCGGGAGCCGAGAGTCAGGGAAGCCCTAGGGCCCGAAGCCCAGTCCTGGGAAGTGCTGATCATTCGGTTCCCGCTTTTGCCGGATCCTGCGTAGCAATCGGCCAGACCGCCTAGTGCAATGTGCTAACCACGCGCTTTAGGACGATAATGACGATTCCTGTTATACTTGTGGCGGCAATGGAGAACTGGTTTGTTGCGATGGGTGCACGTTTTCATTTCATTTCATGTGCATTGACCCTCCCATGGACGAGGGTCGCGTTCCCGACGAATGGTTTTGCAATGAATGTCAGATGCGGTACAATCCACCACCTGAGATCGAGCGTAAAGGCATTTTTGGCCCACTTGTAACAAATCTGCAACGCAAGAATCCGCGTGCCTTTCGGCTACCTGAGCCCATCAGGGAGTATTTTGAAGGCGTCAAAACCGGCACAGAGGGCGAGTACGAGGAGGCTGTACTCCCTAAGCCCAAGTGAGTCTCTCTGCCACATTTCCGACAAGCACGGCTTCTTGTTCATAGGGCTAATTTTTTCATTTTCTAGGGCAAGCAAGAAGAACACTGAAGAAGCTTTTGATTTTTTCAAGCTCAGAAATGGTGACAAGGCAGTGTTGTGCCACAACTGCCACAAAGGAGCTACGGACAATCGGCCGATTATTCCCTGCTCAGTGTGTGGTCTCAACTGGCACCTCGAATGCCTCAGCCCCCCTCTAGCCCTACCCCCAATCTTACGGACGTGGCGTTGCCCTTGCCATGTCGACGATCTGCTCAGTGATCTTCCAGTCAGACTGGCTCCAGCGCATAAGTATCGAAAGATCAAAAATATGCCAGTGATTGAGCAGTGCTATAGTCGCGGTCTGGCCAATAATGGATGGATAGAGATCGAGGAAGATGACAGTGACGACGACGACGATGAAACTGCTTGGAGGGAAAACAAGGCGTTTGGCCGTGTGTTCCGGGTGTCTGCGAAGGGTATCAAGCGAGAGTTCATTTCTCGGTCAGTTACTTGGAACTGCTATTCAGGCGTTATCTAACCATTGATTACAGAGTTCACCAGAACCGCGGGGGATCCAGCTTTCAGCCTGGAATAGTCAACAACCCCGCCTCAACTGTTCCACTCAAAATGCCAAGCCTGGAAGAACAGCAAGCCGCGCTGACTCTGGTGCAGCTCGCCGATGGCCAAGGTGATGGAGCCCATCAGCTGGTTCATGCTATGATGGTAAGTTGGATCTAACTGACACTACCCCTGTACCATGTATTTCCCTAATAACAACTTTTGGCAACAGTCCCATGCAAGCCCAGCTGCCGTCTCCATGCTAGCAAAAGATGGTGCCCAGCGCGTTACTATCGATAGCCTAGCTGATGCTGACATCGCTACGCTTGAGACTGTGCTCGCACAAGCAAATGCTTTAAAACAGAGAGTCTCCAAAATTCTCGAAAGCCGCACAAATCATGCCTGCCATGAATCATCAGACATCGAACTAAAGGCACTCACACCTAATAGCATCTCCCACGATGATTCAACAATTGTTGATGAGTTGAAGCTTGAATTTGACAGCTCGCAGGACGCGGGAAAAGCTCAGCACGCCGATGACGCCAAGCCGGTACTTGACTCTGCCATGCAAACCGACTGAAAATGGCTCATTAAGATTCTCATCACACACGCATACATCAGTATAGGCACATAGGGATCAGGAGTCCCTATTACTGACCAAGAGTCCGTCGCCCAGTGGAGAACTTACCCTAGTATTAATTTTGTCGGGTTGGTTTCCATGTTCATCGTATCTATAGCAGTGGTGTCACATTGCAGATTTGTGATCGAACCTACCTCCTCGGTGGCTATATACTTAGCTTTACACCCTCTTGAGTCTAGCGGCAGTATCTGGTTGGGATTTTTCACTGCTACCGATACATTACACGCCGCGTTGCGGCCCCTCAGTCGGTGGTCGAGCAATCTGAATGCCTACATTATCTCAGCAATGTTTTACACAGTTTAACTAGGAAGAAGCAAGTCAGAAGAATGAATAAAGTAGGCTACCTCTCCAGACATCTTCTTGGGATCATCTCTTTTCTCATGCTCGTTTGGAGGATTGAAATATGATTTCATGTGCGAGATATTTCCCTGGAATGCGCCGGTATTCTACTCCTGTGATGGTGCTCATAAATCCATCTGCGCTTGCAGTGTGAGGCGCGTGGAATGGACAGAAAGACATGGAATACTGAGAGAATTCTGCATTGGTATGGCGTCGAGCATTAGTAGTATAATAGTAAATTACTTTCTTCGTATCATTGTGGTTTATGCTTCGTGTCCTTGTTCGCCAGCAGTGAACTTGCTTCTTCTTTCTGGTGCCCAGAATGCCACTTTATCAGACCTACGTAGGCTTTTCTTCCCCCCCTGGGTGAAGTTTAAGATGGAATCGACTCACGTTCACGCTGTAATCACGAGTAGTTATCAGACGAGGTCTACTAACTTCTACTTTGCTTGAGTAATGAGTGTAGCTGTACGCCAATTCCAAGTCTACCACTGTGTTTCGCCCTTACGATGTTCATGATGCTCATCTCATCTGTCTACTGCTTTCCCCTGGAGATGGCAGCTAGGAATCCCAGGGACATAGGACGTCGGTGAGCGAAGCAGCTCGAATATGGGCCCTCAGATAGATAGATAGACGAGTAAGGTTGGTAAAGACGTATCTAGAGCGACGACGAGGGAACTAGGTTGGGAACTTGGTATTAATCCTAGAATTCTAGCACAGCCTACCTAGTGTTGTTCACACATTCCATTCGAGTCCGAGTAGGTAGTGGCGAAAGAGATAGATAGGTAAATATCATAAGTTGGCACACATATTTGTTAGCTGAAGAGACTGAATTCCTGACTTGCGAGGCTTCTCCTCCCATCTCTCTCTATGTATGTATATATAAAGATACGACACAGGGAGGCTGAAAAGTGAGATCATATACCCAACTCACCAACCACTAATAACTCCCTCAGCAATCCATTTCATCCTCTCACTGCTGGACTAAACAAGAGAGTCACGAAGCCCGTTACCATCACTACCTTCTCAACATGCGGACCACTCGAAGACGACCGGCTCCATTCCCGAGCAAGCGACTCACGCCCAGCCTCACCGCCAAAGCAAGGAGCTACTTCCCCTGCGACGACCCGCGCCGCCACCGAAGGGATAATCTGCTCGCCGCTACACCCGTCGTCGTAACCATGCTAGCCATGAACTGGTTCCTCGCCTTTGACACACACTCTCTAGGCAAAGCTATCATTTGTCTTCATAAAAAGGATGATACCATACTATACGCATGGCATGTAGTAATCGGGAAATGCGCAACATCGAGGGGATTTGTGCGGCGGCCACCACGCCGCATTCTGTGCGCTGATTAGTGGTGAGGGTTCTGGGCATTCGATTAGATAGTACTCAACATGCTTCACCTTTTAATCCATACATAGTAATGGTTGCTTCAGAATGTACTTGGTGCCTTTCTCAAAACGTATAAGGGCACTCCAACTTTGGTGACAATAGAACAATATCAAGTTAAACAAAGTGGCTCAACGGTCAATAGTTATATATAGATCAACGTATATACAATCTTACACATATTCATCGATCATTCGAGTAGGAACTACTACTACTACTACTATATAGGTAATATCTACCTACTTTGATACTTTCTTAGTACAACTCAACGTGGATCGGAAAAGCAAAACAAGAAGGAGGTGGAAAGATAGGTCGCTGGCCGAGTGCCTCAAGAGGGTCACTGAAGTAGCCCCTCGCTCCACTTTGTTTAATAACCATGCTTTTCATTCCTCTAAGGGACCGGTTGCCTCGCAAAACCCGTCATCTTTGCCCTGTTCTACATGAGATGAGTACATGAAAGCTCTCCGTAAGGAAATGAGTGGTCTTTTGAAAACATCATTGTTAACCCCCAGTCCCCCCATCCGGTCTCGACCAATAGCAAAACACCTCCTTTCGGTCGTGATGGAGATAGTCATATCTATAAATCGCCTTAAATGACATTGAAAAACGAACGTGAATTGGGCAAAGCATCCAGAAATCGCATAATAAGTTCCCTGTCCTCCCGGTTTGGCAGGGAATTAAAGGCAAGCGGCACATTGTAGCTCCGGATCAACGAAGCTTTAGTTGCCCGCTTCATCTTATATTCTCAAAATAAACAACGAAAAGGGGGCCCAGATTTGATCATTTCATGTCAGCTCATATAACTGTACAAGCCAGAATTGGCGATGGACAGGGGCGATTGTCACAACAGTAAGGGATCAATAGCGCTGCGATTATCTCTGGAACGGAACTATCAGTGCCGCTTCTTATGGTCGAGGCGAACGCTTTCGAGGGGGTTGACTTACGCGTCCGCGTCTCGAACCGACAGGTTGTTCTTGCATGTATGGAACATTCGGCATCCCATTAGAGTATCCATAGCCGCCCATATTTACCCCCATACCAAATCCAGGAGGCGCAAAACCTGCTGGCGCTCCGGGAGGCTGAATAGGGCTACTATTCGCCAGATTCTGGCCTCGGAATTGGTCCATAGCGGGGTTTGCATTATTGTACCCTGCATACCCAGCTGGCATTGGCGGATAGAAGGTGTTCATTGGCGGCGTGCCACGCGAAAGCATATTCTGCTGATATTGCATTTGCTGCATATTCATAGGTGCCAGTGATCCGTTGGCCCCATTATATACCGGCGCTTGAGGTCCATACGGGGCATAGGGGGGGACGTTGGGGTCTCCGTTCTCACTACGTGGCACAGGATAGCCAGTCATCTCGTAGTTGGCCGGAGTACTCTGAGGATGGGGATTCAGGTACTGGGTTCCGTATTGCGGATTCTGTTGAGCGGCAGCGTTGCTCGTTTGCGCTTGTCGGGAAGTAGGGCGCTGGCGTTCACTCGATGCATGGCGGCCAACAGATTGATCACGAGATCCGCCACCGCCACCACCACCACTTCGGGTAGACAAGCCAACCTCATCCATCAATCGCTTGTAGCCCTGATTCGGTTGGGCCTTGATACGTACCAGAACATTTTTCACGTTCTCTACGACTTGACTCCTAATTGTCTCATCGAAAAAGGGAGTGGTCAAAACTTTGAATATCAGAGTAGCGCCACAGGCATGATCGCTAAGGATTGCCTCAAGAGTTTGATCCTTAGAGGTAAAGAAAAGAGCTTTTAAGATGGTATCCCGTGCCTCAGGTTCCGCTTTCTGATTGATGACCTTCAAAACCGTGAGGTAGGCAACTTTGTGGGTGCAGAGATGAACTAGGTAAGGAACCAGCTGAGGGGCTAACACACTGCGCCGTTGGGGGAAAGTGCATGTATCTAGGAACCATGTCAACAAAAGCGCGCCATTGGCATTTGTTGCAAGTTGAACACTATGCAATGCGATAGCGGCAGCAAGCATCCTTTGTTGCTCCTTTGTGGCATGGTGACTTTCGAGACATGCTCTCATGGCTCGGGCTCCATATCGCCCCTGGCCAACCTCCCACATTCTACTAAGCATGGTCTCGAAAATAAAGTCGTTGAAGGGAGGGCCAAACTTTAGACATCCTTGCAGAACGTAGTTGCCATATTGATCGAGGAATAAAGGAATGGTATACCGCCGCAGGTTTTCAACGATAAGGGACATTTGATGATGTGTTTTGCAAACGTCAATGATCTTCTGAGCTGCCCAGGTACCATTCTTGTGCACACCAATTTCAGCCATATGCGGGGCAATCTCAGTAAGCATTGCGTCCCTAAACTCGTCAGAACAATGCTCGAAGAGCTTCTGGACGACAGTATTGCCTAGATAATCTGATGATAACTCAGCAATTTCGGGAAGCATCTCGACGGCAATGTTCTCGATTTCTGCTTGAGACAAACTTTGATTATCGATGCGTTTTCGAATATCCCTCAATTTCGGGGCATCATGAATACGAGTGTGCGTAGGTTCGCGGATAGGGGGAATCTCGTCGACGAACGTAGTGTATTGGATAGCTTGTTGAAGACTAAGCGAAATCCGATATGTATCTTCGTCTGTCGCCCCAAATGATCTAACAATTTGCAAAATATCGGTAGTCATTTCATGAAGAGGGGGGATAACAGGGACTGCAGTTGAGGTATTGGCGGTAGATGATGCACCATCTGGGGTAGCACCAGCAGCAGCTGTGCCATTGGTATCTTGATGCTTTGCAAACGGATCAGGGCTTGGGCTTGGGAAGGTACTGTCATGCCCGGGTGTGTTGGAAGCTGAGGGAGGCTTGGCAAAATTGATTCGAATCGGGCCGGCACCAGGAAAGATCTCCTTGCCGTTCATACCAGCCTTGGCCGCAATCGCACTATCGGTCCTCTCAAAGTTGACGAAACCACAATTCTTATGAGTCAAAACTCTTGCCGACGAAATAGGCCCATAAGATTTGAACATTTCGGTAAGCGTAGAGATAGTGGTCGATGTCGGGATACTCCCTAGCCACAACGCACTAGTCGGGCCCTCAAGACCAGCTTCCTCTGCTGTCAATAAACCATTGTTTCGGCTATTTGACCGACCTAGATTCATCGCAGCCACAGCTGTTGGGAGTTCATCGTAGTCTTTTTCGTCCGATAACCGTATTTCAGCCGCAGTTATCGAGTTATCAAGACGCGAGGGAGTGGGATAGTAATTGCGCATAAGTCGCGAACCTGCGCCTTGGAGATCAAGCACTCCAGCTGTCCGTGCACGAGGCCGGGTGACAGCTTGAGAGGTCAATGTCTGAAGATTCTGCACAGCAAGATTATGGCTATGGATTGCAGCATTCGTAGCGGCAAGCTGATCCTGTAATTGAGCGAAATGATTTTCTATGACCATAGCATCCTCTTCATAACCATCATCCTCCTCATCCGCATATTTATCCTTATTGTTCACCGAGTAAGATCGAAATCGGTTTGCTTGTTTAGTAAAATCAGCGAGACCAGGAAGGTAAGGGGTGGCGAGCTGGGCACGAGCTGGCTGTGGTGTCTCAGCCAGGCCTAGGTAATCAAGAGTCCTCATATGAACATCATTGTCGCCTGGCCCGTCCTTCGACATAGCAGATTGTGCTGGCGAACTTGGGCCGTTAGACCCAATGCTTGCGATACTAGCAAGAGTATTGCCCCTCTCGCGGCCGCTCGGGTTCCACGTGCTGAAAACGGAGGGCCCAAATGGCGAGGCAGTGCCTGGGCCGTGGGAGAAGGGGCTCCGCTGGGGCATAGAGCCCGCACGAAGTCTCGACAAGAGAGTAGACGACTGTGACGCATTCGTATTCTCAGTGAGGCCTGGAGGCGGCGTCTTGTTGAATGGAGTATGAGTAGGAGTTGGGCGAGAAGACTGGGAAGAGAGCGTGGGAATGTTCAAGAGACCGTTGCCGAGACCACCTGCGGGAAATCGAGAAGGTACAGTACCAGCTCGAGCACGTCGGGTGGACGGGGCGCTATCAGTATTCGGTAGTTGTGCAAAATCTGGGAAACCATCGGTAGGTGATTCCGGGATATTCTCTCGCAATGGAGTTGAGTTTCCACTAGTGGGCGGCCCGCCCCATGGGTTGGTCACAGGAAGCCCAGGGACGCCCTCTTGGGCTTGGATTTCTCTGGCCCTATTGTGTAGGATTAGTAAATTTCATTTTGAGGGATACAGTCACGAGTTGTTTTGATTTTCTTGGGGTTAGAGGGCAAAGATCAAGGTGAGTCTTACCGCTTAGAGAACAGTCTCGCGGAGCCAGGGGTATCATGCGATGGAGAACCAGCCCCTGATCGCGAGGCACCTCCCATTTTGGAGGCAGGGTTCATTACGCCTGACATGCCGAAAGGAGACTTGATCGAAGAGTTACTTGGAGATTCAATGGGGGAAATATGGGTGACGGGAGAGGTAGAACGTTGGCTGCCGGCAGACTTAGGCGGATAGCCGATAGCCAGGTGTTCGGATTTATTAGTTGACATTATCAATTAATCATCCGACCCTCATCAGGAGAAGCAACTGTATGGGCTCTCCACGGATGATGATATAGGGCAAGCCGATCGCTCTGTGATATATAGCAGAGAATCAGTCGAAATTGGCGCTGTGGTCAAGTTGGCACGAGCTTCCCTGTTTGTGCTTCGGCGGATCGACAAATGGGAGGTGGGTGGGGGCTCGATTACGTCGTCTCGCGCAGTGCACAGAAGAAATGCTCTGGAAAGGAGTGGCGCTGAGGTTCGAAAATATATGATCCCACGGTTTCCCCTTGGGGTATTACAATGTGGTGAGCGAGGTGATCGTGAGCAGATAGAAAATATCCGCAGAGCGATGAGCACGCAACACGCAGAATAGCTACTGGCAACGCTATAAGATTGATCGTTGTTGGGCAATCGATCGAAGGAGTGTCGAGATAGGTCCGATAAAACGACAGCTTGAGTATGTGTATTGCGGTGGTTCTAATCGAGGGCGACCTGTGTGGGATAAGTTGCGATTCCGGGGTTTTTTTTTCGGCGTCTCCCTTCGAAGGCGAAGTGCCTAACCTAGGTATTTGAATCCACAAATGTGGGAGACAGAAGAAGCAGAAGAAATCACAACAAATATCTAAACAGATTGAGATCAATATACAGGCTCCATTAGTGACGCGGATGGTCGAGGCTGAGGGGGTCTAGGAGGAAGAGCCTGGAGAAAGGAATAAAAAAAGAGGCAGTTTGGGTAGGGGAGGTTGAAGGAGTGATGGCGGCGGCGGTGGTGGTGGTGGTGTTGGAGGAGGAGGGTGGTGTAAGAAGGTGGTGTGTGGTGTGTGAGAGGTGTTCGTTCCAGTTAGGTCCAGGAGAAGTGATCTTGGCTGGACCTTGGCCGCTGGGAAGCCCTTCAGCACTGAAAACCAGGCGTGAGAAAATGGGGAGAGCACTGGAGGAAACCAGAAAATCTGAACGCCCGTTAGTGGGGGCCAGGCTCCCTGCTTGCTTGCCTGGCTTGCTTTGCCTGGTTTCCTGCTTAGCTACTTAAGTACAGGTAGGTACCTTAAGTATCTGCTAAGTATTTGTAGTCGCTGCCGGGAACACAAGTAGGTACCTGCCTCGCCTGCCCATTATGCCTAAAGCACTTATGATATACCTAGCTGGAGACCATATAATCGAATCTGTATATCAGTATGCATATATATGCAATACCTAGGGTAATCACATATATGTATATAGGGATGTATATGCACTTATGCGTATATTTTGTAGGGGCAGTATGTAGGTACCTAGGTACCTAGGTAGGGACGGAGGGCGCACCAGAAACTCCTCCTGTATCCCCCCTACTTGTTAATTGGTCGCGTTCGTAAGGGCATCCAAAGATCCAAAAGGCCATGTATTTATCGCCCTTTATCATTATGCCCAGTTAAGGGGACTTATTAAAAAAAGGGCCCAACTGCTGGTTCATACCCTTCAAATCATAACAGAATGCCTTGAGCAGTACTGCTTGAGCTTCCTCTACTTACAAGTCCACAACAGCGCGCCCCGCCATTGCTACATAAACGCATACAAGCTAGGATAGCGAGTGTACTTACCTACTTAGGTACATACATATGCAGCCTGCGTGCTTCATATTTATTCTCCAGGGTCGTAAGTAATGTGGCCGGCCTCTGACTATTTTCTGTCAATCGCATGAGAATCAGGCATCGAGAACGAACATAGACAAACGCTTAGGGAATGTGGCTTGTCCTTGTAGAACTGTCGGGGGCGAATAAGATAGATAGTATTGCATTCCCCTCTTCTAAATTAATTTCGAATTGGGCGAATTAGCATCGATCCCTTCAACAGACCTTATCAAGCAATCTTAATTGCTCTGTGTTCTGTGACAGTGTTCTCTGCAGGTAGCTAGCTGTTCATGAGCCATTTCTGAGTTTGCTCTCGAGTCTGCTCTGAAAGAATGAAAGTTGAAAGGCTAACCTGATATAAGATGGTATTGTAAGTATGTATCCATCATCTACACCCACGATCTAGTGCACATGTACATTACTGCTCTAATTTACTTACGGCACTTATGTCTGTACTCAGGATAGAGGTACAAACTCAGACCAACACTTGGCGACGTAAGGGTTAACCAGGACATTGTCGTTAGAGGTTTGCTTGTTCCAAGGCGATTGTACATACAAGCATACCTAACGTTGCCGCTTCGTGCAACCCATCGCGCGGTGGCGAGCAGTGTAGAACTAAGCTCGGTAAACATTACTACAGGCTCGACAGGAACGAAGCAAGCGTTCCGTGTGAGCAACCAGCTAGACGGCAGAAGATTAGATTGATGAGCCGGCTGTCCTCAACGCACACGTATACCTAAAGTAGGTTACACTTGTGAGGGGGAGAAGAGGCCAAACCTTGTTACAGCGTACACGTAAGTCTTACGAAGTAAAGACACACTCAAACGGTGAAGAAATGAAGGGAGACTGTTACTGAGACGCAACATCTGTTACTTGGGAACAAAACTACAAATGATTCGGCACATTGGAACTTGGGTACCGAGCTACCTAATGTCCTCGTACGTTTTCCCTAGCACAGAAGTTACAGTAGGTAACATAGGTAGTATCAGAGTTTCTGACCCCAGCCACGATTCCACACTCAAATTGTCGTCCGTCACAATGCGCACACATACTTACTTAAAAGCCATATATACACATACATAGTATATGCGTACCTAGAGGCATACATGTGGTCGTGCCATATCCATTAGATACGGGAGGGAAAGAAGTCATGCATACGAGTTGACCTGCCTACAGTATTCTAGTCTTGTCCTAAATCGCAGTAGCCATGATGCATTCTATAGGGGTTAAACCTACACACTTTAGTAGGTAGATGCGGCTAAATGCACGTTGTATCAAGTCAAACACTAGTGCAGTTGCTTACAGATGATACCTACCTAGGTAGAGTATGGGGGTAGGAGGAATAGGTACATCTACTAAGTACTCTACATACCTAGGTAAGTAAGAGGTTGTATGAGGGAAATGTTGTTTGCTTCATAAAAGATTGCAGGCACAATGAAATCTGCCCACTGAAAAGGGCCATAGAGTGACAATGATCTGCATAATGTCTAGTGATATCTCGGTTCTTTGTACCAGCAGCCCGAACCCGAACGAAAGGAGACGGCAAGATGGGACGATGCTTTGCATCATGGCTTCGAGGTCGATCAACGGGGAACATAAGTAGCCATTTGGTAGGTACTCCAAGATACCCACTTATGGGATAGGCCGTAGTGTACTTACAGTAGGTAGGTACCTAATGTTATCGTTAATGGCTGGTGGTGCTGCTGCACTGATCTCGAGCCAATCGTGGCCTTTTACAAGCTTCTGAAACATCGCTTATTCGCCCAATTGGGCAGTGCTTCATACGACCTAGAAATATTTCGATGGTACTGTACTATGTACTGTAGCTAGGTACACTACTTCGTACGACCCTGGCCACCTCAGATACAAGGGGTTGTCGGACGGAGCAAAGACGGGGCAAAGAAGCCTGGTGGAAGAAGCCTCGAAGCCGCTACCAGTATCCACCCACTGGGGCCAGCGTGGGCAGATGTCTCATCCAACTTACCTTGTACCCAAGATGTAGAAATCCCCTGTTTTACCTCCTCTACTTGTACATGGTATGCGCATGAGGTAACTACATATTTGAATTTACTACCAGGTAGGCAACATCTAAGATTCAGGTTGTGTACACGTAGTGCAGATGGGTATTTTACAGCAGTTCTCTCTGGTTAACTGGACGTGTCCTATCTACGTGTAGCTGACCCTGCGTTGTCTTATTATTATTAGTACAGTATTTCAGCCATGAATCCCTGCTCCTCTCTCAGCAGCCTCCCCCAAACCTGTGGTTTTCAGCTCGAATATCCAATACTGGTAGTTCCGTACTCGCAACTAACTGCTACGAAGTAACTACCACCAGAGTTAGGTTCATGCCTTTGGGCTGTGAGGCAGGGCTTAAGCGTGCATATATGTTGCCTGCCTACTACTTACCCCAACACTTACTTCACTGACTACAGTATGAGTATGTAGTATCTCTGCCCTCTCGATGACATATCAAGTACAATACACCACATCCCATCTCTCCCTGAGCCTTGCATAGATGGGTATAATACATCAGCACTATGATCGACCAGGGGCAAGCCACACCACCGGCCGTAGATCAACTACAGTAATGTAAGTAGGTAGAGTCTGGATAGAGCATATGCGTATGTACTATGTATGTAAGTCGTTGCTCTATGTATAGCATCGATCCCCCGATTCTACTCTACTCCAGGTAAGGTACACTGCACTAGGTACGCAAAGCTTAGGTATTAACAGAACCAACTTCATGGACGTTTCAAGCAGGCCATACGATCATTAGCGTTTGACCATAGGTTGACTGCCGACTACCTAAGTAGGTAAGTAAGCTGTTTTCCAGGTTTACGAGGCTCCCCACTCTTTCCCATCTACCAGCGACGCCCTTGATCGGCGCCAAGCATCCTGTGTTTCGCAACTTTTGCCTGTTGGTGTAAGTAAGGAAGTAATTCGCCTTGGGTTTTTAGCAACCTATGCATACCATGTATGGGATATGTCAACATTTAGGAGATACTCAATTCTCGCCTTCTATTGCGGGTTGTCTCAGTCGTCGGGTGAGTGAGTCCGCTGCCTATGCCAGTCCGGCAATTTGCCTGCCCGTGCATCCAATATCTGGTCTCAATTAAGTCAGCGCCTTCTTCTCATGCATGAAGCTAAGATTAGCAACAGTCCGATTGGTGCTCGATATTCAGCGTCACAATGACCCAACTGAGCTTTTTACATCTACGGCTGGCAAGCCGCTCTTTAAATAAGAGCTTGTATCTGCATCCGTGATGTACAATGAGGTTTCGGGAATGTTTTGTTGCTCTAAATGCACAAAAAATTCAATGCTAATCCTCTTTTCTTGGTTTCGAAATTATAACTTTTGACTGCCATAACGCTTAGACCCAGGAGTGGTACACAGGCAAACCAGAATTAACCAATTACCGGACATAAGCAGTCAAATCACATTATAAAATCCTCCGGCTACATGCCTCTAATTATGAATCAGCTTCGTTGGTTTATTGGGCATATTGTTGGCCCTGTTTCAACCTTGCCATTGCCACATGCTTTTTCTAAAGCGGAGTGGCTATATTTGCTATTCGAACGCGAAAGCATGTTCTTACCTACCTAGGTAAGTAATCAACTGACAATCTCTCAATCATAACAGTGAAGATTGCTAGCCATAGCTTGAACAAACCCTGTGGGTGGTTTAGCATTGCACACGCATTAACGGAGCCATTTTGAAAGCACATACAGTGAACGTCATTGCAGAATTGCATTAAATCTCTGTAATAAGTAATAAGATCTGTATGTTCTCGGTTGTAATACGTTCAAAAGACCAATTAGATCAAGATGGGAGTATTCGAAACCTCATCTATATCTCACAAGTAGCACTGATGTTCTTAGCGTCATAAGATAGAAAACTGTAAATCAGAATTGATTCCCTTTGATAAGTTTAGACTAGCAGCTCACTCGGGAAACAATAAACACATGCCCAATTACTCATTAAACGTATACAAGAAAACGACAGGCAAGCATCTCCAGAGCAGGATCCCATCGTCTACCGACCAAAGAAACTCGACCCAGCAATCATGCCCACCTCGGGACAATACTCCATGATATCGTCAATATGCTGGCTCTGCCATCGTTGCGGCTGGTGAAAACCCAGCGGTCTCGCACCATCAACCCAAATCGTCTCAACAGCCATGCTCGCCGCGACCTGCTGATCGGGCAGATCCACGCTGACGCCCAACTCGCCCCTCAACTCTGGGTCCTCCCCAAGTTCGCGCATGCGCGCGTAAAACCACTGATCCTCGAACTTCCATTCCGTCGGCGCGTCCTCGGCGGCGCTATCCACGGCGAAGTCCCAACGATCGAGCACGCGCAGGATAAGCTCGCGGTTCCGCAGGGACAAGCCGCCGTTGAAGCCCGTGCCGAAGCGCGCAAGGATGGGCGCGCCGATAAAGTCATAGGGCAGGAACTCGTCGATGTGGCGAGGTGATGCTGAACAGAGGATGCTGTCGGTCTGAAACAGCAGGATCTTGAGGTACGGGGCCAGATCGGTCCATATGAAGCGGGAGGTGAGGAACTGCGAGACGGAGGCGTGCGAGGAGAAGGTTGTTTCGGGAGGCAGGTGGCGGATTTCGATGCTCGCGGAGGCTACTGCGCGCGCGAGGGATGCCGAGGTGAGCAGCGTCTCGGATGTTGGGGGTGAGGTGTATAGGATGATGGGCCACTCGGGGCCGAGCACGGAGTGAAAGTGTACTGCGAACGGAGCATTAGTTAAACATAGCTCTGTCGTATATCTCGGGACACCATGGCCTTGAACATAGTCGAGCGGCCCGAGATTCTCGACACCAAGCTTCAGAGAGAGGAAACTCTAGATAATGACCAGTCAAGGGGCGTGGTTTGTTTGATGTTTACTAACGTAGAATGGGGACCAGGTTCCCCAGCGGCCTATCCTCAATAATCACTGCAACACGATCCGTATGTTTCCTTACGGTCGAGGAGGCTTTGACGGGCACAGCGCTCTCAAGCGCTCCCGGCCGGCCGGTAGAAGATAAATACTCCACCTCACCATCTATAACCAATGTAGTGGTCCCGTTGTCGTCGAGCGGACTTGGTGAGGCCATCAAAGGCTTGCAAAGTGTAACTGTGTCAGCTCATACATATCCAAATGTAGTACCAGTTATCTACCCTTCTCGATCTCTCGTAGTCTTCGCATCTTAGGTCCGGAAAGGATGGGAATTATGAGAACATGGGACGAGTCAGAGAATAAGAAGCTTGACAGAAGGAGCGATATGTCTACTTACCCCTGAGAGCCGCACCCAGCTAGCGATACCCCATAGCACAAACAAGACACCGATACACTTGATAGCGACAGCCACGCGACACGTCGAGCGGTTTGCTGAAGTAGACTGAAGGGGAAGCAGCGGTGCTGTCATGGCCGTTGAAAACCGTAGCCTTATGTGTTGCTACGAAAGTGTACCGCAATGTAACTGGCAAGACGAAGCAACGCGTCTCGACCACTAGAATGGGATGGTAGTGAAACTAGATACGGTATGCCTCGCCTTAAGTATAGGGCTTGTTTTAAGGTGATGCGGCTAATAAGTAAATATCTCTCAAGTATACTGGAGGACACAGTAAGCGGAAAGCGCAGGAGTTCTTGACGTGATAATATCCTTTCCACTCCTGTGCAGTTGACATTGTGGTACCTATGGACACGACACACCGCGTGGCAAGAATAGGGGCTGTATACTCCTTCTGTCCAGGAAATTGATCAAGACAGGCAGGTCTCACACGAACGACTCGCTGCTGGCTTGACTTGTTGGAATAGATCAAACTAGTACGACATGCCTTGGAAATTGGTGGCACGAAGGAGGACACTTTGCTCGCTTGCATGGACAAGTGTAAGCAAAACCACCCGTTAGAATAGTATTGATCACTTGCCTAGCTACACATCTTCAGATATCAATCGAAAACAATGACCCCTAGCAACTGATGGGTATCTACATAAATCTCAAGGTTGCGAAACCTAGAATGCTACCATCATCATCATCATGCCTCGTCCTTCCCCTACATGCGTTAATTAGCTGACACTCTACCAATATTGCTATCGCTTAGTTGAACTATCTTTGCATGATAGCACCGTGACACGTTCCACGGCGCTGCTAGTCGAAATTGTATATACGTGTTACAAGGTCCACTCATGTACATCGTCATCCGGGCCGATAAAAGGATCGTCGATTCTCTTGATTGCGTAGTCGCTACACAGAATACTACAATCTCATTAGCAAACACTGTTCTTTGATAGCCTGAGACAATTCTCTGTCAAGAGCCACGGTAACGGCTGTGAGAAACGGGCACTCACCATGCAGAGGCCACAAGAGCATCGAGTTCTGCGACCATAGCATCCTTCTGAGGACCACTGACGAGACCTTTACTGATAGAGATCTGGCACTCTTTGATGCGGCGACTTTTGCTCACACCGGCCTGTTCAAGAACCTTGCGACCTAGACAATCGGAATGGAATGCGTGTTGGCAGGGGAAAACAAAAAACTGCCGGCTGAGAAGAGGTAGACTGCATACATAACACTTCTCGCCGGGCTCGACAATTGCGTAGCGGTGATCAAGGGCCGCAATATCTATTTTGATATTGGCTGCCGTTTGAGAACTTTCGTCCATTTCCTTCTTTAAAGCATCAATATTATGTGAATAATCCTCCAAAGCAGCACAGATCTCCTCTTTGAAGTCGTCAATCACTACAAAGTCAGGGAAAAAAGGTATCAAGTCTTCTATCTTCAAAAGGTCGCACCGTTTAAGGAACTCGATAGCTGCTTTGATCCCGTTTGACTGAGATATCACCTTGCGTGCCACGGCAAGCCACAGCTTCTTCCTCAATGGTGGGTCTGTAGTTGGCCGATCTGCGATAATAGATGCATACTCAATCTCATTGTGAGAAAGAGCAAGATCTACAGCCTGGACGTACTGTCCCATGCTGGTGTAAATGTGGACGCAGGATAGAGTTCGCTTATGCTGTATACATAAGCGAAGTGCGAAGTCAGGGTCAAAGTTAGGCTCGTCACCCTGTGATTGAAGATATGCAAGCAGTCCAGACTCAGCTTTAGATTCGTGAGAAGCATATATGGAAACAAGTGTGTTGTGTACAGCAGCATCCGTAGATTGAAGTTGGTTTATGATGTATTGAAGATATCGAAGGGCTTGATTCTGGGATAGCGCGCCGCTGAAGTTTCGGTTGTAATCCAGTAGAGCTGGGATGATCTTTCTAGGCTCTAGTTTTGTATGTCGCATTAGGATTTCCACAAGTTCGTTGGCTACATGTGTCATGAGCACACTGCTATAGCGATAGAAGATGTCTGGGTCTGTTTGTTTCTTGAGCACATTCAAAGCTTCCGTCCATCTTTCCCTTTGGACCCAGTACGAAAGTTCGTAGTTGTAATCGTTGACGGAGTTTGCAAAGAATAGTAGTTCTTCCTCGCGCGCGTGGCTGCTTATAATGTCGTAAACTGTCCTGCGGTCCAGGTCGGATTTGTGTTTCTCGACAAAACTGTGAAATTCTTCTCGGACTGCAACAAGCTGCTGGTGGGACTGAGCTGTCTGTCTATCGTCAGCTGCCTCTGCTTCTACCGCGATAGTGTCGTCCAGCGAATTGAGCTTAGCCATAAACACCTCTACCAGCCACGTAGCTATCATCACCCTCTGCATAACGTTAGATTTCTTGTATGTTGTGAGTTTCGTAAGTAGATATTTTCTGAGCGCATCGCTTTCGCCATTGTCAATAAGGGACAAAGCGACTTCTTCAAATGGTTTGCTGCTTTTGCCATAAACACCAGCAGCTTCTATGAAGAGCCCCTTTTCGGCCAAATAATCTCCTGAAGCTGTCGCTACCGCATCTTTTTGAGCAGCAGTATGAGCATATTGCAGGGCAGTATCGAACTGTTGCCGCTGCAACATAATCTGCCAGATATCACGATCTTCGTCCCTGACTACAATCTCAAAAATGTCCTGGGAGGTAAACAACCAATAGGTGTTCTTTTGTTGGTCTACGTAGAGACCTAATGCTTTCTGTCCGTCTTCAAGGATCTGCTGGTCGTGTGTGAGGGAGTCTGTAAGTCGATTCGTCGCTACAACACGACCGCCGACCAAACTGACTATGTGCCATTGCGTCAAGACTATGGCATCAATGACCTCTGTAGAGCTTTTACGTCTTCCGGAAGTGTCAGCTGATGCAATGTGGGACCTTGGAAGTAATTTTGCTTCGGCATAGACCTTGTTCCCTAAGTCGTTGCCGCTTGAGGTGGTGAGAAGTTTTCCGTGGTAAATCCCCTGTGTTGATAGCCAAGCAAAAGCTCTATCTGGCACTGTGTCGTCGTATGAAGGAGAATCTGGGGGGTCTGGAGAGATAGCAAGGGCGGAAGGAGCAGTTGCTAAGCCCTGTGCAATCTCATGAATGACGGGCTCTTCGTTATCAAATAATTTAGTGTAAATGGATCCGCTCCCTTCATGGCCACTCCGCCCAACACGGCCAACTAGGTGGAATAGTCTACTCTGTGTACATATGACAACCCTCCTGACATCGACCTTATCACCCAGGTTATCAGCCCATAGTCCTGTGATGGGTCCGTCGGGTAGTTTGTGCAATGCCTTCAGGTATCTCTCTTCTTTACGGTAAAATTCGGCAGAGGGCTCGATGAAAGTTTCGTAGATATTCCCATCCGAAGCACCAATCAATATTTCGCGGGTTGTAGAGGTAGGAAGTGAAGGGTTCCAAGCCACAGATTCAATCGCGACACCGCGTAAGCGGCCAAGCGGGCGTGGTTGGCGCGACTGAGTATGTAGATAGTAGTTCTCACCCAACGAGGTACAAATGAGGAGGTGCGAGGCTGTAGGATCGAGGAACATGCGCGAAATGACGCCCACCTCGGAAGCACGTTTGGGGAGGTCAATATCTAGTTCAGCCAATGCCTTAGTATCTCTTGCATAAACCCTCGAGGTACCACCCGTAAGGCTTACCGTCTATGTCTTCGGGCCTGTTCAGGTCGATGCGGAGTATGCGCCCATTCGAGAGAGCCAAAACAAGAACGTTATTTGCAACCTGGGCAGCGACGAAATCGGCGGCAATGGAGAATTGCAGTCGAACTGGCTCGATATCGAAGATTGGCAAGCTCCCGTCGCTGAGCTGTACGCCATTAGCGGCAGCGAAGCCGTCGTTCGGGTCAAGCGCCATCGAGATGACCTATGTAAGCATCCTGGAGTGTTGGGGTGCTTCGCCAAAAGCCCAGTCGTCTGGGGATGCAAATCCAGAGCTCTTGTATAAGCAATAAGTAGTAAATGTGAGCATCTGAAGGTTACCTAGGTATGTCGGTAAGTAACTGACTACCTTCAAAGCCCTGTCTAGGTGAGAACCTAGGTAGGTCTCTAGGCGCCCAGGTACACGGTAGGTATACCTAGGTAGGTATGCATATAACGAAGCGGCCTCAGGCATCCGCGCCGTGACATCATAGGCATGAATTATGTCTCCAAGAATGAAATGAATTGTAGGTGTCAACCAATGTCAACATATGTCAAGTCATGACTAAGTAGGCTCCTTAAAACACCGAATGAAGGCAGAGACACTGATTATTTAGCTTAAGGTAGGTATGGTTGCAACTGCTAAATAAGCAGGGGATTAGGTATTCCTAAACCGGTTCTAAATACTTACAATGTCCTTTTCTACGAATGAATTAAGGTAGCCAACACCATATTAGCCCAGAAGTATAGAGATAAACATAAACAAGAAAAGCATTTGAAAACTTTCAATTTAGTACATCAGACCTCTCTTCAACCTGTTGATTGGTATACAGTTTTGAGTTGAATACAAGAAATAGAGGACCTTCCGCGTGTACAAGTGACTTGTATTACCAATATAACTGGTATCGTGTTGGTTGATAATAGGGGTATATGTCGCTTACTGACGTTAATCTCATCAACCTTTTGAGAATAATTCCAATATTAAGTACAGAACTGTTTATAAATGTGGCCCGCTTCCATGAGAAGCGCTGCCCACGCTTGATAAAATACGTCCAGTTACTGGCTCTCGCGATCCCGAACTCTCGTTTTCCGTTGTACCTGCCGAAGCTTTAGATAATGGCCTGCCTTTTATCATACTTTTGCGCGATGCCTCGCGCCCACTTTCGCTCTCTTCCATCATGGTATCGTCCGTCGTGGTATCGGTGTATTCATCATGGTTTATATTATTATCAGACTGATCGACGTCCACATTTCGTAGCCAATCTTCTGTTGTATTTCCAATACCATGCCCAGTAGAAGCCGTCAGTGACTGGTCGTTTCTATCCATGACACTGGAATGTTGGGCTCTATCGTGGATGGAAGATGCGGTGGGTCGTATTTCATCATCATCATCCACTATTAACTGACCTCCATGTCTCAAACTGATCGACGTTCTCCTCAGGTCATCAGAGGCGTGGATACGTTCGGCATGCGCGTCAAATTGGCCCTCACCGAATGTCGCCGTGCTTCCAAGCTCGTTCAGGCTTGTAGGTGGCCAGCGAACATGATGGCCGGGTTTCCTCCCAGTCAGCACCCTAAGCTTCACCACAAATGTCTTCGCCCTTTGTGGATCTTGAGCGAGAGTCATCAGCTCTTCCCCAACCATCTCGCAGCCTAAACGGATGTCATCGGGGTTCCAGTTTTTATACTTCGTAAGCAACCGCATGCACGCGGCCTCCATCCCGTTCAAGCAAGATAATAACCAGAATTTGCCTGTCGATCCATCTTGTGTCTTGAGTGGTATTGAATACTCTGTGAGGTTGACATCAACATAGCCAGCGTTGACCAGTAGCCTCGGCTCCAGGTGTGCAACTCCTCGCGAACGACCGGATAGTACAGAGGCTTCTTGAAGATCTTGTGCCAGCTTGTAAAGCAACGAATCGGACTCAAAATAGGAAAACAGGTCGCGAAGCCCTTTCTTATCATCGAAGTCTAGTATCTCAATCCACCCACCAGGTTTCAGGCACTGGAAGGCAGACTGATAAATAGACTCCCAGCTTGCAAATGCGCCGGTCATGTCACGGAGATGAACTAGGTCGTAATGATCTGGTGGCCGCTCCCACTCCAACTCAGCGTCATCGATTTCCCAGTACACATTTTGTGGTACCCTTCGCTCGAATATGTTAGATATATCGGTCCCTGTGACCTCGCAATCGGGAAACATCTCAGCCATATCGATCGCCCACTCACCAACGGCGGTGCCGATATCAAGAATCGCTGTCGGGCTTTCGAGAGGCACAGTTGTCAATTCTCCGTCGAAAACCTTCAAATAGACCTGATTGAGCAGCTGCAGCCGCACCTGTTCGTCCTCGTCGTTTGGCATGTAGTATGGCCCACAGTACCGTCGTCCATTTTCCATCACATAGTCTACATCTAAATCGGTTATCGACCGAGTCGAGTTTCTATGAAGAGTTAGTCAAATGCGGGATTTTGATTTGTTACCAGGTGGAAGGTCTGCTGACACTGTTTCTGCATCCTCCCACGATCTATCCATAGAGCGATACGTGATAGAGATGGTGGGAAAGTGGCTGGGCGTGTAAATAGATGTTGTATCAAAGGGATTAGATCCAAACCCATCGTCTTGGTCGATCACGGGCCCTAGAACGCTTCTCGTCCTGGTGCTGAGGTAATCGCTCGTGACATCGTCGGTTGTAGATAGGTCAGGATCTAACTCGGGCACTGCGGATTCGGAGACGGGGCGAGTCGAAGCACTGAAATCATCGGAGCAGGAGTTGTACGATTGCGGCGCCATGGTGGGCGGACACTACTACAACAGCCGGACAACAGCCGGGTCGTCTCTCAGCTACAACCTACGAGACGGCGCTACCGCTCCTTGGATCGTAGAGCAACAGCACTGATCCTGTATCCTTCCGGTGCGCTAAAAACCCGACGAAACTTGTGCCTTGTGCTAGCTCCCATGGCGGGCAGCACGCGGTCACGACATAGAAGACAGCGAGACTCGTCGCTCGAGACCAAGGCAAATGAAGACGATGTGAAGGCGATGTGGATAGCGCAAGTGCACCTAGCGCGCGTATAGATCACGGTGTACAAGTAGGTAAGTATGGTATGTAGGTAGGTTTCCTTCTAATGGGAGATGGATCTACCGGTAGGCTGGACGGCGGGTGTCGCTGTACGGAGGTAGCAGTAGCGTCGGGAACCTCATGGACATACCCGTTGGGACTCAGGTAGTACCTACTGTAGTAGTAATGGCATCCTCAAACGAAGGAGCGGTTCGCATTCAGCTCTCCAGGGCGGACGACTGGTCGGCCTGGTGTCATCCCGGGAAGTGCACTAACCCAGAGCGTAGGCAATGCAAATGCGAGTGCAGGGTGCAAGTGCAAGGTAGGGTCACATTGCCTAAGAGCCCATTGCGCCATGGGCAGAACATTGGAGCCTTATCTTAGGTATACTAGGAGGTAGGTAGCCTTATTTAACTACATACCTAGGCACCTTAGGTACTTTAGGTACTTAGCACACACCCATACAAAGAGGTAGGTAGGTATATGTACTCTATGTACCTAAAGGTTATAATACTACTTCGTAAGTATGTATGTACATATAGGTAGGTAGGCAGGCAAGTTCTTAGTTAGCCATGTTCATCATACACGTAAGCAGGTGGTACTTAATCAAGTAGGTGTGGTGCCACATGGAGCTATTTTCTTTTGAGGATATATGAAGCTTTGATCGAAATATAGAGGCTTCTTGAAAAGAGTAGGTACATGCGTAATCATAAAATACCTAGGTAAGTGTTAACGCGAGGGATACAGAGACAGAGACAGATCTGGAGATACAGAGAGAAAGAATAAAATGATCTTATCGTGACAGCAACGACCTAAGTAAGCATGTCCGAATCCCTGCCTGCATTGCACTACATTGCGCTACTTACTGTACCCAATACGAAGGATAAAGAGAGTTAACCGAGTTAACCTTAAATGATGACGGTATGAGGATTTGAAGCATGGCTAGGTATATGATTAGACTATCAAAAGGTACCTAGCAACTACCCAGTCACCAGTACGCGCCCTCGGCGCCTCTTCCTTGTCGGCATGAGCGTGCGGCGCTTGATTATGTGAACTCGTCATCTAGACATCTACACTGGTTCACCACGCTATCAATAGAGCATCACGAGATATCGTCGGCCGGGATAGCTTCCTCGCACGCAGTTCTCTACGCATTTCCATATTCCACGAAAATATATCACGGCAACGCTGCTGTAGCCCACTACTGCGACCAGCAGCCACGTGGTCTCTGGGATCTACGGTGCATTTCGACTTCCCGTTAGGGTCACTATAAGCCAACCGCTATAAGTTACATGCGTGTTTAGGTAGTGTTCGAATAAGTGGCTACCTATCTAGGTAGCTATAGAATCTACACACGCAGTCTGTAGAAACCTTCTCATGGTAAGACCTGTTGACGGATCTGACAGGGATTTACTTAGATAGTCGAGCCCCGAGGCTTTGATGCTTGGTCTGAGTCTCCCATACCGCTAACTTGAGATATGGTCGAAGATCAACCTAGAGGGTAAATTGTCGCCGAATAAATGCACCCAGTATTATACCTTAACGACAGCCATGCTAACACATACAATTATACACCACTAGGGGCCTACCGATTATGTCTGGTCAAGTTAGCCTTCAATGACATTCACCAATTCATTGTCAAACCCACCTTCACAGATGGGGATAAAGATCATTGTTCGTAAATGTTCGTGACATTGATGCTGAATGGCAAATGTCTATCGTAAAGCAGCTACCCGGTCTATCGCCCAGCCCAGTTTCTAGAGCATCATGACTGATACCCTTCATTCTATGACCACTTATACCAGGGTGTTTTGTATGCCGACTTCTTAGAATAATACGAGCGAGACAGATAAAACCCTCAGTCATCTCAAAAAGCTGCATCGGTAGCGCCTAGTTTGAGACCTTTCGCTTCTTAGCTGTGACAGGCTCATCACAGATCTCTTCCTTATCAGAATGCACTTCAGCCTCGATGACGATCGGAAAGGGGCTAAGTACTTTGCTAATATCTCCCCACCATTCCTCACCGAAGCGCGTATACCAGTCAACTGTGATCTTTAAGCCATCAGCGAAACTTGTTTTCTGTTCCCAGCCAAGTTGACGAAGTTTGGTCCCATCAACAGCGTAACGATGGTCATTGAAAGGTCGGTCATGTGTATACTTGACCCATCTACTGAACTCTGATGGTTCGTCGTGCGCAACGCCCATCTCCTTGAGTAGCATCTTGCATAAATCAATGTTGGAAATCTCATCATAGGACCCGACATTGTAAACTTGGCCAAGGGCACCTTTATGCAAAATCGTGTCAAACGCATCGGCCGCGTCACCAGCGAAGAGGTATCTTCGTGTGGGGCTACCGTCACCATGCAAAACAGCCGGCCGATGTCGATTTAGCAGGCAGGTAAACTTAGGGATGATTTCTATGCAAATGCATGTAAGCCTACGGATCATCAGAGCACAATCAGCCTCAGATACTTACTCTCGGGATATTGGTGGGGCCCATAGACATTGTTACTTCGGACGATGATTACTGGGAGCTTGAAGCTCTTCATGTATGAGTAGACAAGCATCTCAGCGGCTGCTTTGCTTGCAGCATAGGGATTAGTTGGGGCAAGGATGCTCGTTTCCAGAAGGTCATCGTCGCCATCTTTCACCTCCCCGTATACCTCATCAGTTGAGATGTGGATAAAACGTTTGATCCCGACCTTTTTCGCACTCTCTAACATGACGTGCGTGCCGTACACATTAGTATGTGTAAACCCATAGGAGTTGCCGAAGCTTAGATCGACGTGGGATTGCGCGGCAAAGTGAAAGATAGTATCAATGTTGTAACGCTCTATGCAGTCAAGAACCTCTGATGGATTTGTGACGTCTCCCTGGTAGAACGTGAAGTTCTTCTTGTCATTGAGCATGCGCGTGTTGTTCAATGAGGAGCAGTAATCCAATTTATCGAAAGATACGATATTATAGGCACTTGGATAGGTCAATGTGAGGTGCCGAACAAGCCAACAAGCGCTGCGGATCTCATTAGTCTTGAATGCCACCTGTGTCCGGACAGACGTACATGAAGCCTGCGCCTCCGGTGATCATGATATTCTTGACTTCAGGTAAGGGCTCGAACTTGGTCGAGCCGACCAGAACAGGCGCCTCTTTCCACACTCCGTAGTCTTCGAAAAACCGACTTTGTTTTCTGCGGTTAGGTGAAGCTAGAGACGTCTCAGTCAGCCGAGATTTTGGATTTAGAAGTTGCAATGTCTACCTACCGCGCACCCCATTGGTGCCGTTTGTATGGGTGGAAGCTGTCATGATAAGGGAGGGTAGAGGACACGGCAGAATATGGACGTCGGGTTTGAAAACCGAGTGCTAAACGCTTCGGGCTTCAGAGCTTAAGACAAGTTGTAGGGTATTTAAAGCAGGACAGTCTGGTCGAAAGTGTGTGGTAAGTGAAGACGCTCGCTTTCGTAAGGAAAGCTTGCTTAGGCAATCCCTCGGGGCCGTCAGATGTCCCATATGCCGATCCGTCGGTCACGTTGCGGCACGTAACAAGGGGTGACAGTGACAACCTTGTCCAACGCCCGCCGGGTATGAAGGGATACAGGTAGGGAATATGTAGGATGGTAGTAAGCAATATCTTATGCCGTTGAATTTCGAAAGATTATATGTATGTAGCGATAGGGCCTGACCGGGTGATCTTTCTTATAGTCATCTCTAGCGCTCGTAACAACTCAAGTGTTGTGCGAGGTGAAGTTCCACGAACACCTGGTAACAAGGAATTAATGAATGGCTGTTTTTTTCATATAATTTGGGAGTCCAAGTAGCTAATCAGGAGATTCTGAGGCCGTTGCACTGAGTCAAGATGATTGGAGAGTTAGAAATTGGGTCTCTCATGGCTCACCGGCCATGGCCAATAACTGGACGTATACACAACCTGCAAAGTACGTATGATGTGCCCAGGATTCTTCAAGGAACCAACCACTACATTATGTAAGTACTAATAGTATAGGCAGGTGCGCTATCTACCTGTGCCTTAGCACCTGCACCTGCTTCGTTTAGGTAGTCGTTTAGTGTGGCTGCGGGAGTGGACATTAGCTAGTGCGAGGCGGGCTCCACATAAATTTACGCCGTATCTTACCTATTTCGTAAGAGTTGCCAAAGTACAGACAATATGCACAACTCACATGACTGCATTCCATCCCAATGTGTTACCATTACGCGACGAAGCGACGCTGTCGTATGGGATGAGGTAAACTCTAGAGTACACGGGTATCAGCAACAGTGCCGAGTGCCTAGCTACGTACCTAATTGCTATAGATATCTACTAGTACTTGCATAATATGAGTACTAGGTAGTTCTAGTCAAGTGTTTCAAGTCAATGGGCATAGGCATTGCTAACTTGAATATCCACAAGATGGACAGGCTACCTTACCTAAGTGAGTACCTACCTAGGTAGCTAGGTGCCTACCGGTAGGTACATATGTAGGTATCGAAGCATCTCGGACCCCTGAACCTCTGAGTTGTCACGTAAGCATACCTCCTACCTACATACTATATGGAGTGTGCGTACCTACCTAAGGTATAGAAGCGGGGGCATAACATACGATTTGAATCCTACAATACATCATGGACGGCCTCACGACTTGTCGTTGTGTTTGGTTTTACGATTACTGGAGTAAAGAGTGCCGAGGTCGAAACCCGTATTTTGTAGATGGGAGGCAGCTCGGCAGTATACTCGTTCTTCCGAGATGACTATATCCCCAGGATCACTAATCCTTCAGCGGAGGGCCATGGTGGGGGAAGGAGGGGATTCGGATCACAGAAATCAAACACAAAGCCCCTGTTGTGCAATGTAAGTTTCCATTCATCATCCTGTCAGACATTAGTCTCGGCGATACTGCTACAGTTAGGTTGCTCAGTGCTATGTAAGTGGCACAATGGACGGTCACACGAAAACCTCCTCACATCTGTCCGACACTGAACGCCGAGACTCATGTTCTATATCCAGATAGGTAGCTTAATGCATAGTAAGACCAAGCACGCAGTAGTACACTTCAACCGACTGTAAGTGGACAAATAACGCTATTGATGCCGGCGTAGGGACGGCGAACACACGGTGCATAGATTGTATTGGCCCGAGAGCGGACAGAATCAAAAGGTCACGTCCGTGTTTGCTCTCTGTGAACCCCTGGATGAAACGAGGGGTATGCTACACACTCTCTCAAGAGTTCATAGAACAGAGCCAGAATTGCGTAAGGGCGTAGGGCTAGCTGAGAGTCGTACCTGGAGCTGAATGACGAGACTGCCTAATTAGTTAATTTAGGTAGGTTATTTAAATACTTCATCCCAAGAGAGAACAGTCTTACTTAGTCATACCGTGCGAGCACGTAGAGCCTCAAGACTACGCCTTTGCTTTTGACGATACTAATCGAGAATTATCTAGGCATCTACCTTTACTCTTCTTCACTCATGGTTGCATGTAGCAAACGCCCTGAAAGTACTACGCCTGCAGGCCAGACAGGCCAATGCTTCAACACTTGCAGCGTCTCAAGAACTCGGCCGATAAACTGTCACGCTTGCAGAGAGTTCGGTTGTGCTCCCTTGTCAGACGTATTTGAACGGAGACTCTCTCATCCACACTATCTAAATCGATCTCGCCAACGGAGGCCTGCATGTAACTTCACAGTCCCTAGCATAGTTTGTGATCAGGCGAGTCTCAAAGAATCGGCTGTCTCCAGCCAGTGCCTGTCCATCATGTGCGCCACAAACCGATCTGTTCCGCATTGAGTTGCTTCGCGGCAGATTCGCGGGGAACCCTGACCAGTACGCTACCAGCCGAGCCGGCTACCAGTCCCAGACCGTCCGTATCTGGTCCGTACCTTGACGCCGCTCTCGGCTGCTCTTCAGAAGCCGCCGCTAGGTGCTAGCCATGTCGTCATCTGCACGTCCAGTGGATCAGTGGGTACCGAGGGACCCCGGTCAGAGGTGCCATCTGCCGTTCAACTAGCGGCAAACAGCTGTCCCAAACATGTCTAACTACCTAAGGTAACATCATACTAACATGTGCAACCGCATGGCTTTTCTCATCTACACTAACTTGGTGGAAAATGACCAACCTGTAGAACACCTCCCTTCCTAAGTCTCTCGGTTGATTCAACGTGGCAGAACTTATCCCTATGTACAATTGACCGCTACCAGCTTTTCACCCGTCCCGGAATCATAGCACCAGATGTCCCCTTCTTTAGTGCCAGTTTCCGAATCGGCACCCACGCCCTTTGATCGTCTAAATTATAGCACGCCGCCGTTCAAAATCCTGACAACACCTCCTGATTTTCTGTCCACGATCATCACAGCCCAACTTCAATGACCTCCCATGCCACCCACGATCCAATATGACCTTCTCCCACAGCCGTAGCGGCTTGAGCAGTTCAGCCACGTCCTCACGAGCGACCAGTCGAGCCGGCAATGAGCGGACCAGTAGCTACGAAGGCACGGACAGCGACCATGCGAATGTCCTCAACAGTATCAATCATGGTGATCTTGGACGAAAGCACGACGATGAGGAGGCGCCGATGGAGAAGGATATGATCGAGGATCGTGATCCAACTCCGCATTCGCAAACCGGCATTATCCGGGCTTCCTTTTGGATCGTGGTGAACACATTGGCCACTATTGGCATTGTAGGCCCCATCCAGATTCTTCATTGACTGAAAGGTGATTGCATATATATGTCTAACACTCTTGGACTCCCACTTAGGTTTTTACGAACAAGGCCATCTTCTCCGACCAGTCGCTGAAATTAGCGCAACTGACATTTGCGGCCTTCCATTTCTTCATGACTTGGTTGCTGCTATATACCCTCTCGCGGCCTCAGTTTGCCTATTTTGTCCCACGAAGGACAACGATCCGAGAGGTTATTCCCTTGTCTATCGCTATGTCGTTAAACGTGATCCTGCCAAATTTCTCGCTAGCGTACTCCTCTATCACCTTTTATCAGGTTGCGCGCATATTGCTTACCCCAATCGTCGCCTCTATAGACTTTTTCTTATACCACACAATGCTGCCTAGAGATGCTATTGTGGCCCTTGTTCCTGCTTGTGTAGGGGTTGGCGTCGTATCGTATTATGACTCGCTACCCAGTGACAATGCAAATGTCAAGACAACGTCCAGCATAGGAGTTATCTTCGCCTTCTGTGGCATCTTCGCATCCTCACTTTATACGGTTTGGATCAAGAGCTATCAGCGAAAACTAAAAATATCGAGCATGCAGCTACTATTCAACCAAGCACCGGTTTCTGCATTTCTCTTACTCTACGTAATCCCTTTTGTTGATACTTTCCCCACATGGTCGCAGGTCCCTCTCAATCGGTGGCTTATGATACTTATGGTGAGTCCATACAGTGGCATTGATCAAAGTTATGTGTTAACGGTAGTTAGTCTGGGATGTTTGCCGCCTTGATTAACCTGTCACAATTCTTCATCGTTGGCCAAACAGGACCGGTATCAAGTACAGTGGTGGGACATCTTAAAACTTGCCTCATTATTGCTCTCGGCTGGATTACTTCTGGGCGGTCAGCCGGGGACAAGTCTATTGTCGGCGTTTTCGTTGCAGTAGGCGGCATTATCTCGTACGTTATTCACACCCTCTTTCTGAAACTGAGACTTGAGCTGCTGACATAAATTTTATAGTTACTCTGTTGTTATGCTTCGACATACGGCTCGAACGTCCAAATAAAGGATTCATATTAGCAGTCTAAGGGTATCTATCGGAGTTCTGGTGTTTAAATGGCGTCTGCGACTGAAAGAGGAGAGGCAAAGCCCCGTTTCTTTTACAGCTGGCTATGTATGGGCAACGAGGGGTGTTCATTTATGTTGCATTGTCGTATGTCGCTTGGGTTGCTTCACGGCGTAGAGAATAGCTACATTACTAGATGGTCTGATACACAGCCTGGCGGCTTAGGGGGTTTGTTTGTTCCAGGCACATGAGATGAGGTGGCCTTGAGCTCACAATTATCAATTCGTGCAGGCCTGCTATGCACAACGCTACCTTCTTAGTATCTGTGGATCTGGAGATCTGATATGCTCTTTTTCCTTACTTAGACTTTCCTAGGATGCAGACATGTGCCTACAGCAGAGACGGCTCAATCTGCACCTCCAGTGCTTGTACCTTGTATCAATAGAAGGTTTGCGAACATCATGAATTGCAACATTGATGCTGCGCGGGACCGAGAAGATGAGGCACCAGCCACATTTCGGTCTTTGTTGTTTTGGCCGCCATGGTTAGCGGGGCACTAGACGAGGCGCAGCACCCGACAGCCTAAAGATGACGTTTGGCTTCAGCTACACATGTCGCTACCAAGGTAGGTAAGTACTGGTAGGTACCTACCTGGGTTAGAAGCTCCCGCCTGATCTTACCTTGGATACCTACCACTAGGTAGGTACCTAGGTAGGTAACTAGGTACCTTCCAGTGGTGGTGGACTATCTTTCCAGGCTCCGATATCAACATCACCACCTTCAACGGCGCTTATTCTTCTTGAGCGGATTCCGTGAGCTTTGATACAGCATCTTCAAATTAGGAGCCTTGCACAGGCAACTATCCCGATATAGTCCTTAAACATACCTGTCAACCATCTTGGCTGAATCCCCTCCCCCACCTCGCGACCGTGTCGCAATCCCCGGCCAGTCTGCGCCCTGAACCACCTTGGAGTCGTCATAATTGATACTCGCCCACCGCCCAGCCCCATCCAGGGTAGCTTCCCGTCAACAACCACCCACAATGTGGAACGACGAAGAGGACAACAATCCCTACGGTACTAGTTTCGACCGTCGAGACTCCGTGACCTCATCATCTGCAAATCCAGCTTCCCCAACCTCCCGCGATTGTAGGTATTATGACGAGCTCCCTTCTTCTGTGATTACTCGCAATACATGCATCCAGAGGAAACAAACAAGTCATATTACTCTACCATGCAACTGGATCTGACCCAAGATTTACAGATCAGCAGCGCTTCGAGACTCCCAACACACCGTCCTCGACAAGCGAAGATGCGGCGCCTCCCATAACTTATGGCCGTGAGCCCAGCGATATTGAGAGTGATGATGACTTTAATCAGCCGACCCCCCGCAGGAAGCCTGGCGGCTATGACAGCCGCATAGAGCAGATACTCTACGAGAACCCCGAGCTGCCCATACTTATTACAGATGCTGGCAAGAGCACGGAGAGCGGTGGCAAATTTATCGTTTATACTATTCGAACTGGAGTATGCCTTCTTACATGCCGTTTAATTCCTATCACTCACATGTAACTTAGGACCTCGAAGTCAGGCGTCGCTACTCGGAATTTGCATCGTTACGTGACGCTCTTACCAAGCTTCATCCTACGCTCATCATTCCTCCTATTCCAGAGAAGCATACTATGGCAGACTACGCTGCCAACCCTACCAATGCAAAGCAAGACCAACAAATTATAGATTTACGCAAGCGTATGCTCGCTGTTTTCTTGAACCGGTGCCGACGAATGGACCAGGTGAGAGAAGATGGGATATTATGGAGGTTTCTAGATCCTAATGTTAGCTGGGTATGTTATCGTCTGATTCCTAAATCAGAGCGCTGTCGTTAACATGGAAGCAGAATGAAGTCCTCCATTCGCATCCCCTTTCCTCTATCCCCAAATCCATCTTGAAAGCACCGCCGCTAGACACCGCGAATCCTACCCCGGCGCATGCTTATTTGCCAGTTCCCAGCTCTTCAGCCAAGCTGAAGAACCCAGTGAATCCGCCTCCGGCACCCGTTTTTGATAGTTCAAATACAGTTGCATCTCAAGTGCTGCGTCGATTTCCTCCGGATGGTCGGGAACTATCCGAGCACGACTTAGATCCTTACTTCATTGCTTTTGAATCGTCAATTAAAGAGTTAGAGACGGCCCTGACGGGGCCTATGGAAAAAGTCAATCGACGCACTCTTAGTCATTTGAGTGCCCTGGGTACCGACCTTTCCGATCTTGGGGCCAAGTTCAATGCCTTCGCCCTCTCAGAGCCTTCGGCATCATTGGCAGCAGCTATTGAACGAGTCGGCCAGGCTGCGGACTCATCATATATCGCAACTGAAGAGCTATCCAGCTCTCTTGGTGCCAATTTTGCAGAACCCATGAGAGAAAACGCTCAGTTCGCTGGTGTTGTCCGAAACGTTCTACGCTATAGGGTCCTGAAGAGAGTTCAGCAGGAGATGACCAACGACGAACTAGTTAAAAAGAAAGCACTTCTTGAGCAGTTGGAAAGCAGTGAAGCCGAAGCAAGGCGTATCGAGCAATATCTAAGCAGTAGTCAGCAAATCGGAGGGACACATCATGTCCAACCTCCACGAAGATCAGCCAGTATGAAGGAAACCTCATCACACCATAGGGAGAGCAGCGGTGAGGATACCGCTTCTATTGACTCCGATTTTCCTCATAACCATGGAGATATGTCTTCTGCGCCATCCGCCAAAGTGGGAGCTCCAGAGCGTTCAGTTGCTAGCCCGACTCATAGAAAAGTCGCTAGTGGCAACTCTATCACGAACAAGATCTTTGGACCCATTCGCCATGCAATTCAAGGTGTAGCCGACGTTGATCCAGAGAGAACAAGGCGGGATACTATTGGAAAGACGCGTGAAAGCATCGAGCAGCTTGAACAGGCCCAAGTTGCCATAGAAAAGGACGTACGTGCAGCAAGTGCTAGCGTCTTACAGGACTTGAAGAGATTCCAAAACGAGAAGGAAGAAGATTTGAAGCGGTATATGGTAAGATATCCTTGCACTCTGTAGCAAATCGTGAAAACTAACCAGTTCGTCCCCAGCTTGCCTACGCTAAAAGTCAGATTGAGTGGGCGAAGAAGAGCAAAGAAACTTGGGAGGAGGCTAGAGCCGAAATTGAAAAAATCGATGAGACATAGTTGTTTCTAGATGGGCAGACGAGTCTGATTAGCGACCTGAGATAAAAAGGGTTTGGAGGAGTCTAGGCTGCGCTCGACAATAATAGTATAGACGGTCTAACTTCTCTTCGCATTGATAGGTCAATTCTACGAGCATGATTTAGTGGCCTAGGAAAATATGTTGGTGTAAAACTTGACGTATGCAACTCTTGTCATGGAGGAGCAATTAAATCACGGCAATTGAGCGTTATCCCCTTAACAACGCTGAGTCTAAGCGCATCCGTGCGCAGGATTCCATGACACTACTCCATTATTAATTCTGTAAATACCACCTAGCCAAATTTATATCTTCGGTAGCCCTCAAATCCCCAACTCTCTTGTATATTCATCCTCGAATTGGGCCACTCGACCACCCCAGGGGTAACGCAGTATCACCTAATAAAGACACTGTGTCACGTTCTGCCTCGACTTGGTGAGCATTAAGACGCATATCACGACGCCGTAGAGGCCCAAGACCTCGGCGAAGATGAGAATCAGTACCATCCCGATGTATAGACGTGGCTGTTGCGTGCTAGCGCGGACTATACATTATGACGTACAATCAGTACGAGTTTTCTATTTCTTCTCAGGACCTGAGAATTATGAATGAAAGGGGGATAGAGGGGAAAGGGCGTGAGAAGAGGCAAAACGTACCGCCGGCATCCCCTACGATGCCGATGGCAAACCCAGCCGCGAGCCCGCAAAGCCCGACTGAGATCCCGGCTCCGAATTGGACAAAGCCAGTATACAGCGGCATCTTCTCTTCCAGGTCCCCTTGGATTATCACGCTCGACACCAATCCGTAGATGGAGAGAATCTGCGCCATGATTGCGCACAGCCTGTTACCAGTCGACGTCAGAAAGCTAGGCAAAAGCGGCCCTTTATCTGTGTTTTGGACCGACATGTCGTGATGGGAAAGAGGAGAGGGCGGACTAATCCGTACGTATTTTGCATCAAACGCTCTGGCCGGATGATACCAGACGAGAATATGGCCCCGGCCGACTTTGCAGTCCCGTAGGAAGCCCCTATCACTGTGAATATGATTGATGCCGCGCACCCCATGGCCCCGAAAAAGGGCTATTCGCGGGATCGATTTATGTGTCAGCCATATCCACATGCGAGTCGTTTAAGTAGCTGTCTGGTGTATCTCGGATACATACCGCATATACGGGGCTGTTTGTGAAAGGAAGAATTAGTTAGCAAATAGTACGCTTCAGTCGTGTGATTCGACGTTACTTGTGAGTATATGCTTACCAACGCGCATCATAGTAACCGTCCATGATGGATCATGCAGAAGGACAGACACTTTGGGGGGGGGGGGTTCCAGCTCGATTCTCAGTGGACGTTCGCCTTAGGGCAGCGTAGATGTCACTAACTGAACGTTTGCAATTCGGATATGTGTGTATCACCCCAGGAGTTGTTGGATTAGGGATTAAGAATCGGAAATCTTACAACATAACCACCGTCGTTTGAGCCAGCTGTAAGGCACGCCTTGTCAGTACTTATCTCTGGCATCGTGTAATAACAAAGTACGTCAGCCTAATAAAATTCATGATCTACGACATGATATTCACCCGCTACTGTCTATTACGGGGATTCTGGCCCGGGGCTGATGATAATTTGAGGCCGGTGGCTTGCCAGGCAGACGAATAAGGAGACACCCCATTGGTCACAGGGGACGATTCTGTGAGTTGATGCCACGCCTTTGGGAGGAGAGAAAACTTGGCGTCCACCTTTGTACATATACGACCTTCAATACGAGCAAAAGCGAGAGCATTGGTGTCTCTACGGGGCGATGAGTATCTTGCGACCTAACTTTTCTATGTTAAACTGTTGAGAGCGACTTCGCGTACCAATTGGGGAAAGTGGGGTGTTGCCAAAATACCGAGGTATAACAATGATAGTCTCGGGGCTGATAGCGTTACTTTGGATCGCTTCATTGTATGTTATGTTTCCTGGTCCCATAGACATGCACAAGAAATATATAACCCAAGTTCGTCATGGATTGGACAAGTGGGGGACTCGACGAGATGGTGTCTTTCGCCAAGTCGTATCCTCAATTTGTGAAATCGCACCACAGCTCACGAGCTCCTTTCAACCCCGTAGCGGACCTACCAGTGGCTCTTACTCTGAAATTATGCTTTCGGTACCTCAGGGTAGATCGTCATTGTAGTAACTAAAATAATGAAGTCAGAAAGGCGAGAGGCCTAGCTATCATAGTCCATATACGAGAATGCGACTTTGACTATTGTTGCTATGGCAGCAACTGATATACCTACGGTCTTGCCGGAGTTGGAACTGAACTCGCATTACCACGGAACGGACAATCACAAGCAGTTTTGACAGGACACATTAATGTCGGTGAACAACTCAGAAGGGCGATTCGAGTGTGGGCATTCCAAAAGGCAATGCTCTCAAGACCCTGTCTCCTATTCACACCGGACCAGGTCTACTTCTTATGTAGGACCACATGTTTAGGTTCAGACCCAAAAATATTGCTATCGAACATTTCCTACTTTGAGAATAGTGATCTCAACTCGGTACCAACTGAGCTTGAGTGGCATGAACGTGGTTTGGACGTGATGTGAATATCAATCTCAAAAGAATGATGGGAGATCAAAACGACGGCTTAATGTTTTTAAAGGGATATTGAGTCGTTCGGTTTACTGGAGCTACTACGGCGAGTCGCTCATCACAAGAGCTGGGCGTGAATCATCAACAGCCAGGCCCCTTGCAGACAGTGACCGTCTTCCAAATCTACCTTTAAGAATCGATAGTAGTGTTCGCATAATCATCCAAAAAATACGCTAGGGGCTGATGTCTGAAACAGATGATCGCAGCGACAGCTTCAACGACTTCTAAATAGCGGAAACGAATAGCGATGTTCGGTAGTACTTACTATGATGAATACACATATAACAGCTTGGACGACCCTGGGGTGCCATTTAACCAGGACCCTGTTTTGGCACTCTTTGGTGGATTAAACTTCCTTGAACAGTCTGTTATGGACGTTGCCTATGCCAATATGGTCTTGGCGAGTGTCTTCGGGGGATCCGTCAACTCTGACTGCGACCCGGATGGCCCCAAGGACCTACGTTCGGGTGTCTAGACGATTCTAAATAATGGTATTGAGGTATGGCTACCGGTCGATAAGGGGCCCCCACGGGGATAGGCCTAATTTGGCGTATGATTTCAGAAAAGCCGAAAGAAGGTAATTCTGGAACATGGCCCCTTCGAATCAATCAGGCGTTGGAGACATTGGTGATGTGACATTTGAGCCTTGAGGTGGTGAAAGTGCCTATTGATTCTATCAAGTATTAGTCTCCATTGCTGGGCTATCTAAGACTGGACCATATGAGATTCACATCGACTGCTACGAGACACTTCCTCCTTATCCTTATAGTGAGATATATAGATGGGATAGTCCGAGTTGGAAGTTCAGACTGATCAGTCGCAAGTCGATATATAATCTAAAGTCGAAATGGAGACACGCGTGGGAGGACTGGCTGCCTACGAATGCCTTGTTTGTAATTAGGCCATTCGGACGGTATTGGAAGAGGATTGGGGGTTTAAAAACCAAGGATAAGCTGTATCGGAATTCCCAGACAGGAAATAATTGTACTTGCTTAGCCTATGAGTCTTCCATCACTTAGTATTCCGTTAGTATTATCGAAACATGATAGCTTGAAGTCACGATTGGCATACTTAGACGGGTGAGAATCATAATGGGACTGCTTGCCTTTATTCTCATAGTATGACTCTTCTTAGTATGGCCGTTACTTGATGACATGTTTGCTCACAAGTCTGTCTACGGACCATATATATTCGACGACATTATGAAAGGCTTGGACCCTAAACCCTTATTACAGGACATAAGATTACACTGGCATACCTCTAGCTCTACATATATGATTCACTTACGTAGATACTCCTGCCTGGATCGTGCTCTTTGTCTGGGGATGCACTCAGCGATACCAAATTATGTAGCAGAGCCCCATTCCAAATGCACATGGCGATGAAACACACTGCCAGTGTAACACTCCTACCAAGCCGGACCTGGATTCAGAGATGATGCAGGTATCGGCCTGCTGATGACGACTCTGCTTTACAACGTTGTTCATTATGTTTCCAACGTCACCACGTACGCTTGACGCTTCGCAATCTGCAAATACTCTGTTACCGCTGTGAGGATTAACACAGGGATCGGCGAGAAGGAATCCGAGCAAATCCCTTTATGCGGCGAGGTCAGAACCGGGCTTTGCCACTCTGGCGTTTTGGAAACCGATGCTTTAAATGTATCGCTCTCTAGCTACTGAGGGCTGAGCGTGCGCGTTTAACCATGTCAGAGATGAGCGCTAGTATCACATCGTGTAGGTTCTTTGTTGCCTTTAGGTTTACCAGACGGCCCAGTCGGAGACCGTATAAAATTTTTGATACCAATAGTCCAGAAATCCAGACTGCTGCCCTCGGTTTGCAACGGACCTTCTCGAGATGAGCTCCTGGGCATGCTCAAAAGCATTGATAGTTGTTTCTGCGTTGGTTAGATGTTACCTTACCTTACCTTACCTCTCGGACATTTACTTACTGAAATCGGCTTGTTGGTTTGACTAGCAGCCAATCGGGATATTCGGATGCCGTTGTTGCGTTGCTGGACGGATGGTCGGCGGGTGCGGCTGATGAAAATAGGTGGTATGATCGTCACAACCTGCGTCCTTCGTTCAAAACAGCATACCCCCCCTCGCCCCCCCATCAGACCCCATCGGTCTCCCCACGGAAGAGATCGGCGGAGCTCTGACACAGCTTAAACGTATCAGGGGACATGCCAAGCTTTCGACGGTTGTCGGCACTCATATGCACAGAGAAAGCCTCATGCTCCCATGCCCGTATCTGCCCGTATTCCAACATGTGTATCTACAGTAGTGTACTCGTCCACTCTGCACAGAAGAACGCGGACCTCTGCATGGTATCTTGAGCAAATGGGTTGATTGCATACCTAAATCCCATAGCAGTCAGTCAGCTTACTTATATGGATTCGTCACAGACGCGTGTGTATTCATACTCCGTCCCATACCCAAGGCGGACAAACAGGCAGCAAAGCCACCCCCGCCTGTGGTCACGACAGCGCCAGCGTCTGGAATTAGCATAAAAGGGAGCCGCAACTAAAATAGTACCGTTAGCGTAAGTACTGTACTGCCACTCCGGATGGAATAACGTGACAGAAACGTGAGCGGCCGCGCGTCTGTTTCCAACCCAGCGACGCCTTATTCGCCATTCGTGTCTGTTCGCGCAGCATCCGACCCCTGTCCGGACCCCGGTCAGCCCTGGGCCATTGGTCTAAGACCCTTGACGAAGAGCACTGCAGTAGGTAGATGTCGTAACGGCGGCGCCTCTCTTATGTGCCCAGATGTGCCATACAGATAACGTCGCAAAGGCAAAGCTTGAGACAGAGCCTCCCATGCACGCGCGCTCCCTACGCATGAAGAACCCTGGTACTCCTGTCGCAATAACGCAGTGCTATTAGATACATCTCGTGGTACATGGGCAGTAGTCGGGAGTATGTCCGAGCAAAAGTCCCTTTCTCACAAAGGTCCTGTGGTGTAGGTACTCGTCGCAGATGTTCATCGCGGCCAGGAATTTTGGCCCTCTCTTGGCGAATAGCCTGGCCGATGGCTCTGGAGTCAGCGCTCACGCAACGCAGTCCATCTAAAATACTACTATGTATGTACTCAGCCGCAGGAAAGCTGGATACTGTTTATGAAATGACGCACATCTTCATGGGTAAGGGAGCCTTGCGTGTTTCTCTTTTTAAACAGTGTGCCCCTGCTGCCGTTCCATTCGGGCTTTATGTTGACCGCTCCTATTGCAAGCCTCCATCGTTGTTATCAACATTACCATTTCTTTCCTTTCTTCCATAATATTGTAATTAGTCCTAGAAATCTCATTATACTCACAAACGCTCTTCCCCGTGATATATCCGTTCCGCCTGCTCATATTAGCATCGACGCTGCTGAAGGATTACGAATCAAGTTCCCACTGCCCCGGAGAGAGCCCACCACGACCATCTTGGCTTGTCTTGGCACGACTTCGAAGCCTTGTGGGCGACTTACTTGCAAGGAAAGCGATCTACAGTGTTTAAAAATAGGAGGGACGTTCAAGTTTGAAATAATTCACACTTCCTCGCACTTTTTGCAAATTCGAGAGCAATTTCTAGCCGGCTATAGGAATACAAACGTCAATTTTAGGAGGTCTTAACATCACTACAGCCTAGCTGGTACAACAAGAGAAGACAATTCAAAAAGGAGAAGGGGGCTGTTCACGAAAGAACCGGGCCATTCGGCTTTAGATTGCATATAGCCCTGAACATGCGGATTACACAGCTTTGTGCTCTTGGAGCGGCGAGCGCCTACTTTTCAACAATAGTCAGTGCACGCAATGTGCCGAGTAATATCGGGCTGCCATTGTTGCCGCCACAGAGTAAGGTCGTCAGTCTGTCGACGGAAAGGCGAAGCATTTCGAACCCGTTGCTACGTGATCAGTTACGGCGGAGAGCTAATACCGCCGAGGCAGCTTTGGATAATGAGGTTCGTTCACGCAAAACCCCAAATAGGTTTAAAAAAAAGGTTATGTTCTGTTATTGTACCCGTGGATGACTAACAGAAGAACTGGTTAGGAAACACTCTATTTTGTAAATGCCACGATAGGTACCCCAGCACAATCGGTGCGCTTACATATCGACACCGGCAGCAGTGACTTGTGGGTGAATACGCCCCAGTCATCTCTTTGCACGCAGAGGTCAGATCCATGTGCCTTTGCCGGTTCGTATGTAGCGAACGAATCGTCTACCTACGAATACGTAGGGGATTGGTTCAACATCTCCTACGTCGACGGATCAGGGGCTAGTGGCGACTACGTATCCGACACGATCAGGATAGGGAGCTCGACTCTCGACCGGCTGCAATTTGGCATCGGCTACGTCAGCTCGTCCTCGCAGGGCATTCTAGGCATTGGGTACCCGTCCAACGAAGTGCAGGTGGGGAGGGCCGGTAGAGACCCGTATGACAACCTGCCCGCGGCCTTGGTATCCGCGGGCCAGATATCGAGAAACGCCTACAGCCTCTGGTTGAATGATCTCGATGCTAGCCGCGGCAGCATTCTGTTTGGTGGCATCGACACGGAGCAGTACATGGGCTCTCTGCACACGCTTCCAATCCAGGCAAATGGAGGCGTCTATTCCGAGTTTCTGATCACGCTGACGGCCCTTAAGCTCGGAGGGGAGACTATCGCCGAGAACCAGGCTCTTGCCGTGCTCCTTGATTCCGGCTCTTCGCTCACGTATCTCCCAGACGAATTCGTCGAGACCATCTACGAACGCGTCAACGCGCAGTACGACGAGGGAGCCGGCGCCGCCTACGTACCTTGTGCGCTAGAGAACAACGCTTCGACGCTTGACTTCACGTTCTCCTCCCCGACGATCTCAGTGGAGATGGGAGAGCTCGTCCTCGACCTCGTGACCTCAAGCGGGCGCCGCCCGAGATTCACCAACGGCGAGGAAGCTTGTCTTTTCGGCATTGCGCCTGCGGGCGAGGGCACCAATGTCCTCGGTGACACGTTTCTGCGCTCGGCCTACGTCGTCTACGACATCGACAACAATCAGATCTCGCTGGCGCAGACCAAGTTCAACGCCACCAACTCTAATGTCCGCGAGATCCCCGCTGGCACCGACATCCCCGGCGCTACTGTCGTCTCCAACTCAGTAGCCGCCACGAGCGGCGTCATCCGCGGCGGGAGTGGAGGCGGCGCAAGCGTCGACAGTGGTGCCGCTGTCCTCACCGCGTCCTTGTCTACCTACGTGCTTGTTCTGTTATGTCTAGGATTTACCACATTTGCTACCCTTCATTGATGATATTTATTTCTTTCGCCGGGAAGCGGTCACCATTCGACTTTTTTGAGCTTGCATTACTCCGAACTTGTTGGTCGGTGGCACATGAGAGACTGGGAGGCGCCTTGATTTATTCGTTTTGTTTCTGGGGATAAGCATTGCAAGGCGTTACGAGACAAAAGGGAAGGGAACGCCATTTACTACCATATACAACGCGAATATACCATTCTTTCTACTACAGTTGAGGAGAGGGAGGATTACCATACAAGCTACAATATACAGAGAGGCGGCGATTGATTAGATATCTTAAAGGTCGAACAGGACAAAGAGATTTACTTCGATCTATCGAGTTTCACCATATTTGGAGCATGAGATACGGTCTTCGTTTCGAGGAATGCCTTGTACACATTCATATACTTCATGCAATGGAATATGATAAAGAACTACACTGGTAACAGAACATACCAATTGCGCGAATGTATCAAGATCCAGCTCAAAATATGTCACCATGTGGAGCAGAGCGGCTCCCCAGGTACAGCAGTCGTTGTCATGGTCTTTTCACCAATAGAGCCCGCTACCAGCCTAGGACCGGACGTGGCGTGGCATGCTTGGAAGCTGAGCTGATGCCGCGCGTCTCTGACGTACAGAGAATTTGTTTGATCTGACAGAGTCTAGAAGGATCTATGCATAGAAAGGTCTATGCATGTGCATAGGGATAAAGGTTTGAGGGATAAAGAGCATAGGTTTATATAGACCTATAGAAAAATAGGTACCTAGAGATAGATCTAAATAAAATCATCTCGCTCCTTCCTTTACGTTCAAGTAGAATACGCTTGACGGTGAGATTGAGAGAGGGAAGCGTGCCATGCTTGATGGACAGAATTCCCCACCTGCTTTCTCTTGTGGTACAAGAACGGAAGACGCCGACGGTATACTACTCAGAAAGTAAGAAATGAGGAACCCGGTTCCCCTGTGGGCACATGATTATTAGGCTTATGCTAGCAAATGAGAACAGCTTCGTGAATATATGCAGTATTTTGATACATTCCTCTAACTCCAGCAACATGCATAGCTCGCGAATAACCTCATAATATATATATCCCTAGTCACCCATAGCTCCCCAACATACCTATTTAGACTACCTCTTTCCCCCTAATACTCGAAATCGTCATCCACTGAGGGTCCTTTCGTAACGCTCTCCTGCTTTCTGTACATTTCTGCGACCTGTCGACTACTTGTCGCCTCATCTGGCTTCTTATCATCTCTGACTTTGATGAATCGGGGAAACCGCAAACTGATTCCCTTGTCGCCTGACGGGTCGACCCCCTCTTTACAGCCTGCCTTGTACCGCGGGCTTAGAGTCAGATCTGCGGTCTTGACTTCCCATACGTACCGCGGCTCGAACCAAACATCGGGTTGATGCTGACCGCCAGAGGAATGGGAATAAAATGGCTTTGGGCGATCGATAACGATGTCTGAGAGTTGTTTATGTAGGTCCTCTAGAACTTGCTCCGAAAATCCGGTGCCGATATTACAAACCGTCTCATAGGTGTCTGATGCGGCGTTGTAGCACGCTAGAAGGAAAGCTCCGTAGACCGAGGTTCGTTTGCCTTTACCGTGGTAGGCACCCAAGACGACCAGGTCGAGGGAATCACCTACCCCAGAGAGATAATCTTTCTTAATCTACAACCTTTTTTTAGTGTAAAGAACTTCTCTGTGGTTTGGGGCTTCCTTACCTTGAGCCAGTTACGACTTCGTTTACTTGGTTCATACCCACTTTCGGATCCATCTAACATCTTCACCATAAGACCCTCACAGGAAGCCTTAACGCTCTCATCTAGGAACACTTGAATTTCCTCAAGTTCCTGCCCATTCATGTGAGTTGCGAAGGCGAACTCGCCCTCGACGGGCCTGAAAGCCTTATGCAAAAGCTCACGACGTTCCCGTAATGACTTCTCAACCACAGCCTCACCGTTTAAGAACAGAAGATCAAAAGCAAAGACACAGACCTTGACTTTGACATCTTCCACCTTGACGTCTTTCTTCTTTCGCGTCATAAGCTGCTGGAAGGGCAGGACTTTCTTCTCTGTAACATCCCAGGCTACTGTCTCGCAGTCCAGCACGAAGCTCTTGGTGCCCTCCTTCACCCATGTATCGAGTTTGGCAAGAATATCGGGGTATTTCTTTGACAGATCCTCGGAATTTCGCGAGAAAATAGATGCAACACCTTTTGCAGCTTCTTTTGTAGCGGATGGCAACGCCTCGATATAGTCATCCGAACGGTCCTTGGAAACATAATGGATCTGGGCTCTTTCGCCGTCATACTTGTATTCGCAGGTAAAAGTCTGGTTTTCAAAGCGATCCAAAACCTCAGTAATGGCTTTAGTAGGCTTGGCGAGCATAGGCTTCAGTGGAACTCCTGGTCGTAGTTTGCAGGTATCCTTCAAGTTCATAATGCCGTCCTTGACCATTGCCGGTATTATGACATCCCAGCTGGGTAGCTCACTGGACTAGTTAGACAGAGGCATAGTTGGTGAAGGGGATTATAGTTATGACATACCTATAAACCGATTTGAGAAGGGCTTCTGCCTCCTCAATCTGGGTTGTGGTTGGAGTTTTGCCCTTTTGTTCGAACTCATGGGACAGCATTGCCTGTGCAATTGACACTAGTACTGTCCTCTCTGCCAACCCAAGCCGTAATTTCCCTTCGAGAAACCGAACAAGATATTTGGCTTCACTTGGCCCTCCTTTATCCTTGGATATATCGACTTTGCTAGTCGAGTGCGAATCGGCAGCTGAAAGCATCTTCTTGATTAAATCCACTTTTCTCCCTTGTGCTCCATTACCAGTCACGGTAGCAACATCCATGAGGCCTTTATGGACACCTCTTACAGTAAGTGGCTTGGGTTTGAACATAGTCGGCTGGGTCGATCGACTCTTGACAGCAACAAGTCCAAGATCGCCAATTTCCTTCTGGTCCACCTTGATGACCTGCAAACTGCGGCCTGTCGTCTCCCCGATAGCTTTCATGATTAAAGACTCTCCGATACCCAGCTCAATACCAGCGTAGTCTGGCGCAAGCTTATTTATCATGAGAAGTACAGTGGGAAGGAAATCATCTGGCGTTAGCCTAAGTACTTGTTGAAGGAACAGGGCACAGTGTTCCGTGATGATTAGTCGCTTTGTAGTAAGTTCAATAAGTGAAAAGGTCGTACAGAGAGCTGCGTAAGGAACAGGTTCGCCGGCCTTCCAGTCGGGATAGGGGTCCTTAGCTTTAGTCTTTAGCTTGGTCTGAAGCTTTTCACGAGTCTTAGCTGCAGCTTTGGGGTCCTCCTCCTCTTCATCTTCTTCTTTCTCAGCCTCTGATGCAGACTCAGAGTCCACCGCTTCTTTTATTTTATTGCCTTTCTCGACTTTCGGCGCTGGCTTTTTCTTCGACGGTGAGGCAGAAGGGGAAGACTTATCGGAGACTTCTTTGTTGGGGGTTTTACTTTTTGATTTCACTGGTTTGACATCAGGCATGCTCTCATCTTCATCCTCTTCGTCCTCAACTCGTTTCCGGTTTCCTCTGCGGCGTTTTGGGGCAGGCGCCACTTCGTCATCGTCCTCCTCCTTCTCCAAATCCGTCTCTGGTTCCTCGACTTTGACTTTCGCTAATGATATTTCCAAAGCAGGCTCAGGAGATTGGATAGATCGCGAACGTTTCTTGGTATCTACATCGAAAAAAGTCAATCATAGCCTGAAGGCAGAGCGGCAAGTGTGGTCGCTAGTTACCTTTCTTGGGAGTAGTCTTCTTTGCAGCATCGGGATCGGTTTTCACTCTCGAGGATCGTGGGCTCGAATTGGCAGACAATACTTCCGAGTCCTCTTTTGCCTTTTTTGTGGGCTTTGTTGCGAAAGAGAGTTTGGACTGTTGGGTTGGTGCGGGCTTGGAGCCGTTGGGCTGGCCGAAGAATTTCCTGGACGACCACTACTTGTAAGCAGAGCTCGATACACCAGAAGGCTGGCCACAGACCCTATCGTAGTCTGAGATGGCCTCACATACCCCAGAGTAGCTTGTTTTGGCGGCATTGTGAAAATTCGGCGAGGCGCACTTGTTGCGACTGCGAAGAGGATATGACGAACCGCCACGATGGGCAAAGTTTCTCGACAATTAACACTAGGATACTCGAGGCGCAACTGTGTATGATATTCTTTGGGATGCTCAGGCGAACGCTCACGCTGTCATTGAAATTTGAAGCGGCGAACAGAATTACTTATGTTAGAATGCTGGAGGCAGGCAGCAGCTACCCCGGACAGGTGTTGCTGAAGCTCTGCGCGACGCGTGCCTAGTACCTGCTATGTACCCGCGTTAATTGATACAATGACGCGACGAAGCTCTCTAAGTGGGGTTCTGCCTGCCTACGAAGTACCTAGGTAGGTCCTACCAGATACAGTATGTGTACCGTATCAGTCCATTAAATCATACTGTATCAACTATCAACTTCCAGGCTGGAGACACCATTGTTAGAGCACCGAGGCTGATTCTTCTCGTAGCTTGTATTCAAGTTGGGCGATAATAGTGTTTGAGTGTAGTGTGCTGTGCACCGAGGAACAAGGAAGCCTCGATATCTTGTTCAGCATCACGTGTACCAACCCAGCTAGCCCGAAATCCTCACACAATGGTGAGATATAGATATATCGACTTCGGCCCAGCACCGCAACATGAAGAGTCTTGGCAAACCTGCCCGCCAGCTCCTGAAGCTGTGCGAGAACCGCGCGGCGTTCCAGCGAGTTCTTACGTTCAACTCAGCAATGCAAAGATGTAGTAGCCATACATCGCCACCATGCACATCAAGTAGCCCTATAGACTTTGAAGCTATCAAGGCCGAAATGCTGGCTCGTCCAGTACAGATACATACTGATTCAATGTATGCCACAAATTCACGCCTCTTGACGACGGCGTTAGCCGATTTTCTGCCTGAAGAGTGCTTATTTGAGCTGAAAACCCCCAAGACAAGTGTGTATCTTGGCGACACTGCTTTCGTTCCGCCTGGCCACCATCTTGTATATTTCCCCCTTGAGCTGCGCGGCTCGCAGCTCTGTCCAGACGGTACGGATCCCTACCACAGCCCTCGCGGAACGCCCTTCACGCGACGAATGTGGGCCGGCGGCTCCATTCAAGGCTTCGAGGGCCTCACCTTGGACGGAAGAGGAGGCGTGTGCGTTGAGCGAATCGAGGATGTCAAAGTCCACGGTCCCACGGGCTCTGAGAAAATCTACGTCGAAGTTTTGAGGATTTACCTAAAGCAGGACATTCTCACTCAGTGGCAGAAGCGGGCATCTTCGGAATTCGATCTTCCTAGAGATCTAAGCGAGCATGGCTTGGATGGGATGACAGAACGTAGGACTTTGGTGTTCATGCGAGAGCTAAGTGACGAAAATAAGTTGATGAGTATGGAGAAAAAACAGAAGGTTATAAAAGGTAGGTCTTATAAATCGTCTTGCTCGCCCTCAAGCCCTTTCCGTTCCTTGCCTATGCTTGCCGCCTTCCCTAACATCTAGATAAAATCGCCACCGCTTACATATGATCCGATAGCTCCAAGCCGGCCTAAATACTCAGTCACGCTTCGGCCAACGCCAACTCTACTCTTCCATTACAGCGCGCTCTCGTACAACGCGCACCGCATCCACCTAGACAGTTCCTACTGCCGCGAGGTGGAAGGATACCAGGATCTCTTGGTCCATGGGCCCTTATCTCTAACATTGATGCTATCTGTACTCAAATCGAGCCTTACTGGGAGCGGCTACGACATCAATAAGATTGACTACCGCCACATAGCGCCGCTCTACGTTGATCAGACTATGCACGTATGCTGCGCACCCCGAGCTAGTAAGTGTACAGAAAAGCAGAACGGCACTACAGGGAGGAACAAGTGGGACGTCTGGGTTGAGAACCAGGATGGCGGTCTATGTGTCAAGGGTACGGTTGAGACCATGAAGATTTCAAATGATGCATAACTCAAAGAATCTATTCGCCGTACGATATCCATTGTCTATATGCTTTATGTACATGGCGAGATGAGCACGTTCAGCAAAGGCTCACACTTGGCCGCAAGATTTTTGCTTTGATATAATTATACCACCTGGGTGGTGTATCCATGTATTGGGTATCATGCATCTCCTAGTAGAGGTTCCAGAAATTAACATCATCCAAATGTTTTCGCCAAAATTCGCCCCAATTCGCCTTCTATCTGAATGTCTATGTAACCCTTTAAGGGCCAGCCGATCTGCGGTACATGAGAATATGATGTTGTATGGGTGTGTATAAATACATGAAGGAGATACAAGCGGCAGTGTCTGTTATTTGGTTGTTCAAAAACCATCTCGTGAGAGCAGTCGGCTGTATAAATTAACTTATGTCTCTTCCTCGATCACATAAGTCTGGTGGGACGGGTATGAATCCTGGTGCGATATGTAAGGTATGGATGCTAGAAGAGAAGATGAAATTTCTTCAGCTGATATTATGCTAGATTCTGACGCCCGCCTGCGGGTATTGTCTTGGTATGGTTTAGAAGGAGGCCAGAGCCAGGCTGGCAGATCTTCGTCGTCCCATACTTCGAGGTACTCGCTTTCTAGTTCGAGGGTCTCGTTCAAGTTCATAAGGCTAGCTCGATTTCTCTCCAGGATGCTCGCCACCTTTTCAGCCTCCGACTCCCAATCGGTATGGAGCCTCTTCAATACGCCATCTAGACGGGTCTCGGCCGATTTGGACAGCTTATCCGGTACCCTAGTGGTTGACTTCCATTGCATATTCGTGAACAATCGTCTCTCCTTGCTGATTGCATATTCACGATCTAACTGTGATAACGGGAATGATATGAGCTGGTGATTATGACTTAGTGCCTGGACAAGTTCGCCGAATTGGCGATGATCGAAGTTGTTGTGTAGAATGTCGAGCATGGTCAAACCTGTGTTAGCCATGAGAAACCGATGTAGCCCTGTCAAATCCTCAGCAGAGCCTATATCGTGATTTCTTAACCGAAGCTGGCGAAGCGATGTGTTCTCATTTAATGAATCCAGTGCACTCGAAAGCCCCCAACCAAGATGACCATCCTCGAGCTTGCCACTGTATCCCGATAAATCCAAGAATTGCAATGTAGTATTTTTTCTGAAAAAATTTGAAAGAAGATCAGATGTCTTTGAGGTAACACGGCTAGGCGGACTCGTTCCTACCATGCTTAGGAACTTAATCGTTTTGTTATGTGTCAATGCAGTTAAAAGGCTATTGAAAGTTGACTCATGCTGGAACTGTATCATGTCCAGATGTAGTTTGGTCGGAGCTTCGCCAGCATGGATAAGGTCTATCCAGTCTGTCGACCCGACTTCCAATGGATTGCCATTAAGGAGGAGATGCATATCCCGGCCAGCGCCAATTCGACAAAATAACCCAGTCGCTAGTTCTCCGGTGACGGCACAATTCTGTAGCGATAGCCGACTCAAGTTGTGCGATTCGTCAAGCTCTAAGTATTTCATGATTCCACAGAGCGTTTCAAAATTTAGCTTCACGATGTCAGCAGTTATCCACAATAGTTTAAAGCCATTCGGCGCACCTTCCATCCAGAGAGGTCCAATTCCTCAAGACGCCATGCTTCGAAAGTTGCCGAGGTCCAAGGCCTGAACAAGGGTCCTTCCAATTCTCCTCTAATAGTATATGCGAGATTTAGACGTCTGAGACCACTAGCCTCATTCAAAGTGCTTGCAACTCTCGAAGCCTCTATACGCCCAGGATTATACGACGTGTCGAGTTCGTGGAGTGATGACCGTTGCTCATGCAGTCCTTCCCATAGATAGACCAGTGACGCTTCGTCTAAGTTACAACGTGATACGCCGAAGGATCTCAGGAAGTTAGGTCGACTTTGCAGAACCCGGCCTGAATAATGTGAGCACGCTTATCTCGGTGGTGCGCCATGAACACTTACAAAGCTCAACCGCGTCAATCTGCCCAACGGCGTTTCCGTTCAGCTTGATCGAGTTGCAACGCGTTTGCAGCGATGCCCACAATAAAACGATAGGAGGAATTATCTCGCAAACCCCTGCTTGAACAGACGAAGAGCTTCCAACTTGTAGCGGGGGCCGGGTTGGAATTCTGCGGAGTACATTGGTTAGGTCAAGTGATTTGATCGATTCGGACCCAAGAAGAATGGAGACAAGCTCCTGGAATAACACAGAAGAATGTTCAACCCTATCAACTTCGCTGCGGGTGAGACTGCGCTTTCCTACGCATATATTAGTTTTATAGTTGTGTCTTTCGGTATTGGTGGAACTAACCAGTACGAGAGAGCCATATCGTTGACTCAAGCCGTTGAGTGTTATCGAACTTATTCCATAAGAGCGAAAAGTCTATGTCATGGAAGGAAATACTCTTGAAGAATTCGTTGAACCGTAAAGCGCGAAAGACGGCTAATAGTTGATGAGCACTGTACTGTGACTGTTTTTTTGCTTTTAGCAGGCAGAATTGAGGTGCATGCGGTACACCCTTCCATTTTACTGTCCATTGGACGGGTTGACACTGATAACCTTCAATGAAAGCTTCCAGAGTTGTTTTAAATCCCCCATAATCTTCGCCGTTGGGCAGTGGAATTTGTTGAGTATCATCATTCACATAGAAAACTTCTCGTCTAGTCCACAATGGCCAGGCAGGTTTAAGATATGTATCCGCCTTGAACAACTTGTTTAAGATGTTTTGGTGATACCGACTTGAAAGCTCTACCGTATGAAGTGGACCTAGAGGCAGACTAGCGATTGTTAAATGTCAGCCCAGCCTTTCAAGAATCGAAGTAAGGAATAAAATGTGAGAATAGGCGATCAAGTAATAGTCTACGCAATGCTAGTGGGTAGTACCTACCGGAAAACTAGGTCAAATCGTTCATCACTTATGTTCACACGAACACGAGAAAGGGTGACCACACCAAATCGAGAATGACTGGCGACGATTTTTTGCCCATTCGGCGATCCCGAGAATTGAGCCATGAGTAGCGAGTATTTAGTAAATGCAAGATAGAATGATGATGATTCTCTCCAATTCTTCTTAGGTTCACCCCCCTGGGGAAGTTTTGTGTACGGCCGCCGAGGAATGACTGGGTAGAGATCGACGAGACTATCGTTCTCGTTGTTGGCGTCTAGGATTGATGTAAAGCTGGCCTCGATATCAGATGGGGCCCGCGCTTCGCCAAGCGCCCTCGCCCTTGCTATCACTGCGTGTCTGATGTGCCTGAGCCAGTCGTCTCGTTCATCTGGAAGGTGGAAATCGATTTCCAAAGAGGCGAAAACGTGTGTCATCTGTGAACTTTTCCACCAGATCTCAAGGCCGAAAGATGGTCGTGTCCCTTCATCTTTGAAAACTGAGACAACTTTGTCCAGGGGCACAGTAACTTCAGCAGTACATGAAAGGTCTTTGAGGGATGGGTAGGACCCGACAGGGGTCAAGGGGGTCAAGGGGCTCAAGCCTTGATCAGGCGCAGAGATAATGGGGAATTGATTCTCGGCGGCAGCACGATTTTTGAACTTGAGTAACGCAGATGAAGTCAAGACAAGGTATTCTTTCCTTGACTTCAAAATTGAAGACTCTGGCTGCAAAGGGCCCGATTTGATAAGTGACCCAGGGTCACCACCGTGAATACTGGCGCTTCGACTGATGACAGAGGGGGTAGTTGGTTGTGTAGACGTCGAGGCGCGACCAACACTGCCATCGGAAGATGATTTGGAATCGTTTCGTATTAAGCTCCCCTTTCTGAGCGGGCCGGCGGGAGCAGTTTTGCGCAAAGTCTTTCTTTGTGATGATCCAGAGCTCGGTATCTCGGTGTCGGATCCGATTGACAAGTGCGAAATCTGGGAACTGATGCTGAGTGACCGGATTGCCTTAATAGGCGAGAATGAAGCTCGCTTCTGCGACTTGTCGGAGAGCACTTGCTGGGGGAGACTGGTGGGCTCCATCGTGACCGTTCAGCTTCGGTGTGCTCGAGTTAACCCCTGGGGATGCACCTCAGACAGTCATCGTTTTAATCCAACGTAAATAATGACTTTTAGGCCGGCGGTTCGTCGCGTCGGCGCAAAACTCGATTTGGCATCAATAGCAGAATCGTTGAATTCTCGTGGTGGGTGTACAAGTACCTGCTTTCCTCTACAAGTTGTGGATTATGATAGCCTCCATTGTACAGAATGCCGTGACTCCTGACAGAATCGAGTAGTAGTAGGTTCCGAGAGCAATTCTGTCCAGTTACGTTGGCGCGTGCTATTGCAAAGATGGCAGATAGCAGGGACTGGAGGCAGGAGGCAGGAGATTTGGCGAGCTGGTTGTAAGAAAGAGATGGTGGGCGTGTTATCTCTCCTACTCATCTGTCTATCTATCCGTGTGTTGATAATCAGGTCAGGATTACCTCTATTTCCCCGTTACCAGCTTAGCCAGGACGCCAGAGCAGAACAGGGTTAGACAGGAAGAGATAGACGGCAAGATGATAGCTAGTCTACATGGTAGCATGCAGCCAGACAAAGGCAAGGCAAGTCAGGCAAGCTAGGCAAGCCCAGGCTGGCAGCGAGTTGCAGCTAACATCGGTGGCCACGTCTTCGGCAAACAATGCTTTGTGTCTTGCTGGTTGCGAGCGATGACGCGAAGAATCCAGTTTTGGAAAGGCGGCTCCTCCAATCGGGCGCCGCGGCTGGGCGTACATACAGTACACATATCGCACATTACCGCATACCTACTTACCGTATGTCTCTGCTATGTGATCTCTAAGTCTGCTCTAAGTAAACACCTTGAGGCCTGTCTAGCGGATAGTGTCTTGCCTCTGCCAATGGGAGGGTCCGAAAGCGGCAGGGGCTTCCGTGATCAACATCATCGGAATCTCGATCTATCGATGCGCTTCTCTCATGATACCGGTAGCGCAATTCCCATAGGAACGGACAGAGCAACGGGTACCTGGAATTAGGCACTATCTGTCCCTCACCGTCGAGCGATGCTCCCGCTAATAGTCGTTTCGGTGAACGAAGGCCATCACTTTCCTTACTAGATAGTAGTAGTCTGCTAGTAGGATGAGCTAGGTATTAAGCAGCATCACGGTGCTAGCTCATGGAGATATGGACTCCGCCATCGCAGTTTGCCTAGGACAGCTATCATCTCTTGTATCTTTACTGAATCTGCATGCTGCTGTGAAAATGAATGGACTTGGTTGAGTGGTAGGTACCTACATACCGGTAGTACAGCACTGTTCTTCTGTCTACTTATATGAGCGCTGACGTCATTGCCGCCGCTAACCAAAACCGACGGGATTGATTATTATGTAACTGATCGCACCTCGGCTTACTTCTGCAGATGTTTTACATGCCTACCCTACCGTAGGTACCGTAGGTAGATAATTAAGTACCTAGCTATGTCCATGTCGACGCATTTGATTCAATTCTCTACAGCTGCACATCTCTACCCCCTCAGTTTACACAATCCAAAAGACTTCGAGAGGGGTTCGTTGTGCGCATAGGTACAATACCGGTATGTGCCTTTCGGCAAGCTAGGTTGCATTAATATTTGCGTCTCGCTACCAACTCAACACTTCGAATGGAACTGTAGAACTTGCTGCCGCCAGCTCAAGACTTAGGTCCCGAGACTGCAAAACCCTCGTGAAAACTTCACAATCCATCGCCAACGCCGGGTTCATCTCAGCCGTCTAGTCATGGTGTCTTAACGACTCACTTGAATAGACACGGGGTATGCATGTTATCTCATCTTCAAGGGAAATTATGTTCTGTTCCTGCAGCACATACAGATAGATCTATATAGATGTAGTAGATAAGATCTAGAATGCATAACGACTGATCACCACTGCGGTTGTGGCCCGAAAGTAAGGTTTATCGGCCGACAGACCCCCAATGTCGCGGGTAAGAGGATGCTAGGTAGGTATGTTATTCTAGCTGTGCTCTCCTTCCGCACTGTATGTTTACGTGCTCACAACATACATTTAGGGCGAAAGTAAGCGGATATGAATGCCGTGACGATTGCGTCGAACATGTATATACTATATAGCCATGTTCTCTGGTCTTTCCAGGAAATGGCAACCGTAAGGACTTGATAATGTCTGAAATGATATGAGTAGCCTTTTTTTTTTCTTTTTCTTCTTTCACTGCGAAGATGTGTCCATCCCAAAAGGTATCCCTCATACCATGAGAAAAAGATGACTGCGGACATAATAGAATAGTTCACGGATTGGGTTGATAGGTAGTGTGACTCTCGCGTACGGGACACGATGATTAATTTAGTTTTGTTTTGTTTGGAGTAGGTCAGCTAATAAATCAGTCTGGGCAAACAGAGTTGTGATACTCTTTCACGGAACCCGCTGTATAACAAGGAGACAAAGCGGACTAAGGTAACGAGAGAAACAAGAATTAGTCATAACAATAAAAGCGTCTCCCATGGAATAGCCGGATGGTTTTAGCTGTGGTATTGTTGCCTGGCCTCCCGTTTCGCTCGGAAGGAAATATCTTGGTACTACGACCATACCAACTGCACAGGTGGCTGAGATTATGTACAGTAGAAACAAGGAGTAGATAGATGTAGTCTATAGAGTAGCCAATGTTTGCTGATGTATAACCAGTCAATCTTTATCCTTCTCGTTCTCCTATTCCAGAACTCTATCCAGTAGCCGATAGAGATAGGCAGTCTTAGGAGGTATTGGATGCACAGTTTATCGGCCGCTTACCTTGCTGACCGCATTGTTCAACATGGAGCTTCAACGTGTTGGCCGCACCTCACCTGCAAGATGCCCGGGTGCCAGCATGTTACGATATTTTATGCGTATCGCCATACATGCATAGCTTCTAGTATGGGCATTCCATTTCGCTCTCCAATTCTTCGTCTAACCTATTCGGCGGACTTTTTGATGACGAATAAATAATTCGAGATTATGCCGTCTATGGGAATGATGCAAGACGACTTATTCGGTTGAGGACCGCTATATGTGGCGTTTTGCCAGTCACCCTCAACAACACTCAGCGTTCGCAGCGCTTGATGGGGCCGAATGTGAGACGAGGGATGTTGGCATCGCCATCGCCATCGTCATACTGGTAGGCATAGGTATACTCATGTTGCTGCATTGTGATAAATAACAACGGCCACCGATCCCGCAGGCTGCTGGCGTGCGCACAATGTACACTGGTGGGCAGAACAGTTGGATATCATTACAAAGTAGAGTTCGCCAAATATTGTACGAAGTATGTTTATAGTACATACATACCTAGTCTGGCTGTACAACAGGGGCGAACAAAGGCTTCCAGTGTTTTGCTATGGGTGCCGGGATTGTGCCCATACCTCCGATCTGCGCGTCTGTAAGTACACTAGGTACTTGTAAGTACTTAGGATACGGCCCTTTATTATTATTATTATTATTATTTTGACGAAGGTTGATCAGGTGGTCACCTGTCGACTGTTGTGCACATGAACACAGCAACACAGAATCCACAATTAGCTAACGACATGGATGGCTGCCGTGGGCCTTACCGACACGAGGGATGTTCGACGGATACCAATGGAGCCATGTCAGACCGCTTTCTCCGTTGACGCGCGCAGTCAGTACACTCAAGGGTAGTAGTGGTGGTGGTGGTGGTGCCGGTATTGCCTTACAGAGTAGGAGACAACATGTAAAATCTCGTATGAGCATATGAGGGCTGGCTCGGCTGGTTGAAACGCGGCGGGTTTCAAGATGGTGGCACCCCCTGCCAGCCCGATCCCTGGGCGGACGGAACCCTGGACGGAACCCTGAGCACTCTTGCGCCATCGTCACACTAGAGCGATGACTCGCTGAATGTAGAGCGCCACAGAACCCGGGCCAATCAACACGAGGCTCGCATTGCCATTTTCTGTTGTTGATATGCGCTGCTTCACCTCGCCTCGGGTGTCTCTGGGCAGACTCTGGGTGTCTCTGGGTGTCGTTCGCCCTCTTGGTGTTTGCTCCCTTCACAGGTGCAGTAACCGCCGATCATATCTCCTTTATCGCCTAGCCGTTTGATGAGCCTGGTGGATGGAAAGACTGCGCTTGAACACTTGCCGGATGCGTACTATGTACCTAGGTATGATAGGCGGTAAATGCAGTAGAAGGCTAGATAGAGCAGCGTTGGGCTACCACCATCCCCCAAAGGCGATAAGACGAAATCCGATGCAGTCTGGGTTCTTCAAACGGTGCCTAATTCGCTTGCTGGGCACTGCGCTAGAAAAGACGTCGCTTGCTAGCCAATGCAATAGTAATGAATAGGCGAGATATATATGAACACTGTTGTAGTGTAGGTCGAAGATAATGCTTCAGGCTGCTTCTAAGTATATAATCATTCATGCAGATATATACAAGTGCCCACTGCCGCGGCTGTACACTTGTAGATAGCACACCGAAATCAATAATAGCTCATAGCTGCAAACGCGATTTCGTACTTGGTGGAAGATGATAGCCGTCTGTGGACACTAGTAGCAGTAAGCTTGCCCCGGATACGCCATGTTTCATATTTTCATCATCATCATCATCATCATCAATGTCGTCGACGCTCGTTTGTCTGTCTTGCTAACATAACACTACCACTTATGTACACATATGTACTATTGTACACAATGTGTGATACCTAGGTGATGATTGCTCCCCGGTGATTGGACAGATGCCTACATATGTGCTACCTGTATTAGGTATATCATATGTAGGTACATGTAGGTATCTCGGGTAGGTAGGTACCTAATGTATTTCCATCGTTAAAGTATGTATGTAGGTCATTCCATATATATCTTACCTTTAGATACTTGGTATCGATCAAGTGCCTTCGTATATGAATTCTAGAAGCCAATAGCTCAGCATATAGAAACCACCACGTCACCGCCTCACCGCTGATGTTTGTTATGAGAAAGAGGAACGCTCTTGGGCTGAGGCTGGGTGACAATATACTACCGGATGCTGTACATACATCAGTACGAAGTCCATACATGCGGCGTCAAGATGGTGTTCTGGGTGTTGTTGCTGTCACAATCCCTGCCTGGCTGAGTTTCACCTTGCTACCCACAATGGCCCACAATGCTTGGGACTGTCATGTCGAGAACCAACGACAGCCAATGGCAGACCCGAATTGCGTGAGAATTCCTCAGGGTACAAGAATAGAGACGGCTCAGCGTCTGCTCAGCGCTTGGCACGGCGAGAAGACAACCCTGGAAAGTCGGGCCTGAAAGCGACTTCAGTGCAGTCCATCCCCCATCCTAGGTATCGTGGGCATCGATCGTAGTTTGGAGGTACCTAGGTAGGTAGGTAGGTATCTAAGCCGTGTGTTACTCTACGCTACGCAGCTTAGGTCCTTCATATCCCATCGAATTCGGTACAAACATATGTACCTAGGTAGGTAAGTAGATACTGTGGGCGTTGAGGGCTGACTGATGGGCAGGTATTGTGTACTTTCCTGAGAATCATCCCAACTACTGACACTATGTATTTTCAGGGTCTCAAGTACTTGAATTAAGGCAAACCCAGCTGTAGCCTATGATGGTAATGTATTGCAATGTAGGTACTATTTCAAGTACTTACTTTTTTTTTTTTTTTTTTGTGTGTGTGTGTGTGTGTGCACCTATATCACGGCAGCCAAAACAAATATCTACTGGCAATGAGATTCGCAGGTTAAATGCGTAAGTAGGTAAGCATTGTGTACCTAAGTACCTACACCAAATGCACGAGGTTACTGTACTAGGTACTATGTAAGCAAATGCATACTTAAGGTAATAGGGTGACCTTACTATTAAGTGCCTACCTACCTATGTACTCACCTACTTATATCATACATACTTAAGGTATATTGTCAACCTGTGAGTAAGTACATAGTACGCTACTGCGCATCAAGATCCCTCCTTGCCCACTCCTATTTCCGCGCGCTCCTCATCCTGAGCTAAGCGGCACTATCTCCGCCTCCCCTCCATTCCTTCTTGAGCCTTTCCTCCCCCGTTCACTTCGTTAACACTCATTTTCCCAACGCGTAGATCCTTTGGCCGCGTCCTTTCTTCTCTGATTTCCTGGTTCGGTTTTCTTTTCGTCTTTTCCCCGTTCTGCGATCCTCGTAGGATTCCACTCGCCTGGCTCTGACGAAGCGAATCACTGCCGAGGGCCTTACATCATTCCATCTTAATCTACCTGAATCCTTGGAGCTAGTCACATCTGCCAAATCCACTTAATCTGCGTACACGCCAATTCCACATCTGAAACCGCCCAAGGGGGGTTCCTAGCAAGCAATTGGCTCAATCGGTCCATTCATCGCATGGTGAGCTTGTTAGCTGTGGACACTCCGCTTCACAACGCCCTCTGCTTTGTCCAACTCCACGCCACTCTGAAAGGAGGGAGTCGAAGCGGGTGATGAGAAAGAGGCATCAGTACTGAAAGAAATCCCCCCTCAAATGTCGACGTGGTCGTAAGGTTCTCTCTCCTTCTACCATAGCGCTAAAATGGCGATGCTTGCCTCGAAAACGTCATTTCCAGCCTCGCTGTCGTCGAGTGCTTCGACCCTTGTGGGAAACACATCCTCCTCTAACATGTCGCACACAAGAAGAGCCCACGCCATACCGGCTTCTGGCCAACCCTTCGCCAGCCCGACCGAATCCGAATTCTCAGACATTGATGGCCCCGATGCGGTTAAGAACTGGACCGAGGACCAAGTTTGTGAATATCTGAGGAGCGTCAAGTGTGGTGAATACGAGAAGCTATTTCGTAAAAACAATATTAATGGAGAAAATCTACTGGAGATGGACAAGGAAGTCCTCAAGGAGATGGGCATCGATAAGGTCGGCGACCGAGTGCGACTATTCCTTGGCATTAAGAAGCTACGGACAAAAGCATACGCCAACCAGAAGAAGCGAAACCGGGTAAGATTCTACAAGCCAAATAAATGACTTGATTAGGCCTCTGATGGTATAACCTTATTAGGATTCTTTTGCTTTGCTCGACAGCCAGTATACACCTCCAGCTGCTTCACCTCGTCCTGCCAATCTGGTCACTCGTTCCATACCTAAGAGGTATTCTCGTCAGATTGAAGTGCCAGGTCTCGGGATGAATCCAACGATTGAAGTAGCAAAGCCAGCTTCGCGGCCCGAATCGCCGCTACACACCGGTGATATCAGATCTGCTAGGCAGCATTGGTATCCTCAGAACCAGCAGCCGTATATGATTAATACGGCGCCTGCCACGAGAGGGCCTACTTCACCCCCAGAGACCCTCGCGTCTGGCCGATTGGTAATGACTCATACACGGAATAATTCTAGTCAGGATGGTTCGCTGATGGCTGCGTTACCACAGGACCAAGATTTCATCCGCGTTATATCTACAGGAGGTACCACCAAAGTTGTCAAAGTTGCAGGCTGTAATACCTGTGAAGAAGTGATGCGCGTAACCCTGCGAAAATTTGCTCTTCGAGAAGACCACGACCGTAACTTTTGTTTCTGGGTATTAGCGGGCGTAGACCCTGACCCTAGGCAATGTCGCCGTCTCGGTGATACTGAGTTGTGGCGGATCATCAATGATCAAAAGCGCCCTGAGAGAAATAGATTGATTCTCCGGAAAGTACCATCTGGAGAACCCGGTGAAGCCGAATTGCTGCGGGCTGCTGCTATCGGCATGGAGGAGGCACAGCAAAAGCATGCCCGTGCATTGGAGAATGTCGATAAGCGGAGTCAGCTGAAGGTCCAGAAGTTACTGGGTGAGAGTTGGAGTGAAGGGCTTCAACAACCTCTTTCGCCGATATCTGTTCAAGTCCGGGAAAGGAACTTACATAACACAGCACGAGATCTAGAACGCCCGGCTCCGAGCCCGACCAAACCGCACCCTCGGCGTAAGGTCATTCTCAGACCATTCGGAGGACTAAGACCGCCGAGTGAACTGATTACGTCGGATCTCACCTCGTACTTCCCGGACCATCCTAGGGAAGATATTGACCGAACTGCTCGGTTATCCATGCGCAGATCAACCAGGCTAAGCAAGGTGAACAGCCGACTTAGTGTCGCGAGCAACCTTAGCTTTGCCTCTAGTATACAGGATGCTCCCCCTATTCCAACTATAGCCGATAGCTGGCTCAGCAATGGCCATCTTGCCAAGGTCAAAGCACGGGAGGCACAAGGGCGTCTACCCCATACTTACAGAGATTCCGTGACCTCTTCAGTGCTAGATACGTTGCAGGAAGAGTCTCCTATCGAGCCGAACCGCAAATCTTATGTTTCGTTTGCGGATAGTGGATCGGATACCAATCCCGTCAGTATCACAGACCCGGAAGGTAACATGATTCGACATAGTTATTTCGACGAGACGAGTACACAGGGTTCTGGATCCCTCAAGGATCTAACACAAGCTTTAAGCGAGGATGGAGAAGATGCAGACGAAGAACTCGCAAGCTTCCTTGCTGGTGAATCCTGGGATGATAACAAGTGGATGAAGGGTGCCTTGATTGGCCAAGGTTCATTCGGCAGCGTATACTTAGCCTTGCATGCCGTAACTGGAGAATTGCTTGCGGTCAAACAGGTAGAGGCACCGTCGCCGGGCGCTAATAGCCAGACCGATGCCCGTAAGAAGAGCATGATCGAGGCCCTGAAGCGCGAAATCGGCCTCCTACGAGATCTTCGACATCCCAATATCGTTCAGTATTTAGGCTGTGGATCATCCAACGAATACCTAAATATTTTCCTCGAATATGTTCCTGGCGGATCAGTGCAGACTATGCTCAATTCCTATGGCGCTCTCCCCGAACCCCTAGTTCGCAGCTTTGTGAGACAAATCCTCGAGGGGCTGTCATATTTGCATAATCGAGACATCATACACCGCGATATCAAGGGTGCCAATATTCTGGTTGATAATAAGGGTACAATCAAAATTTCAGACTTCGGCATCAGCAAGAAACTCGAAGCTTCAAACATCTTAAGCGGTGCGAACAACAATAAAAACCGGCCATCCCTCCAGGGATCCGTATTCTGGATGGCACCGGAGGTAGTCAAGCAGACATCTTACACGCGCAAAGCAGACATATGGTCTCTTGGTTGTCTAGTTGTTGAGATGATGACAGGTCAACATCCGTTCCCCGACTGTAGTCAATTGCAGGCCATCTTCAAGATTGGCGGTGGCAAAGCTGCGCCCACCATTCCCGACAACGCCAGTGCCGAGGCAGTGGAGTTTTTGAGCAGGACCTTCGAGATCGACCACAATCTACGGCCTAGTGCAGACGATCTCCGGCTAAGTCCGTTCTTGACGCCCATTACCTAGGAAGTCGACATGCCTCATTTCTCGGTTAGTTGGGATCGTGCGATGGCTACACTATGCCCTCGATGGCTAGAAGCACTTGTCAATGAAGATGAGACGGGAGATTCCGGCCTTGATGCAGAGATGTCATTACGAACCTCTGAGGACCTACCTCTCCAACCACTGCCTGCTGAGTTAATTTCTTTTGAAGAGCAAGGCTTTCATAATCTGTCTTTAGCAGAAATATCGGCGATTGAGGCCATGTTCGATTTTCCGACCATCCCAGAGGTCTCTGAGAGCCACCTCGACGAAAGCCACGATTCTTCTCCGATGTTGACGTTCTTTATGACCCCAGCTGATTCGAAACTGAGAAATTGCTCTGACCGCCACGATAAAACGGACGAATAGCAAATATTTCCAGCTTGTCGAATCTGGACTTGAATTAGGGATGTGCCCAACCATGAGCTGTCGTCCTCATGAAACTTTATACTTTGCCAAGTTTTCACCATTGTTTTATAGGAAGTTTCCCAACTTCCAGTATTATATGATCATGTTGGGCCGGGATGGTGTTGAGATGCTTTCTAACGATCATGGGAAGGAATTCTGATTTCTTTGCCTTTAAGCAGGCCATAATAAGTGGCGGGGGTTGGCATCAGTGCGATAATCATAGAACGGGAGCGTATACATCGGCAGATACGAGCTACGTTTGATACCATGTGATATTAGTAAACAAGCATTTTAAATGAGAGCGCGTTTGTTCATATGAGATCCAATCAGGCTTGTCTTTTGACTTCTTAAATTGAATCCGTGACATGATAATAAGGCCTTTCCTCGATTCGATGGTCTAGCGGCTCCATCGCTATCAGTGTCGAAAATATGAATATTGTCAGTGAGCAAGTGGGCGTATGGCCAATCGTAGATGTATTGATAAGACTTTTCTTGATAAAATTTTGGGAAGACAGGCAGGTTTAGCTCTTATGATCATCCGTAATCTCAGAGTGGGTACTTCGTGTCCAGTTCATGTGTTTTAGTACTATACACTCGCACACCTCTTTACTACTGATAGTCCCTGTGAAGCTAAATTTGTGTGGTAAGCAACAGTTCCTACTTGAAGCTATCCAATGAGGTATACTGTTCGGGGTGAACGTACATTGATTGCATTTATACCTAGACTAGCTTTCTACCTCCTCATAACAGGTAGGCAGATAAATGTATGCAGACGGATAGCCTAGCCAACCAACTCACATCAAGAGAGGTGGACTACAATTGGTATGCGAAACTGAGAGATATCCTTTTGCCATTCCTCTACAGCCATGCAGTGTCTACATAAATAAGCCTGGCAGTTTGCACAAGAATACTTCAGCGCTACGACGGTACTCGTTCTGCTTTTGAAGGCCTCCCACTGTAATTCCCTTTTTCCTGCCACAGGCTATATACTCATGTCGGTGTAGGACCTCGTAATCCTTCTATCCTGGTTCATGACGAACGGTGGCGCTGGGATAAAATAATATGGATTAACCTAGCGCACAATATCACGGACTGCAAGTCCGGAACCTATCCATTCTCCGGAAAGACTCAGAATACCTATGCAATAGTGACTCCACAGCGTAGACTACCTGTGCCAGCCAACCACCGCCCCTTGGAAGGCATGTCATGATTCATACTGGCTAGAACAAGGTGCTCATTGGACTGACGCGAACACACTAGGGTAGATAATGCAGTGTGAGGATGAATGGAATAGGCTCACGCGAACATAGCCATGTATACTAACGTCTGGTATACTCAAGATTAACGGTAGTCCATTACATGCACCCATCATGATGTGTATTCTAGTTGAGTTCGCCTATACACTAAGAAAACACGGGCAAATTAGGAAATAAAGCAGAGAACTTGCCAACAAGGTATACTTTCACTATGAGTAGAATACTCGCTCGCTACGCAGTACCTACCATACTAGGCATGTACCTAAGTAAGGCAGCGAGTGTCATATGCTGTAGACAGGTCAGCTGACACCGGACGACGCGACTACTTACAGTACTTATGGGAAAGGGGACGTGGAAGCCCTGGCTTCAGAAGTTTTCTTGTGAGTGAGGAACACGAGCGTACACTAACTGTCGTAGTACCTACTTACATAGTATAGACACCCCTCGCAATAACGTCATATAATCCTCGCTCATCCTGGAATGAAGATCAATGCAACAGGGGGTATGCTGGGTAAGCAAGTGGTAGTGTAGCTAGCTACCTAGCTGGCTGACACCTTCTTTCGAAGGACAGAGAAGGACTCAGGAGCTGACTGACTAGGTAGGTAAACAACAAGGAAACTAGGCAGTTCTCACCAAATGACAGGTGTTACTACCTAAATGCGTCGGTAGACGTCATAAAGGGAGAGGTAAGACTTGAAACTCGGAACCCGGATAAGCGTTGGGCAACTACCTAATTACCTAGGAAACCAACAAGTTAGTGTTGGTTGGGCTATAAATAGAAAAGAACAGTTGGAAAACTTGATACACACTGCATAATTCAGGATCACCATGGAGAGAGCAGTTAAGAGTGGATGGAAAGCTGTGGTGTATTGCACGAAGCTGGCTGTATTTGGGTTGCAGTGACACCAACAGCCAGCCAGTCCAGTTATCCCATTCATCGCTGGTGGTGATGATGGTGAAAACTACCTATCTACCTATCCTAAAGACCTCTCCTCAGTATCGCCGATATGTATGCAGTCCTCTCTCCTATGCTTAGCAACAGTCCCCATAATATTACATCCGTAGTTTTACAAAAGGGACCTCCGCCCATCCATCTATGCCATCTTTCCATATGGGTTTGGCCTCAAGCCCGCGGGGCGAGGCCCCAAGTCTGGATTAACTCAATCCCAGGCGTAGACAAAATCCAGGAACTTTTTTTGCCGTCCCTCCTTTTAAGATGTTATAAGATCCAAGAGTCCCGTTTCCCTTTCTGATGTATAAGTGATGCAGTGTGATGGTTGTAAATGATTCAAAATTCCAACTCCCCAAGATGCAGAATCCCTATGACTGGTACATTTGTGTCCGCGAGGACAACCTAGCCAAATTCTAGATGGTAAATTGTGTGTAGATCTCGCTCGTGAGTATATAAATCAGGCCGTTATTAAGACGAGAGAGAAACGCCGATAGACGACGGCAGACGCGGAAAATTAGTGCGTGATGTAATGATAGGACTGCCCTGGGCAATTAGAGTGTCTTCTGGGGAAGGACGTCCTTCATCCAATCCGCATCGCCAACAAGGTCATCAAGCCCAACGTCAACGTCAGGAAGATGGAAGGGATTGTTCATATCAACAGGAATGCCGCTGTCGTTAGGAGCAACCAAAGTTGGAGACTCTAGGGGTTGTAAGACATTATTCGTATGTAAATCTTTGTTATTTGTAACAGCCTGGGGAAGGCTGTAGCTAGTGATAGGAGCTTGAAGCCCTGAAGCATTTTGTTTCTGCTCGTCATCTTGTTCAGCGTCACCAAGCAAAGTTGGGCCACCCGCGTAAGATGCTAGATCTTCTTCATCGTCCGAATCATCGAAGAAAGAGAATTGACTTAAGCTTTGTGAAATGTTCGATTGAGCTGAAGCCGCAGACGCCATACTTGATGAGGCCACAGAAAGGGTGGAATGAGACCGTGGAATCTCCAATTTAGTAGGATATTTTGAGCGCTGCGCAGTGGATAGGCTACCTTCAACGCTGAAAACTGGGGGCGTCAGTGTTTGAATCGCATTCCTTGTGTGACTTGCTGGTGGTGCTGATAAGCCCCCTATTTGAAAAGGAGGGGGCGAAAGGTTCGTAAACGAATTGTTTTCCGATACTGCGGTGTTCGCAAAGTTATCGTCATCATCATTCTCCTCAATCTCCTCCTCAATGTCGTCTGGTATCGAGAAGCCAGGCGTTGACTCGGCATTTGCTTGGACAGCGGGCATATCGTCAGACAAGAACTTCCTCAGAGACTCTGGTGACATATCTCGAGATCGAATGCTACCGGAAGGCGTGACGCTTCGAGACTCAACAACGAATGGGTCGTTCACTTCGACAAATACATCGTCCGTTTCGCCCAGGTTCGATTTTCGGCCACGCTCCGCTTCCCTATCTCGTAATTTGAATCCAAGGATCCGACGCGCAGTACCAGTCCAGCTTGGGGCAGGCGAGACAGAACGCGTAGCGCGCTTAGGTAAGATAGAGGAGGCAGATGCAATGCGAAACTCCCGCCGGCTATTTGGTATTGGTGCTGGCCGAGGTGTTGTGAACCTGTCGACAGGGTCCATCGTCTTGTACTCCGTATTCCGTAGAGAGTTCATAGAAGCACTCTTCATCCTTGTGCGGCGCTCCAAAGGCACGTCGAGTGTGTTTACTGTCTGACCAGGAAGAAAGGGACAGGCAGTCGTGGTAGGCAATGAGGGATTGTGAGCCTCTGTTGAGCCGTCCAGTTCGTACTAGATATGCTCGTTAGCATGATGAAACCGGCTACCCACTGGGCATATGTAGAGTCTATACTCACATAGTAATAATATCTCTGGCCCATCTTTAGTCCTCCTCGACGTTCTGAACTTGTAGGTACATCGCCATCGCAGATGATCTTGTCGAAGTTGTGGCATCCCCGCCATTCACCACGGTCACGTCGAGAATCCCGTTCCATTTTGTGACGTGTGCTGAAGTTATCCCACGATCCAAGTAGCTGAACCGACCGAACGGAAGGGTGCGTTTGTCTGGGGAGCTAGTCAGCTTTTTATCTGTTCCTGTCTGCCTAGCTGGCTGGGTTGAATGCTAATAGATAGCCGAAGGAAAGATCCACCGATGACTGGTGAAAGCTGGAGGAAATGATCTGCTATATACACTAATTGGTCCATACTGGTACTGGGATACTAGCCACTGGGCAGCAGCAGCACACATCCCAGACAAAACCCGGGCAAAGCAAAAATAGTAGGTAGGCTGAAAACCCCGAAATTGATACTGTACTTGGCAGCTTTGGTGATGGTTGCAGCAGTATACGGTACGTAACTACGTACACGTACGTTACCCACGCTTGAAGAACAGCGCCACTCGAATGAACAGGGGTACGTAATATTCAGTAACCATCCGACAGCGTGCCAACAGTACATAGGTGACAAGGGTCCAGGAACAGTTGGGAGACAGGGGTCTGGAACTCGCCATAAGTACTTACTTATGTGACCCTCACGTGGTTTACTTGGCACACTACTTTGTTCTAGAAGAAAAAGAAGCCAGCGAGAGAACGGGCTAATTTGCTCGAGTCCCAATACGACCCTGTCCCTCTGAGACGTCCCAGGGCTCGTACTTGGTACGAGGCAGCCAGGGATGGAGCAGGAAATGCAACTGTTAACTGTTCTAATAATGATGGCAAGACAAGGAGAAGAGCGTAAATTGGTTTAAATGCAAGGGGGATTAACATGCCAATATTCAAAGCTGCAAAATGGCGGCTAAGTCCGGTAGTATTGAGAATAACTCACAGCATAAATGTGAATAACGTTGTGGTTGGATCCATTGGCAGATCGAAGGAGTCCAAGCCCAGAACCGTTGACGACCGTACCAGAGGTGAGCTTGTATGGAGGATGATGAAGGGCGAAGCCCTGAGCGCCGCCAACCAGCTTGCCGCCAGGTCAGGTTCTAACGGCCGAGAGAGAGAGAGAGAGAGAGAGAGAGAGCGCGCGCACGAGTGAGCCAGGAACAGACCAACTCAGACAGGCTGATGATCAGGGTTCAGTGGAATTGGCCAATGGTTCTGCGAAGTTACTGCAAAGAAAACAACTGACGGAAGCGCCGTAATTGCGTGACGATCCGATGCTATACTGTGTGCACTGTTGGAGACAGGGAGGGCAGGGAGGTAGCAAGGTTCAGACTGAGCAAGGAATGTCAGCCCTTAACAGATGAGGACTCGTGTCGTGCAGGGGTACAGTGCTAGTGTACTATGTATGTATAGGTAATAGGTAATAGGTAATTAATGCAACGCGGTAGTGATATCTCAGCTGTATTATTATTACTCCAAAATGAAGAATAAAAATAAAAAATTGCTAGGTGTGAGGAATTGGAGAGAAGGTTGTCTCGTTCGAGTCGTGTCGTTTCTCCTGGAAATTTCCCTCATTAGTAGACATTCGACTCGCCAGACTAGCTTGCCTCAGGTTTAATGAGAGGTCTTCCTATCTCACCACTAGCAAAAGCTGCTTACAGCGCTAGTCGGGCGGTTACAGCACTGCGAACAGCCACCCACTCACTGCTTTACTGTGCAGTCGAGCTGCGCTGGCTTAAGTAAGTAGGACAAAGATGGCGGTTCCAGAGCTTCACTGGACCTAGGATGGGGTCTCGTCAGGCAACGTACGCTAAGTATTAGTATGGTCTTGGAATCAAGGACGAACCTTGATCGAGATATCGAGTAGATGTCGAGCTTGGTTTCGGTCTAGCGGTGGCACCTGTTTCAGCGTTTGGTCGCGTAAGGTATAGTGTCTAACTCAAGGTCGCCGTTCACGAGAGTCAAGATCTCAGATTTGGAGGCGGGTGAGCTCGAGCTGGGGGCAGAGTCACGGTAGCAAACTGATACTGATACTACTAGCAATGATGAAGATGTCAAACCCGCCGAGACGACGATGGTGGTTTTCGCCATCGTTATATCTCTACAGGTGTTGGCGCACCGCACAGATGGCCATCCAGCACATGCAGCACATGCAGTACATGCAGTACATGCCTACAGTACCGGTACACTGCTATTCGACGGCATGACGCTGTGCTACTGTGCATCCTGCCCGTCCTTTTCGTTCCTGTCGTCAATTTTCGTCATCGACTTTCGGCCAGGAGGCTTTCGGTGCTCGGCTTTGGCTGGCATAACAACCTGCCTCCTGCAGCACTGAGCTGACCCTAACTACCTAGGTAGTATCAGTCAAGCCACAAGATCGTCATGATCCTAGCCAAAGACGAGGTCTTCTCAGGACTCCCTAATCGGGACATCAATAAGTCATGCATGTTCCTAATCAAGCACCAAGGGTCTCGGAGCTATATACATAGTACTTCGTATGTAAAACAACAGTAACTACATGCCTACATACAGTAGGGAGGTACGGTAGGTACACAGGTATTGGCTAGCATGGCGGAAATGAATTCATCATGCATCTCTTACTTATAAGGACAACGAGGTTTTGTGCAATAACTTGAACACCTACACCATGTAGGAGTTATAATCCGTTCGGTATAAGAACGAAAAGAAGAGCGTACAGCAATCCTGTTCCCAGGCAGGAGTACTACTACGGTAGTAACACGACAGGATCGTCCACTCGTGGACCAAACATCGTCGCTCGCCTTGGCGATAGCGGCGTCCCGTCCTTCGCGGCTATCGGCATCTAGAACGCATTGCAGCATTCGTTCATTTTCCCTGCTGGACGGGTACCTAGCTGGTAAGACATGTCCAGTCCTCATTATCTAGCGGCCAAGACGACAGTTAAGTTCCGAGAATAGCCTAGCATACAACCCGCCTCCATGGTAGAAGATGATACAGTACATACATACATACTTTGTAAGAACTGGAAAGTGCTAGTGTCCTCATAGCTTAATCCAATTGCACTGGTACCGTAACCTTTTCGCAAATCGAGGGCAGTGTATTTACCCCCTTACTCAATTAATTCTATATATTTATGTATATATACTATACTACCCATAGTGCCTCGTAGTAGAAGTAACATCATCATTATCGCAGACAACAAGACGTAAGTAAGACAAGATCCTATTGTACATGTAGATTGGTAGGGATGCGATTGTTGACGAAGCTGGATAGCTACGTGTAAGTAAGTTTGACAGACGTCAGAAATCCTACCACATTTTGGTAACTAGTATGTGCGCTTAAGTATGCAATGGTATCGTATGGGCCATATGGTATGGTAAAGGAACTTTTGCTGCCCGTACATTGGTTTCTTTTTCTCCAGCTTTCTTGCGGAGGCTGTCGGATATCATCTTTCGGGTTTAGAGGATTAACTCTCAGTCCTCAGCTGATGCAAGCCTAGTGTGAGATGGATACAGCTCTACTGATCTGCATTCTTGCGTGAATATGGAGGATCGCCCTCGTAGGATTCTTGGGTATCACGCGTAGAGTAAGTACGTATACTGGGAAGTCTGGTGTGAGCCCTCGATGACCAATACCTACCATAGCCAGCTTGGTATCGAGCCTAAAATTGGCGCCTCATTTCCACGCCGAACTATAACCCCGTGATGTTCGGGGATTTTCTTAGCTTGGTACCGTGTGAAATTTGGTAGCGGAGGTGGATCTTTTGCCAATGCGCCGGGGGTACCCAAAGCTTTGGGACACGGGGGCGTACGAAGGTGGCTTTCTGTATTCACCGACGCGACAGCCTACGACACCTCCCTTGCGCCACGTGATGCAATGGTGGACATTGCATACAGTAGGCAAGCATGTAATAGGTAGGTAGGACTGATGTGCAATGCTACCCTTATGATCCAGCTTATTTATGCCCATGCCCATGCCCAATGCCGATGTTGACGGCCGCTGACCGCTAACCGAGGAGAACGATGATCAAAGTCGTCGTTTTTGACCCTCATTCGCAGGCTAGAGGAAGGCATACTGTACACGCGCCTAACTAACTCCGCTGGTGACCAACTACCGTTCATCTTATTAAGAATTAATTGCCTTAGTGTGAATATACCGGTACATGTACAGTAGTAAGGGTCTTCCTCCGAGGCGTGCTAAAAGCGTCGGTTTCGGGCTCGGGCCACTCCGCAACAGCTAACATGATGAACACCCTTAACAGCTTTACATATAGTTTTGTGAGGAATACGACCCATTGCCAGGCAGGTTAGGGACTCGCCTTGTTCTTAACCCATGACTTTCATACTTACTTAGAACTCCATATGACCTAGGTATGTACTGTGTAAGTATGTCTCAAATAGTGCTGATATATATTGCACCGACCACTGCGTACGTTGACTCTCACGTCAGGTACACGAAGGATAATGTAGGTACATCGCCTCACATTATTGGACGAGCCACGGAATGCTCGGCAGCGGCAGCCACAGCGGACTTGGACTCGGCTTCGGAGCATTTAACCACGGCGCCAAATGGTGATACGCCGGCTGAATCGTGAGACTGGGCTCGACTGGTGACTCGAACGAGACACATACACCATGGATAAAAGTGGTGTCGTTAGCAACTAGCCTACGCTAGTCGTACACACCATGCCTAAGTCGACTGATAGCCCAAAAACCCTCATCAAAGCATTCGGGTAACTTGGAAGGCCATCGCCTGAGCTTGCGCTGACGATCTCACGTGAGATGGCCTACTATACTAGAGTATGTACATACCTAGTAATATAGGCAAGAAGACCGAATATGCCACGTTTGGACACATTAACCGAAGCCCTGCCAGCGCCTATACCGAATCATGCAGGAACCGAACATTCCACGTGTTGGAGCACGTGTTGCCATGTCAACACTGCAGGCTGACAGCTAGGCGAGAGCTGAAACGAGATGGCGTGCCCATCAGCTTACCTACTTACTTTCTGCCTTTGTACTTACTTACCATGTACATACAGGAGTATGTGCACAGTACTGGATAGATACGGTACCTAGCAGGGAGTTAGAGTATGGTATGTAGTTCATCATCGTTTCTGATCGTTGGCGTTTGCCAAGAGAGAGCCTAATTATCCCCCATCCGGATATTGGGGACCAGGCTCACAGTAGTACATGTAAGGAAGTACTTGCGTGAATACTATCTTTGGCATAATGATACTGTGTGAAAGCTTCTCGGCTAAGTCAGGCAAGTCGAGCTAGTATAACACTCAGATAGATTGTAGGTAATTGACTCATCCACGAAGTGAGTACAATTTCAGAGAGAAAGGTACACTACATACTTAGGAAAATATGCCGAAGGATTCAATCATATAAGTATAATAACCCCATACCATCAGACCCTCTCTAAAAATTAATAATAAACTATCATCTTAATTGAGCATAAGTACAAAGCAGGTCGGCCATGGCTCGCCATCTAACTACTTACTTCGTAGTAGGTAAAGTAGATGCGCATTGACCGCCATCAGACGCCTCACATCGTTCCATACTGGAATGATACTGCCACAGTAGCACTGACGCTTGGACATCGTTTCTCATGTTTTAGCCTCAGTCACATTGTGCGTTTGATGACAGTGCGGGTCAATAACACTGCTAGCGGTGAACACTCGTAGAGTGAATGCTGGCATACTGTATGAACAGATTGCTCGTACAAAGTCTATTCGTTAGTTTCGGCATCAAAACTTTGATTTCGGCGTAACAGAAGGGGGAAATTTTTCTGTTTGACCGACGGCTTTTTTTTTTCTCTGCAAGACACAGTGGCGTGCCGGCGTGTATCCGAGAAGGTCGTTCGTCCCTCGCTTTACCAGTAGAAACGAAACTACGTTTCCACAACAGCGCCGCAGTTTGCGGCCCGGGGCCGTGTACTAGGAGATTCCTTGTTCATTCACCTTACCAAGAGTCGTAGGATTCCCTAGGCGTGAGCTGCCTGCTTGCCTGCGTAGCGTAAAGCGCACTTACAGTAGGAAGAAAATGGAAAGAGAAGTATACGCCTGTCTAGCATGATCCATATAAAGTTGTCTGCCACTAGAAGATTTCTTAACCGGCGTCTCGCGTCTACCCTAGGTGTGTACACTAGGTGTATGCACTATGTATGGGGTGAGTCAGTTCACGGACGGACTCAGCCTCGTCCGTCACCAGTACTCCGTGCACTAAGTATGGTAATTCTCCTTTCAACTACCCTTGTAATACAACAGAAATTTTACGATTGGTCATTAAAACGTCCGACGTCGCGAAACGTATGAGAAAAGTCTAATAGGCTCATTAAATTTGATAATTGTTCCTAATCTACGTCGTACATTACGCTTACATACTTAGTATGCTATATCACAAATTTGGCATAATTGACAGCTATAAGGGCTGGCAACCCTGTCATCACTAAGGATTTTACTTTCTCTTTCATCTTGTTACCTAATTGGACCGTAATCAGGCAAGTATCGAATTCCTATAGGACTATTGCTTATGGTCGACCATACCTTTCGTTCATTGTATATCTCCCGTATATCAATTAGCTCCGCTATTCCGTTATTCCGCGCTTTAGTCAAGCAGTAGTCGAAGCATCAACGGACCAACAGTACCGTACCTCGGTAGCTGAGTGTCATAAGTAGGCTGTTATAAGCAATGCTTTGAGAAACGAATGCCATCAGCAACAGGCTTCATCGTTGTTGCATGTTGTACACTAAGCGCGTACTTAGATCCACAGCTCTCTTTCAGCCCGCTGTTACACGAGCCGTGATCAACCCTGTCCTGTCAGATGATGAAACAACCTGCCAGAATCAAGGAAACACTAGGGCAGGACCACGTCGATCCATACATGTTCACATGTGTGGTGTTCCTGGGCATATCTATTTGCGTGCAATACTTAGGTAAAGCCATGGTTTTCATCCCGAATTGCATACGTCATTGAAGTGGTCGACAATGTGCGATTCTCCGCTCATAATCGCTCGCGTGCAGTTCCCAGTTTCGACAGACACGTAAGCGCAGGCGATGGACAGCGAGATAAGCAAGCATATGCACCCGCTACATGCAGTGTAAGCTGGCAAAAAAAAAAAAAAAAAAAAAAACGTAACGAACTGGGTCTCAGGTAAATAACACTCTCACTTGGACCATGAAAAAGCCAGGAGTTCGATCCGCCTTAACGGACCGGTAGGCGCGTGTCGGCACATAGGGCAGCATGCTGAATCACAGCTCACCCAGGCCGATCCCCCTCATGATAAGAATGTTATAGTCAGGTCTGTCTCAGGGGATTTGAAGAGATGCGGATTTGAATATAGCACAATTCTTCAAATTCTATCAGACACGGATGAACATTGAGTCCTCTCTAGATGCCGTGGGCGAGATACAAATAAATGATTCCCTGGCTCGAGAACCGTCTTCTCATTATGAGCAGGTGACAACATCACTCTATGTCTTTCTGGTACTTAAACATCTCTATACGACTCAGCAGCGTGGACCACTACCTGCCGAATAACAACAAGTATTGAAGCTATAGCTTACATCAGTGCTGAAGTATCTTGAGGGAGGTAGTATCTCTGCACCACAGAATAAGCATTTTACCTCATGACAGTAGTGCTGGTTTCCATCGTCTGCTCATCTACAGTACAGTTCGTATGACTCTAGTTAGATGAATTTGTCGGAGTACATTGCATTGATTGCCAGGAATTACTATCGCAAAGTTTAACGATGGAGAAGTTAAGGTACCAAAACCGGGCATATCATTTTACCACCAGAGCTATTCCTTGATTTTTCTATTTACTGCCTCACACCGCGGGTGTTTACCAAACTCTGCAGACACTGGCCCAGACATTTGATTTGTTCGTTCAATGCGAGTCTGAATTGAAAATCCCTTTGGAGGCTCACGTCGTTTCGGATTAAACGAAACTAGGCGGAAGCGTTACTACATTAGCATCACCACATTGTGAAAAAGAACTACCTGGGTTTATGTCATTCTGTCACGCATTCGAAGCGAGTGTTGCCGAAATGGTGTTCAGTGTAAGACCCGACGCCAAGGTAGAGGGTGTGCGGCTATTGGAAGGGCCCGATGGCTTCGGAGTGAGCTGTTACGTGGCCTGAGACGGCGTTGATAGAGAAGCAGTACAGTTGGTGGCCTGTGCTGCGCTCGGATCTGACTGAGAATTTGTGTTTTTGACTCGTCGAATGACTCGTTGATATCGCGGCTTTGCTGTCAGCTTCGGTTTGAGGAGCTCTTCGTCTGAGTGGAAACCAAGATGTTATTCGAAGTCCCGTCGCGCTTCCCCCAGGCCCTGCGCTACTTATTTCGTTCTTGGCAATTGGGTTGAACACCGCCGTTTGTTTTGCCAATTCATTAACACTAGAGAATGGCGTGTACAAACGGAATTCCTGTCAGGATGAAGAAAAAGGCAGCTGGAACGAAGTATATCTATGTGTAGCCAGATACAGGAAGACCGGTTCCTGTACCAACAGCCGATGTCTAGTTGGGTAGAACACTATTGGATTGTTTATATACCGTTACAGACTGGGACCTCAAATTCTTCCAATCGTTCTGCCGTCCGAATTTTGACATCCTGAAGACTGTCTGTTCGCTTTGTTATAACCTGGCGTATTGTGAAACCAGATGTCTGTCAAATGTTAGATCTTACAGCAACGACTAATACCGGCAGATATACTAAAGCTACAAAGGCAACATCTGAACTAAAATCCACTTAACCTGTATGGATGACTTTCAAGGCATCCGTGAGGTTCCAGCACTGTTCGGCTATCCAGGGAACAATACTCTTATCAAGTGCGAAATTTTCAGACTCCAATACCTCCTTCAAATTACCGTCGGCCCAAGGAAATAACAAGTTATACGTGATAGAGGTGGAACTTTGGTAGTTGTCTCGAACCTCGTAAGTGGTAGGCAGTTGGAGAATATTGGGCGAGTGCAAGCTTCCCAGCCGCTCAAATGCATATTTCTCCATTTCAAAGCTTTCTCGGTTGGTTCAGCGTAGCTTTTTAATTGCGAAGACATTGCGGGTGCTACACATGGAGTCTCTTTGAGAAAGGCGGGCTCTGAAATCGTGGTGGTCTGGGTCGATGTAAATCTTTTGTGTCTCTCCGAAAATGCCTGACTTCAGCCTGTTCTCTGCAGTCTAATCATTCTGTCTGTCCGGTGTTCCTGGTAGGCTTCGAACGAAAGGTAGCACACGATGTTGACTGATTGTATAATGCACAATGGAATTGCCGCTTTTAAACACGGGGGCAAGTGCACGCCATTGCTTTCCAAAGAACGTTCGGATGAACACTTTCTCCTCAAAAAGGTCTGTCACCAATTTCCATTTGTTTACGTTCTCGACATTCTGGGGCCCGATCATAAGAACTGAGCTAACTAAGTATTCTGGGTATGACATTAGCAGACATTCGTTGTTGACGTCAAGCTTATCAACCATCATCTGGAAAAAGCGAAGGAGACCGGTTTTACAGCACCTTGGCAAGAAAGGAGTGTAATCGAAGGTGGAGCAAGTAGGTGCTCGTAGTAATCGAAGCATAACATCTTCGTCAAGAACCTTGCTTAAAGTGCCTTTTGGGAGAAACCGTCCTCTCCCAAGAAAAGAGACCTTTTTTTTTGTCAAGAATATCCACCACTCCGTGCAGCAAATCTTCTTTTGACGAGACTGGAACTTCTGCAATACCGGAAACTGTAATACTTTTGTCTTCAGACGATGCCATATTGAGAGGGTGAGTATGTGAGCCTAACGACACCGACTCCCGTTCTCTGTCATACGGAATAATCTGTTCCTTCCGCCAAAGATTACCTAGTTCGAAATCTGATATTCATTTCTTATAATTCAGGTCGTATTGCTGTTCTCCTGAAATTCGTCGTGTGGCAAGCCGGGTAAAAATCGTCGGACTTAAGCCATCAGTGGAAAACCTCGGGTACGGGTATATGATGACATGAACAGCGCGTCCAAGATCGGTTCCGCAATTAAGACATGCGGTATGAAATCCTCTTGAGATTTGCAACTGAGACGGAACAAGGCCATTCGGAGTCGAGACAAGCGGTAGTGAGGCGTACGGCCCGCGATTGGTGAGGATAGTGGGCGGGATATCTGGTCCGGTAAAGGGGTAGATACCAGTTGCATTTGTAAAGTCAGCTGGGTGATTTGGTGATTTCGCGAAACGCTTGAGGGCATCCAACAGCGACTATCCTCGGAAACATCTTAGGCTAATATTGATTGATCATAGCTATGCCTAAATATATCTTGTAAACTGGAACAAAAATTCTCGCCTTCACCATATATAACGGGCATATTGATATCGAACAGACCCATAAACGAATATGCCATGTCTTCTTGTTTCGTACACGTCCTTTCGATGCCCATGAAAATCAAGTTGCAAAGCTGAAGTCAGCAGGAGCTTTCTCTCTTGATAAAAATGTCTGTGGAATTCCGGTATTGACTGACATGACATTGAGAAGTGAACTGTTGGTCCCACTAATACGCCAAGACGTGTTGAAGGATGTAACTAAAGGAGGCGCGATGAGCTCCTGTAACGTCCAACATCTTGTAAACCATCTCGAACATTCAAACTCGCTGGTTGGGTTAATTGGCTCTCCCTCAATATGGTGCACATCTTCTAACTAGGCGTAGCATACTTCGGCTTTTGAGTACCATCGATACATCGAGTTAACGGCCTCTGACAACTCTGCACTGCTTGATTTATCGATACAGCACATGTTAACCTACATGAATCGAAACCCATTACGACGAGTCTGAGAACAGACCGCCTGGAGCTTACGAAAGCCAACAACTCTAGTTAGAGCACCATTCTGGAAATCATGGAATGTTACCTCTTCTGGGCCCCAAGTGTGCGACAAGATAGGGTAAGGCGGAGGACTATCGCCGAGGAATTCTTCAAGTTCAAAGGAATCAATGTTGAGAAGTCGCATGGCTACTAGTTGCTAGGATCTATGAAGCCATGAGTGGGATGCAGTATGGAGATATACTCAATGAGAGCATAGGAGATGAGTGACACGTCTAGGTCAGCAATTTGAGCATCGCCACCCATTAGCCACAATAGAGAATCCTAGGCGCCATACTGATAGATAGACTGAGAATATGGGACTGTACCTACCTAGGTTAGGTAGTTCTTGAATTGCAGAAGAGGCAACGCCGTTTTGTCCACCGAGAACTCTGAAATCGACGCTGACTAATCCAAATTATTACACCTCTTTAGCACCAACAGAATCCCCATTCGAACTCATATTCACGATCGCATCAACAAGAAACCATGGCGGTTACGTGCCTACCAACGATTCCCTTCGTGATCCTCGGGATCGTGGAACCCGTGCTTCTGTGCGTATCTATATACTCTAAAGATCATGCACGAAACAATCTACCTAGGTATCCACGAGCGCTGACAATAAGTGAATACAACAGCGTATGGGCGTACATAACCACCCTCCTAGACCCCTTCACATTCTACGTCAAACAGGCGCAGAACTACGAGCTACCCCTAGACGACCCTTCGTCTTTCCCGCCGCAGGTCAGTGTTCCTACTGGCGACACGTCGCTGCACGAAACAATTTCTCCTATTTTGCTCCTATTCATTAACCAATCCATCATGTATATAGGCCCAGATCATGACCCTGCAGCTCGTAAACGTGTATCTGCTCCTAGCAGCTATGGCGCTGATCTGCACCTGGACAACGCACGCTGGCATCACCCGCTTGTACCTGGCGGCCGTAGCGCTGGCGGACTACGGCCATATCTGGGCCTGTTACGTTGGTGTCGGGTATGAGCTCTTTGTGCGCCCTGCCGAGGTACGAATGAATGCAATCCCCTTCCCCCCCCCTCTTCACCTCTTTTATGCTTTGGGCTGTGTCAGCAACACCGCTTTCTTTTTTTTGAAAGCCAGCTAAAATATCCTGGCGCTCAACGGTTCTGCTAATATATATCTTTAGTGGAACGACCTATTATGGGGATCTGTGGGCGTGAGTGTATTCTTAAATGCTGTGCGTCTGTTAACACTTGCTGGCGTTTTCGGAGCGGTGAAAGATCACGAGGGGTCTGCAAAGAAGAAGGCTGCTTAAGCAAAGCTGCTAGAGTCACTTTTTGGTCCATCTAATCTATTGGCTCAATAAGTAACCAGATATGGATAAGACTTATTTCATCAAAATACAAGCTTTAGTCAGCCAGTTAGTTATTTATACAAGACTTTTCTGCAAGTAGTTTATTATCATTATTCACCTTTATAGGTGTGGTGAGTTTTTCGTAATCAGTACAACCTTTAATAATCCAACACCACCCAACTTCCTTACAAGATATAGTCCCGAAAAAAGGGAGCCTGGTCCCAGTGATCCGGCATGAAGATATACAAGGTGTGATAATACACGGTAGGAAGTGGGTAGGAAGAGCGTATATGTGGCCTAGTAGCATGAGTGGCAAGCCACTAATCGAAGCGAATCTGGGCACCCAGCATCGAGGTTCCTGCCTGATATTGCTTTAGCCGCCCAGCCGTTGGCGTTTCTCTTGGACATAATTCAACCTGGATCTCATCGCTCCCTTATGACCAATAGATAGAACGTAACAAAGAAAAGGACCCTAGAATGATACAACGAATCGAACGCTTGTGGAAGACGATATGCTCCTACTGAGCCTTGGCTGATCTCTTCTTGGCCTCAGCCTCTAGATTATTTGCTGCATTAATCCTTGAGCGTTCGTATTTTAATGAGGTGTCGCCCTTCCAAATTGTACCTAATATTCGGTCCCAAAATGTGAAGAAGGGTTGGGAGAAGTTGGTTTTGATGCCCCAGCTTTGGTGATGAATGTCATGGTATGTTGCATTGTTGCCAGTGAGATGCTGGAGTGGATCCCAGGGCAACGCATATCCGCAGTGATCATCAACAGTCTTTACTGTAGAGCAAATAAAGAAGAAGATGCCTTGCTTCACGCTCATACCAGCAACTTTATAGGCTAACCCAGCACCCAACGTGTCAAGGAGAAAACCTTCAAAAGGGTGGTTGTACAATGCTCCATATGCATAAGGAACGTAGAGTCTGTGGTGTCTGGAGTGAAACTTGGCTGGGACGGTGTTAATAACGGTTACCTGTCTGGCCACATGGACAACAAGGATTCACGACTTACTGTATAACCACTTGTTCATGTGCATGCCACGGTGCAGGAAGTATTGCCAGGTATCCAGGGCACTCACAGCAACCATCAACTGGAAGCCAGGAATGATCGCATAATAAATGGCCTTAGCAACCATGAGTTCCCATGCGGCAAAAGTAGGAACCAAGGCACCATCAGCCGCATCAAGACTGGTGCTGAGGGACGGGTAATACCCGCCAGCAAGGGCACCGGCCAAGAGTGGATGCGACATGGCCATGTTCTTGGAGATCGTAACGGCGTTGATTCCCAAAAGACCAAGGATACTGGGGACGGCTCTCTGGGCTAAACGAATTCTGGTTGCCCAGACAGCGACGTCATAATCTTCGTGGCCGGTCATCTGCGGAGGGTCGGTGTAGCCCAGCACGACGGCCATGGCGATCTGGATGATTTGCTGAATGATGACATCGCGAAAGACTTCGAATCGCGTGGCTCGGTTGCGCTGGGTGATCTCGGCGGGGGTGTGCAATCTATACTGGGGGAAGAGGTCGTAGACATCAATGAAGTGGAAAATGCCGGATACCACCCAGTAGGCAAGGACGGGGGCAATGGCGGACAGGTAGAAGTCGGGGAACCATGATATCACGTCGGGAGCCTCCCTGAGGGTGTAGGCTGGGAGGGGAGGGAGGTCGGAAGCAGCGGTTAGATTTGTCGCCATGGCTGCTGGGGACGGCGACAGAATAGTGTGGGTAGGAGATATGGAATGTATGGAATCGATTACAATGTATAGCAGTTTGAAAACGAGTAGGAAAGAGTAAGGAGCGTGGTGAATAAGACAAGCGTGGATGGTGAAGAGAAGGTTTTGGGGCTGTCCGCCTTCGTACTAAATAAAGCAAGAAAGACGACCTTGACCATGGGCAGAGCAGGCAGAGTGAATGCGCTATTGGAACCGTCCTGCAGGGGCAAGTTCGTAGGTTTGGTCCGTTCGGGCTGCGACCTGTCCGGCCAAACCCGAGTGCCAGCTGTCGTGGGCATGGCAAGGGCATGGCAAGGGCCGGTATGGGAAACTGTGCCAGGGCGCATTGTGGCAATTTGCATCCCTTTCTAGGAAAAGGTGGATACTGTAATATAATATTCAGCCTTCAATGGTGAGATCAATTGCATCCATGGATTACTTACATACCCGAGATACCTTAGGAACTTACATACCTCTGCCGTGGGCATGTACCTGCTTAATCTACTCAAGTACATCAGGTAGTCATTGTATGCTATGTCTTCAGGCAAATAGCTGAAGGTTACTTGCCATCAATGCTCTAGTACTCTACCTACGTAGTAGTAAGTATGCTGGTACTCGCGCAGTTCATGCTGTAGTTGTTCGAATCAGCTGTTGGAACGCAAGCAGATATGTTATGGGACGGGCATGGTCTGATAGCGCTGCTTTATCACGTAGCTTCAACGCCACACAATTAAGAGAAAGCTGTTTGCCTAGTCTAACTCGGTACCCGCGGGCCTAATACTAGTATATGTACTTAGTACTGTACATTCTTAGTAGTTGGCGCCTCTTTGGCATTTTCCATGTGCTAGGAAACAGTCGAGACAGTCGATTGGATACCGGATACCTTCAATGTTGCTTACATAAGTACCTAATGTACTGCATGTAAGTACGATTTCAGGGGATGATCATGCTAGAATCAGCCCAGCTAGGCTAGTCGGGAAATTACCAAACCGACTGGAGTCCTTGCGGGGCGCGTCACTCAGCTGGAAAACCTGGCTGGCAGCTGGCTCAATTATTACTATGTAGCTTGTACTCGCTTTCCATTAGCGGACAAGCGCTGGAATTCAGGTATAAGATACTTACTATTGCGGGCTACCTGGTTAATTTGGGCTGCCCCTCCAGAGTTCTCGCCCGCGCCCCGCTTTTTCGTCTCCCAAATTTTTGAGTGTCCCTCCCTCGCGCCAAATCTGCCCCTCATTATTTCGCAGAACCCCGTCTCCAACATCTTGAAATCTTTCCTTTCTATCCACCTCCGTTTCTGCGACCCTCAATCCCAACTCACGTAGTCACCCTTGACTTCATAACCGAATTACTTGCGCCTTGGTCAATACCGTCAAAATGATAATTTACAAGGTGAGTCCGAACCCTAGCTTCATATGCTGGTTGCTCTTCCTGCGCTGGGGAACATTCACACCTAACTGGTTCTCTGCTGCTAGGACGCCATCACCGACAGCCAGGATGAGCTGCTCTCCGATTCCTACAACCTTAAAGAGGTTGATGGTGTTATTTACGAGGCCGATTGCGCCATGATTGAGATTGGCGCTGTTGAAGTCGGTATGTTTTCGTCCGCATCTTCAGTTGATTCTGAATCTGCTCGCCCAACAAACGGCATTTGTTAACGTGGGGACTTAATAGACACTGGCGCCAACGCCTCTGCCGAGGAGGCTGATGAGGGCACCGACGATACTGCCCAGAAAGTGAACAACATTGTCCACTCATTCCGCCTACAACCCACTAGCTTCGACAAGGCCTCGTATGGAGCCTACCTTAAGGGTACGATTCGCCATTAGAACACAAACGAAGTGTAGGCTAAATGGAGTTTTAGGTTACATGAAGAAGGTTCTCAAGTATCTTCAGGAAAAGGATGGCGACAACGCCGCCGAAATCGAGACTTTCAAGAAAGGTGCCGCTGCCTTCTCAAAGAAGGTTCTTGGAAGCTTCAAGGACTGGGAGTTCTACACTGGTGAGAGCATGGATGTCGATGGAATGTAAGACTCTTTTTAACTCTACTATTCGACTGTCTTGTACTTTATGCGGAAATTTTAAGCTAACTGGACCGCAGGGTCGTCCTCCTGAACTACCGCGAGGATGGTGTCACCCCTTACGTCGCTATCTGGAAGCACGGCCTTAAGGAGATGAAGGTTTAGATGATCATGTTGACTATGGTTGGGCGTTGTCTTTTATGGAGGGGCGCAAATCAGCGCACCACTACGGATGTTCTTTTGCCAAAGTGCAAAAGCCGTGTCTTTTGGTAGATAATCTTCTATCGATTACGGACGCGCTCTAAAGGCAGGGAAAGCCTAGCGATCTGATCCAGTTTACTCCATGCTTGTCAGCCTACCATTCTGCTTTTTTGAACTGACTAGCGTGATGACCCATGAATGCGTTTTATTATAATAGGAATTGGTCAACGAGCTTGAATACTCGAAAGAAATTGATTAGTCAAATTTAGGCCGCGTAGCTAATGGGATCGGTGGTGGCATATCTGCACTTTCCGTGGTCCCTGATTGCCCTGGCTTTTTGGGCTTCGGTGGCGGCGGAGGCGGTTTCTTCTTACCTAGGACAGACGCAACTTGCCCTATAGATTGCTGTCGTGTCCCAGCTTCTGCTGTTCTACTAGCGCTGTCCTGAACAGACGAGGAAGTACCCAAACGCGCAAACCGAGCTTGTAGTTCATCTGTCGTCTGGCTGTGACCCAGTATATGTGTCTGTGACGAAGGCTGAGGCGGCGTCCCGCCTGCTCCCCCAATTCCGAATCCAGGTACCGATATCCCCGCTGCACCAAGGCGGTTTACTGCCCCTTGGTTCAAGTAACCCTGGCTCTCCGCCTGTCCGCCTGCTAATGTCGGGCTCGGCGTGCTGTTCCCGCTCCGGGGTGGAAGCCGTGGGGGTAGTGAAGGGGGTACTTTTGGCTTCGCCGCCGCAGTTGGCTGCTTTGTGGCTGTTGAACTTGTCGACTGCTGCTGGGGAGATCGAGCGCCTGCGACACTGTAGTGCATCGGGGGCGGAGGTAGATGCGACGTTGCCAACCCTGTAGTATCTCTTTGATAGGATTTTGGCTCGGGCGGACCTTCTTCCTCGACATACTGTGCTTGGGATGGTTGTTGCGTGATTCCAGAAACCTGACTTCCCACGGGCACCGCCGCAGTTGGTGCAGAGGCATAGGACGATGAGGATTGTGTAGTCCCGGCCACGCGCTTGGGCGGCGGCCCGAAAGAGGACGGGTCACGGAGCGAAGACCTGGGGGTTGCGACGCGAGTTTCGCGATCTGAGGATGATGTATCACCTCGACCTACTAGGCCCTTCTATTGCGGCTGGAGTCAATATTAGTTCGTTTGTATATGGGGGAGGGCCTGATCCGGATTCGAATCTATCCACATACCACCTGGCCTTTGAGTGAACTCCCGCTCTTCTCCGGATGCCACCCATTTTTCATGACATCTTTCCAGCCACCAGACATATTGAGCTCAACAGCACTACCCAGTGGTATCACAGCTAATGAATCGGCTCGGGGGTTGAGGGGAATATGGAGTGCGCTTGTAGGGAAGGAAAATGGTCTTTGACGAAAATTGAGGGTCAACAGTTGTCCTGTTCATGCAAGCGAGTAGTACCTCAGCACAAACGCCCTGTAATTCATCTTCGGGTAGAAATACACGATAAGTAGGTGGACGCACTCTTATCAGAGCTAGGTTGCTTTAGATATCAGAATATCTAATGCCTGTCATGAAATGACGTACATGCAGCTCAGCCACCGAATCTCCAGATTTAGGACTGCTCAGGGACCTAGGCAGGTACCTCGGTACCTAGGCAGGTAGCCGCCTGCACCGCCTTCTTAGGTAGTGTAACACTGCGGGAGCCCCTCCAAAGCTAACCCAACCTTGGAAACATTGATTTTCGGCCTACCCAAACCGCGACGCGTTTATCGCAACTTACCATCTACTGGACGGACTAAGGCGCCAGATCCGACATCATGCGCCATGACGACGTCTTTCGCTTCAGAGACCGAGCTCTTGACAGAGCATTTTGGCTACCCCCCAGTTGTTAGTATCCACCTTCCTTTTCTTCCAAACAGACATCTATCTTAACTGAGTTTCCGTCAATCAACCCCTCGAACAAGGCTAATCCTGGCGCAACCCACAGAGTCTTCTCGACGATATAATCAATAGCGTGAACATTCTCGCTGAGCGTGCCCTAAACAGCGTCGAGCAAGGTCTTTTGAACGCACCCCCAGCTGCTCTCGGCTTCAAAGCGCCCAAACCACAAGATGCCGCGGCAGCAGCCGAGTCGGAGCCATCGCCCGCCGACAGAGCCCAGAGCGAGGTCGAGGCCGGCACCCACCAGTTAGAGACGCTTTTGTGCGCCAGCATCGACCGCGATTTCGACAAGTTCGAACTCTACGTGCTACGAAACATCTTCACAGTACGGCCGCCGGAGCTATGCAATTGGATTCGGCTGTCGCACTACGAGGGGTTGAATTTCAGCAGCAGGCGGAATATTAGTGTCCATACCGACGAAAACAACACAGTCGTAAACAACAACAATAACGTCTCGGCCGACACGCCGACGATAGAATCCATTACAACGCTACGCCGCCGCCTGCGCGAATCGATGCGTTTAAATGCCCTTTTAACGGCCGAGCGTGCTCGCAATGACGCCCTGCTCGAGAATCTGCGCCGCCTAGTCGGGGACTCAGCCTCGGCGGGTCCACAGGTGAAAGCAGAGAGCACCTCGCCAGCTCAGGGAAACCCAGGCGTAACCGATGGCCAAGCTATCTCTGGAGATGACGAGAAGCCCAAGAACCCCTTTGCCTTCCTGCACAAGAAGGGCGACTTAGCGTCTTCGGGTGGTGGTGCGGCGCCCCTCGCCACCACAGCAGGTTTCACATTGTCGCAAATGCAAGCGCTCCGAGCTCTATCCACAGCGCTAAGTAACCTACTGTCAGACCTGAAGTCCTCGACTGCCGGAGCGCCTGATGGCGAAACCCAAGGATCCAGTGCGGGCGGTTCTAGGAGCTGGAGGCGTGAAAGAGCCGAGTACGTCGAGGCCGCGACCCGTCGCCATCTAGAGACCATGCACGGGCTCGAGCTCAGCAAGCACGGTGAAGTCCGCGACGGGGAGTGGCAGGGGCCCGGACGCAGCCTTGCAAGAGGCGAGGTCGAAGGTCTCGAGCGCGTCGTTGCGATGCTGGGCGATGAAGATGGTGCTGATATCGGCAGTACTTTCAGTGCCACTAGGGGCGTTACTTCATCTTCATCCGCAGCTCACGATAGAGGCCAGATGGATGAGTCATGAAGCTTGCGATTAGAGAAGGAAACAAATTTATCGGGTAAAGGGGAATACCCTGATCTGAACAACCCGATTATCAAGGACTTATTAGGCGTTGTATGTGCATGAGAGGGTTAGGGCCCTTTGAGAATTCAGGAGCTTGGAGTTTTTGGGCGTTCAATGTTGGTGGGTTGGATGGATTCGCTGTGAGCTTGGGTCATAAGAGCGCGCCAAATTTCGAGTCCGGGATAAAACGCGTCATTCCAATTACGAGGGCCGCTCTATAACGGGCACGAAATGTCTACGCGCCATGCCTCTCCTTTATATGTGTATACACTATTATACAATTGAAATGACCATGATGCCTCGGCCTATGAACATGGTATTTTGATATCTAGTAAAGGGGATTAAGAGACTGTAGTAGACTCTGTATCGGATCCCCATCATACGCTAGGCACTTGAGGCGAGGGTAGCGGAGAATCTAGTAGATTATACTTTTGTGCGATTTGCCAGAATCGGTTACCCCAATATTGAACATGCTCTTCCGAGTCCGGACGCTGATTTTCGAACCGTTTCTTCTCAGTATTCACCATGACCCTAGCATCCTGAAAACGATCCTGGCGGATCAAGGCTACTAATAGGTCGGTCAGTGTTGGTAGAGGCACACTCGAGCCGGCCCCAACCACGTGTTTGTAAATGTCGAGAGCGGCATGGACCTCGCCAACTAGAGCATAATTCTTGACGACACGATCGTAGAAAATACGGTCCATATCATCAAAATCGAGGTGGCGTCGGCGCTGTACAAACAAGCGTACCGAGTCAAGAGCTGGTGGAGTTTGCTTGAAGCAGTGCTCGACGAGCATTGTATAGATGTGTGGTGAAAGTTCGAGATTTCGGTTATATAAGTGGTTCACAACAGCCATGGCGGCTGTTGTGGCATTGGAGCGCAAGAGCAGGTATATCATCTTGCCGTATGTTTGTATGTTAAGCTCCAGGCCAGCGGCAGACATTGCGGACGCAACATTGGTGACAATGTTGGCTTGATCCTCAGGGTCTCGTACGTCATCTTTCGAGAAAGAAGCATCAAGGATTATGGTAAACGTCGCCTCATCTGCACGAACGCCTTGAGCCTGCATAGCAGTGAAAAGCTGCTCAACATCCTTGTGGCGGTTTCCATCACGAATTACCAGACGCAGCATAGTATTGAAGGTGACAACATCTGGTTTGATACCTTTCTTACCAGCCCAGGCTAACAACTTCTCTGCGACGCCATGCTGCCTTGTGTGAACCAATCCCGCAAGGGCAGCATTGACTGGCTCTATCGTGGGTGCAACAGCAGTAGTCTTAGTTGGATCCCTTTCCCACAACCTAGCCATCTCTTCTAGTGCTTGGAGACCGCCCTCAACATCACCGCAGTCAATTAGCCCCGCAACACGGGTTGTCCATATTGCGGTGTCTAGTTTCAGTCCGGATCTAGCAAGCTTGATCCATATGTTCTTGATCCCATCGACGTTGCCTGCTTTCCTTAGGCCGTCAAGCATCAAATTCCAAGTTCTTAGACTGGGCTTTAGGCCAACTTTTCCAATGAGGTTCCATGTGGCTATGGCCTTATCGGGTTGGTTAAATGTCATGCGTGTTTTGATGAAGGAGTCGATGAGGTGGGGGTTCAGCCGAATTTGATCGGCCCTTTCTTTTGAAATCGTCACTTCGGAGCCAACAAACTCCTCCCAAAGTTTGTCCAGCTCCCTAACATTCCCAGTTCCATGTAATCGGCTCAGACGATACCCAATCGAAGTTGGATTAAAAATGAGGTTCGCTTGCACCTCCTTCGTGGGCACAAGAGGCCTATACATATCGGTAGGTCCTCCGTCTAGGGACGCGGATTCCTGCTTGAGATGCTCTTTGATTTTCGGCCAAAGCTCCATGACGTACCTCTCCAATCCGGGAAATGTGTTGCGAAGATCATTCTGAAGAGCGCCATCGCGATAATCGACGAATATGAGCAAGGAGGCTACTTTAGACATGAACCGTGTTGCATTTTGCCTGACATCAACCGGGCACATTTGGCTATCGTGCATTAGAGCAAACGTTGCAATAGCCAACACAGCAACAGGTTCGCCGAGGTGGTTACGTGGATATTGAGGAAACAGAGTACTGAATGCCGCAGAAAAATTGCCTTTCTTGGAGAACTTTGATAAAGCAAATTTATCTAGCCTTGGAAACCAGAAGCCTTTGGTCAACTGATTCTCACCTATCGGTGATGTGGCAAGTCGAGGCAGAGAAAAGACTTTCCATGAATCAATAAGATCTCCCAACATGACTTTTCGCAGAGCAGCGTTCCTCTCGATCCTCTCGAACTGGACAATGGACTCAGTTTCTGCTGAAGAGTCCATATCAACGATACATTGGATCAACTCGCCCACAAGAATAGCCCATTGCGTTGGTTGCAATTCGTCGAGTTCCGCATATATTCGGAATATATTAGCGAGGGTAGGAAGTGTGTCCGTATACATGTCGGCTTTCTTAGCCGCAACAAGCTTCTCAAGCAGCGCAAGCGTGACTTTGTGATATGCCTGAGGCACATGAGTGCCTGGGACCTGGATGACAGGTATTATCTCAGACTGGAAGACTAGGTAGGCATCTGACACTGGGACGTCACCATCTACCATGTCTTGAAGCTTTCCGATAGCTTTGACAAGGGCAATATCGGTTGACGCCCTCACAGGTTCGGGGGGGTGGCCGGTGTCAGCATGAAGGCTGTCCTGCTCTTGGATGATCTGTTGGAAGAGCGCATCTACTCGAGAAGAAGGCGGCTTTCCGGTTGCCTTCGACTGCGATAGCTGGAAATGGGGCCCTCGAGTATTGGACTCCAGATGATGTCTTGTGGACGGTATTCTTCGCACCTGCGGGGGTGACAGCGATTGCGTAGATTTTGGGTCGGGTGCAATAGCACCGTTTGGCGCGGCATTGCTGGCGCCTGGTGTATCACGTCGCGAAAACAATAATCTGGTGAAGAGACGAGCGGGCTGGGTCTGCCATTGCGCAGCACCAGTCTTACTTGCTCTCTGGGCGGCTTGTAGACGGCAGAGCAGGCAGACGGGTTTGGAACTCCTCATAACGTAGGCCTAGCCGGTCCGACCGCTGGGATGCTCAGTTGGAGTTATGGATAGTCGCAGGAATCGTGGCGCCGAAAAGAAAACGAGCTCGCGTATATCTTCGCTTTGATTAGAACCCGTGGACCTGGCTCTGTATCGACTTATCTACACAACGATAGCATTGGACCCACGTCCAGACTCATCCTTGTACCTGGCTACAAGGATGTACAAGTACACTTCGGCAGCCATTGCCCCACTCAAGCTCTAGATCATTATATAATGTTTAGTTATGTGTATCAGGCAGGTACTCACTCATGACATGGAGCCAAAAAGTATGTAGGTAGATACGTGATCCGTTTCGGAGGAGGTAGTAAATGAATGCAAGCTGTTAAAACTTAAATTAAGACTCCGAACGCGCAAGTAGGTAATGAACGGCAAGTGTCACCTTCCCAGGTTGCCTTTTCCCTCGGTATCAACTACTCCAAAGACTACCCCGCGCTTTACGCTTTATATACTACCTACTACTACCGGTACTACCTATATACTACCTACCTACTCACAGGTACTTGCTATTCACAATACCTACCTAGCCTACATACAGTAGGTACCTACTGCTACTTAGTTCAGCAGCCACCATCAATTGATTCGTCCCATCCGGGAGGTTCGAGGTTACCTACGGCTTGTCAGGTGGCTTTCGTTGCATCCCCTGCGGACCGCCAACGATGACTACTCTAGTTCCCCGTCCTCCTTATACCGACGATGAGCTCAAATCGCTATATCCAGTCAACCTGGAGCTCCAGCTAGTGCAGGTCTTGCTGCGACACGGTGAGCGTACTCCTGTTTCGCCCCGTTTCCAGAACACCGGTCTCCCTTCCTTTTGGCCATACTGCACGGCGGTCCGCCAGTTCAAGTCTACGGTGCTCGATCGTACCGCCGGCCAGTTCACGACTCTGGAGTGGAAGCGTCGCTTGGAGAGCTTTGGTCGCAATGACGAGCCGATACTGGTTGTTGGACCCAGGGGCGAGGTGGACGCAATCTGCGATATGGGCATGTTAACAGATCGTGGCCGCGAGACGACATTCGACCTGGGCACGCGTCTAAGAAGGCTCTATGTCGACCAGCTTGGATTCCTCCCACCAACCCTACCTAACGCGGATTCGTTATATCTCCGCGCGACCCCTATACCACGAGCTCTCGATTCCCTTCAAGAGACCTTCATCGGCCTTTATCCAGCACATACCCGCTCGCCTTCGTTTCCACCACCCACTGTCCTTCTTCGTTCGCCCGGAGAGGAGACCCTGTTTCCGAACGATGGTCAGTGTCGACGCTTCGCGGCTCTCTCCCGGGCCTTCGCGCAGCGTGCAGCCGACCGCTGGAACGACACAGATGAGATGGCTTACCTAAATAAGTTATACGGGAAGTGGATGCCTACCACCTCGCCCAAAGTGGCAGTGGATGGACGGCCCAGGTTGAGTGGAATAATGGACACGATCAATTCAACACTCGCTCATGGGCCTGAAACAAGACTACCAAAGGAATTCTACGATCCGAAAGGCCGCGAAATTATCGAAAAGATAGCAGTTGACGAGTGGTTTTCGGGTTATAAGGAGAGCCAGGAATACCGCACTCTAGGTATTGGAGGATTAATGGGAGACATCGTCAGTAGGATGGTGGGTAGCACCGAGCACTCAAGCGCAGATGGGGAGTACGAGGTTGGGAAAGCATCGAGAAAAGAGCGGACGGGAGATACTAATGGAACAACACCTATCCTGTTTGGGCTCAGCGGATGTCACGATACGACTCTGGCTGGCGTGTTAGCCAGCTTAGGAGCTCATGAGAGCAACGATTGGCCTCCATACACAAGTCATATTGCTATAGAGATGTTTCGCAAGAGTGAGAACGTTTCGAAAACTTCCGGCGCCCCCGCTGCGCCCCCGCAAACTACTGGTAGGAGTGCAGATCTGAATGCCACAAGCTCCAGTTCCAGCTGGTTTACCTCACTTTTCTCTTGGACATCGTCGGTCGGATCGCGCGCCACACCACCACCAGGAATAGGTCGCAAACAAACAGAGCACTTAACCCCAAAGGAGAAAGCGAAGCTGCAACATTACTATGTGCGTCTTCGATATAACGACGAGGTCGTCGCAATACCGGGCTGTCGAACACCAGGCAATCATCTCGAAGGGTATGAAAGCTTTTGTACACTAGTAAGTTCACTGCCTCATCTCTTTTCCGATGTTTTTTTTCTTGTAGAAGCAAGTTAACACGAGATCAACACACAGGAAGCATTCAAAGCCATCGTCGATAAATTTGTCCCAACCAACTGGAAGCAACAGTGCGCAGAAAGAGTGAAAGAACCCGCATTCCCAACTAAACCCGAACCTGCTGGGTACTAACATCTACCTACCAATAATCACCGCCATCTCAAAACAGCTACCTACATCAAACATAGCGGAAGCTTCAGCTTTCTCTCATCTCTTTCGTGGATAGAATGGCAAGGTAACCAGGTGCATGGTATAGATGTTTTCGATATCCAAAACATCAAGTGACATCAAAAACGAAAAGATAGTTAAAAACGAAACCTTAGACCGATTAAAGGCAATGAGAGAATGCGATGGCCGCTTATAGTAAGCTGAACAGGATCATACACATTTGAAAAACACTCGGCGTGGATAGCATTTTGTTTTGCGTCTGTTCATAGTGAATAGACAGATAAAGTATAATTAGGATCCCATTCTGACAACGTATTTTACCAAAATTTACAGGTTTACTTGAAATACATCTCCTGCTGTGAGTAAAAACCGTAACATACGTATTGGCTGGCTACCTAGGGCTGGTTCCATTGCCGTTATAACAGCAACACTCCCCTACTGTATACATTACTTTTAGTATTTAGAGATGTTTCCTTGTTCTTCCGCTAGGGAACTTCTGAGTCACCCGGGAATAAATAAAGCTACACTTATGTTGACAGGCATATCATTGGTTAAGTAAAGTCGTCGTGAGAGAAAACGTCAAGTCATTAGGGGTCTTTTTGAAATGTTTCTTGTATTATACCCTCCGATCTTCCCGAAAGCAGAAAGATGTATATGCTGATGATAATGACTATTGATGTTACTGAGGACGAGACTGACAAGCCGCCTCTTCTGGCCCGTTTGCAGTTCTTTTATGAATCCACCCTCCTTCGCGCATCGCTCAAGAATACTACACAATGAGTGTCTTATCCTTGATATATCAATCTCCTGTTCACCGCTTAGTCACTACAGGCGGCTTGTACTCAATACCCCATTGATCCGCCCAACCTCTCCCAATATTCAACAACCATACATGAAATGGCAAGCAAAGCCGTTGAGATAACTTCGAAATCAACGTAGCAATTACAACATATTAGTCCTCCCATCATGAGGCAAATAAGGCGGTGCGACACTTCTTCAGTTAGTAACTTCTTCTTCCCACCCGTTCAGTCCTCCTTGGATAGCAAGGCCTAGGCCCGACCCAATTCCGCCAAAGCTAGATTGGTACTGGTGACCCCTACGTTCTCCTTCGCCGCCGATAGGGCCGTGTGTTTTAATTGGGCTACTGCCCCCATTTTCAAGTGGCGCGAATACTGGAAGGCTAAGAGCACGGTTGTGTTGTCCCCGAGGACCTGGAGCAAGAAGACCGCCAATAGTCGTAGGTCCGGTAATAGCACTCTGCGGAGCGTTGTAACCATTAGAGATGCTAGCGGACTGTCCATGCCCAAGAATATGGTTTTGCTGGGGTATCTCCAACTTAAGCTCGCTGGGAGATGAGGAGGCTGTACCAAACAATGCGGCCTGCTGTGATACAAGTATCTGCTGTTGATGCTGCTGCTGCTGTTGAGCTTGTTGTGATACTTGTTGCAGATACAGTGTCAGGGGGTTGTTGTTGCCAGCAAACAGATTCGCCCCATTAGTAGCAGTCAAAGGCGATGTAGGGTTTGTAGGCGAGTTCCCGCTTCCGCTACCGCCAGTTGCGGGTGATGGAACGCCTTCTCCACGTGGTGATTGGGATTGCTGCTGTAGTTGACGAGGCTGGTTTCCACATCGGTCTTTGCCAAAGTTGACTTTGAATTTTCGGTATTCGTCTTTGCTTCGAACCGCCTCAATAGCCTTGATAGCGTTGGCGATATTGGTGAAATTGACGAAAGCACAGCTCTTTTCTCGCAGAGCGTTGACCAACTCAATCTCACCATATTCGGAGAAATCTTGTCGCAGCCTCTCTTCAGTCCATGTCTCATCGAGATTACCGATATATACATTACGAGACGCACCGCCGCTGACGGCCAATGCAATTGCTGGAGGAAGAGCACCTGAGTGCTTTCCCCAGCCAATCTTCAGACGACGGTTGTGTATCATTAGCCCTTGCAAGTTACTCAAAGCATAGAAAGAAGCGGCTGCTGTTGGGTCAATGAATGTTACGAAGCAGATATGCTTATCAGGAATGTAACGAATATGGTGAAGCAAGCCACCTCGCACAACGTTGCAAATTTCCTCCACTGTTGTCTCTGGGTGAATGTTACCCAAATAGATCGTCCTGTTGCCAAGGTTATTGATACCACCTGCAGTGGTTGCAACTGCCGCTGCTGCCACCGACTGCTGGGCAAGAACGTTGGAAATAACATCGCGGTCTTGACCCGTCAACATGTGGGCGTACCCTGGTGCAATACCGAGATATTGAGCCGCATTCTGTTGTTGGGTCTTAGAGACGTAAGCACAACGATCCTTACCATAATAAACACGGCGGGGCGACTGCCATTTGGGTTCCTGAGGCAATTGCTGGACTGCCTTCATAGCGTTGGCAATAGACAAGAAATGAACAAACGCAATGTTCTTCTCACGGACTATCTTAATAGTATCAATAGCGCCGAACTTGCCGAGATCTTCACGCAGCTCTTCATCGGTGATTTCTTCTGGCAGATTACCCAAGTAGACATTTCGGGAAGCACCTGATTGCTGAACAGCTAGAGCAACTGATGTGGGGACTTGAGAAGGTTTTCCCCATCCAATCTTGATATCCTGTCCCTTGATGCAGAGCTTCTTCAAAATAGCATCAGAGTGAAAATGAGTAGCAGCGTTCGCATCGAGGAAAGAGATGAAAGCGCAGTTCTTATCAGGCAGGAGGCGAACGGACTCAATCTGACCACTTCGAACATGGCCTAGAATTTCTTCAGCACTAGTATCAGGTGGTATATTTCCAAGATACACTGTTCGACTAGTTCCTGTGATGACATTGTTCGCTGCCATACCCACAGGTGACTGGGGTGCCATCTGTAACTGATTACTCATATTATTGTAGGCGCCAGTGGGTGACTGGGGTTGGTAAAATTGAGGTGCCCCATAGGCCGAAGGAGATACCATGGCCTGATACTGTTGAGGGGACATGTTTTGCTGAACTGGACTAGTCAAGTTATTGTTCTGTTGCTGCTGCTGAGGGCCACTCGTCTGTTGAAAAGCAGGTAAGTTCTGGAATCCTGGGCTAGCGAAGGCAGTTGGGGAGCCAGGCTGGAAGGGACTTCCGAGAAGAAGCTGGGAAGGAAGCAGTGGTGTGAATTGCATGTCAAAACCCGTTCCGGGGGTTGCCATATCTGCCGCCATGTTAGTGGCGGTTGGGCTCACTTGCTGCGTGTTGATGGCAGGAATATTAGTACGGCGCTGGGGTCTATCAGCAAATCCAGAGACATTAGATGTAAAAGCGCCATGAGAAAAGCCAGTATCGCTGTTAGAAGGCTTGGAAGCGTGGCCGAAACGACTGGTCGAGTTGGTGGCGGAAGGACCAGTGGGAATACCAGAGGCTGAGAGGTCCTGCATCCCAAGAAGATGAGGAGGGACAAGGTTGTCCCTCGAGACTTGTGAAAGAACCGCCGTTGTGAAAGATTAAGCGTGCCTGGTGAAAGGCACGAAGGCAAGAAAGAATATGCTAAATCTGGAATGTAGGCGCTGTATGGAGGACCAAGCAACGTCGGTTATTACAAAAGCCGTTTGCCAAAAAGGGGTAAATTGAATCCAGTTACAGGTCCCTCCGAACAATGGACAAATAACGCTTGACGAATGATCGCTATTCGAGCGAAAAGATGCAACCGAGGATCAATGGTATAGACTATATGCAGTATTCGGAAGTTGGGAGATCACGTCGAACCGAACCGGCTAGCAAGCTACGATTGAATCTGCCTTCATTCGAAATGTCCAAGGGAACGTGCCAATCACACCAAATCGGCAGGATTACCCAAACTATTCCGGGTAGAGTGAAGACGAGGATTAAGCGCAAGAGAATGCTCTTTGACAGCAAAGATGGTCGGACCCGGTACTTGGTGAACAAAGGCTAGGCAAATACGATGCTCCAAAGAAAGCGAGCGCAATGGAGGTATGCCAGAAATGAGCGTTTAGAAGGTAGGCGGCCAACAAAGCCCTCTTGTTCCGTTCTTTGGGGATTTCTGGTTGCTGTTCGGGCTTTAGCTCAGTGAACTACAGATTCGAAGGGTTGGTCCGCAGCAATTACGAGGCAATTCGTCGTATCGTGTGTGCACACGCGCGCGCGAGGGCTAGAGAGAAAAAAAAAAGGGGCAGGCAGGATAGTTTGGCTAGGTATGTATAACATGTAAAAAATTGCCGATATATGGATAATTAAGAAGATATAGAGAACGAGCGTAGGCCAATAGAAGAGGGAGAAGAAGGTTTCCCAGGAAAACTGGGATAGATTGTAAGAAAAGCAGGCAATAGAGAAGGATTGAATAGGGTAAGATACAAGAAGCGGTGGAGGTTAAAGGTGAGGTGAGGTGGTCGAGGTAGGGATGTGTAAGGGTGTTGTAGTAGGTGTGGAAATAGTCAGATGAATGACTGACAGGCCAAAGCAGGGGTTGAGACTGGAGCCGGGGGGGATAAAAACGAGAGGATAGAGCAGAGACCACTCTAGGGTTTAGCAGAGTACCGGGTATTCCTCCACAACGGGACGGAGAGCGGGCTAGGAGGTTAACTCGCAGAGAAAAGGGAAATGCAGTGAGCAAGCAGCAAAAAGAAGAAGGGGATGCTGAAGGGGAGAAAGCGAGAGAGGAGCGAGAATCTGTCAGCCCTTGGTTCCTGACTGGCGAGTGCGGAAGGGGAAAGGGAAGCGGATGGGCATGTCTCATTGGACGATTGAGTTCTATGGTGCAGATTGCCAAAACGGGGGAGGGGGTGGAAGGAGGGTACCGAGTACTTTACCTACTTAGAATATCTACCTAAAAGTAAGTGAGGAGGGCGCTAATGAGGGTTGCCAGGTACTACCTATAGATACTTGTATGTACATATAGCACAATATATGTAATATTTCACTAGTGGTGCAACTCCCTACCAGTTAGCGTAGGTGTGTACCTGAAAATCTATACACCACGGTAATCAGTGCGGTAGGTAGGTACCTGCACACCTACTATGTAAGTAGGTATGTAGTCAGGGCGCTTGTGTCTAGCGTACCTAGCCGAAAGTACACGCCCAGATGAGGTACATGTATGTACTAAGTAGTCGATACTTGCACTACAGTGATATGGGGGGTATACAACTTCTGTGCCTGGTACTTACCTAGCTGAATCTAGGACACCTGTCCAGTGTCCAATGTCATGGATGTCAGGTAGGAGCATTTTACTCGAATTGATTCATGCCTTGACGAACCACTAAATCTGGACAGGGGCGAGGTTGAGATATGGGTGAAACCTTACGATTTCCATGATAGCGGAACAAAGGCCAATCTCACTGCGAGCTCTGCGCTGTAGTCAAACAACCCGTTCTTCCAACGCTCGGCGGTATTGTGTAGCCCTTACTTAGGTACTTAGGTAATGGATAGGTTTGCACATCAAGTGCCTACATAGGTAGGTTCGTAGAGCGCTGCGTAGCGGTGGACGCAAATCATAAATGCAGGTGGGTAGGTACCTACCTGGTAGTCAAGTGGAATTATCTTTAGGTGCCGTATTTGCAATTTCAGTTGGGTTTTGCTGCCCTCAATGTGCGCATCCACATCTGCCAATACTCAAATACGAAAAGGCTGTCGATGATTTGCTGGGATCTTCCTTTCCCAGTTGCCCACATTTGCCTTTTACTAGACTACTATGTACTATCTACTGTAAGTATGTACTTAAGTCTCAACGAGTAAGCATCTGTGTGCCCAAGCCCATGTTCAATAGTGAGTCCCCAGAGGCTGGTCTCTGTCAATTGGAAAAGACCCTTCTAACCCCAGTTGCTGGTGCGTTGCATTAAGTCATTGCCAGTATCTAATTTTATGCGGAATAGCATCCATCTTCGCGGACACCCAGGCGAACATTCCACTTTCAAAATACAAACCATGAGTGGACTTTTACTTAGGCAGTTCTCTTCTCTTAATGGCATGCGCAATCCTGTCAGACGTTCAGGCGGGCGGAACTAAATATGTGGTCTAATAAGCACACGTATGTATGTCTGTATATCCGCTCGACATTACCGCCTCGGTCGTAGCGTATAGCACTAAACAAACACCAATTGCCGATACATGTATGGAGGTCAGAGTAGGTCAATGTCCAAAACTACGCTAATAGTAAGATCTCACCCTCGATTATGACTTGCAGCCAACTTATCCAAGCTACCTATCTTGTACCGTATGTCTAGCTGTCCCGTTCTGCTCTGCGCTTGTAAAGTACCGGTAGTATAGGTATTGTGATGATGATGTGACAGTACCTTGTTCCTCATTCGGTTCCATTCTCGGAGATTTCTCTAGCCCTCCCTTTCCTCAAGACCCCCCCTATCATCCTTCTACGAAAAGGCATACCGGTACTGCCCAGGTATGTTTGTCTCGGCTGTACAGTGTACTAGCATAGAGAGCCCATCGCGTGATCCATCTTGGGTACACACCTACAATGGCGATCAGCCTTGGGCCCGCGTATATAGGTACACCAAATAGGGGAACAATGCACTGACATCCAAACAGACCATTCAAACCTCCCCGCATGATGGTTTCTAGGAAACTTCAGGATTACGAGATTGTTTCTCCTTTTATTGCCCCCTCCCCCACCCCACCTCCATGTTGGCATATCGACTGCGGCGAAATCAGTCCAGTGTGTAATAATTGAAAATGTATGTGAATATATCTGTCTAAACCCCAGTTTGTAACCAATAAAT